>NW_023340095.1:9811851-9830142 GCF_004916995.1 Morone saxatilis | reverse complement strand
GAGAGAGAGAGAGAGAGCTTTATTATCATAGTCACGGTTGTTGTTACCCTGTATGTTGTAATTGTCTTTGTCTGCACTATAATCATCATCAAAACCTCTATCATAGTCATAATTGTTTGTACAACATTATAATATCACTGTGACACTGTGTGAATTATTGATAAGATTGGTTGACATTGAAATCACATGTGACACTGGAGTGTTAACTCTGTATTCACTTTAACTATACCTTATTAATTAATTAGTTAATTAAAACATACTTTTAGTATGCAGATTATGACTGGAACTGAATAATTTAGTGACAGTTGACCTCAGACTGTAGATTTTTGAGACTTGATTTCAGTGCGCTCAAGATCCAACTTCACTACTTACACACTTTTTGTGCCAGGTTGGTTTTAGGAAGCCGCATCCTTTTTATCATCTTCATCCAAGTCATAACCATTGTCAGCATAGGTCAGTAAACAATGATCAGTATCATTATTTACTGTCAACATGTTGTCATAACAGTAACAGTCACTAAACTTGCTAGTAACATTTCCATCATAAATATTTAAATTCACAGTCACTGCTGTAACTACTAATTATTTCCATATATCATCAATTAGTAGTTTAATCTAGGACAAAAAATCAAAACACGGCTGTCACAGTTTTCTTTGATAACATTTTTTCTTAATAAATTATTTAAATGATCAACTGACTATTAGAATTGTTGATGATTTTGAATTGTTTATTGACTAGAAGATTAATTGTCAGATTAATTACACCCATGCAATACCATCACCACCACTCACCTGCCATCATGCCATAGGTGGCCTGCTGGTTGCTGTAGTGACAGGGTGTGACTGGATAATGTAGGCTCGGGGGGCCGTTGCCAAGAGCGTTGCCGAGGGACGAAGTAGACAAGTGCATGTGGGAGCGCTTAGAGGACTGACCCAAGGACAGCCCGGATGACACTGATGGGGAAAAAAGTGGTTACAATAGGACTGGAGAACAAAAAATCAGCAATCTAAGAACTGGATCTGACCTGAGTGCAGGTCAGATTTTCAGGGGCTTTGAAAACTCAAAAAACTCTCTTATATTATATTTTATATACCCTAACCCTAACTGAAACAGCTGCTATGTGTTGGCATAAGATCTTTAAACAATATATTTAAATTCTATCTCATAACAAGTGGGTTCTTAAAGAAATATGGAAGCGCCTCTGAACTAGCATTAACGCCATGGACACGCAGTTTCTCACGCACACGAAAACCTTCCGCTTAAAGCCCATTAAATTAATTATTTTACTTTTCTGATCAGAAATATACTCTAAACCATATTGGCTAGCTATGCACACAAAGACAGCTCCATCACATCAGAAAGGAAGAAAGTGAAAGATGAAGATGATATTCAAACTTTTACCAACGAACATCACCATGATATGAGAACAGATGTGATAACAGTATGAGTTGAACACATTTATTCTTTAAACTAGACAATGGAAAAAAATGTCATCTACCGTAGAATTAAATGCTAACATAGCTAACATGTCATATGTTGAGATATCACATCTTACACAAAAGATGTCTGAAATGAACCCATGAAGAACACAGAGGCAGCATCGAACCAAAACATATGCTTATAAAACCAGGAAAATTAACATAAAAATGTTTTAAATTGTTATATTTATTATGACACTGATTCCAGGCTACATGAAGACTTCTATTTAAAACCTCTGCTTTTGTGTGCTCTTCTCTGAGTGTATTCAAATATATTTGAACATTGTTCAGGTCATGACCTCCTGCTAATTAGATAATTATTCATATATTCATCTTTTTATGCAACAGTTCTCCTTTGCCATGTATGATGATTCAGCCAAGGCTTATGAGGCTGTCTTAAACAATAAAAAATACTTTGCCACTTACTTCTTATGAAGTTAAATTAAGTTACAAATGTTACATACATTTTCCATTTTTTTTAGATGGTCACATTTATTTAGTTCATAGACTCATCTGAAGACAGAAACATAAAGACCAGGTCAACATTTTGTTGCAGCAAAGCAACATCCTCAAAATTCCACAAGTTGTCTAATTAGAAAAAAATATTAAAATTTAATGTATTGTATGACTAATGTTCTGCATGATCTAATCCAGTCTATTCTAAACTATAACAATCAGCAGCCACCCCCAGGAAGTTTTCTCCACAATGCTCCCTAGTGAAAAACCTTGGGGAGTTTGTCAAACTGATAACATATCCTCAAAGCAATTACCCACTGAGTAGAGACAGCTGGGCCAAACCAGCTGATTAGATACATTTACATAATTTGGATTGGCTTTGAATAAATGTATTTTTTTCAATCCAATTCATCCTCCCTATTGCCTGAGAACACAAATTTGCCTTGATAAGGAGGCAGTGAGGAGGCGGCAAGGTTGGGTCAGTTAGAGGTCTATGGGAACAACTTGTAGCCCTATATGAGACATAACTCAGCTGTAGCACCCATGACACCTATACAATCAAAATGCCTATACCCTTTCTTCATATAGCTTCAGAGGGCTGAAGTGGAAGATTGAAGTGGTTGTTAGAGGCTGGCCTTCCTGCAGCTTGCTTTTAACATCATGACAGCACTATGTGGGTTATGCTCCATATCATACTATCCAGACACTACAAACTTCTATTCTCCTCTTACTTTTTGCAGAACAAATTGTTCAAAGGTAAAGAAAAACACAAATAGAATGACACAAAAGAAAATATGTTTAACATTACAGTACAGAAGAACATTTGAGTGCAGCTTACCTGGAGAAACCATGCTGTGAGCATGGGAGGTGGTTGGCAGGCAGTCACTGGTAGAGGCATGGTGCATGAGGATTGGTAAAGGTGAATCTACTGAAAGTTGGGTGAAAGAGTCGGCACTGAATGCCTGGCATGCCATTCTTCTCTGGTGCTCCCAATGGTGCACTGAAGTTTGAGTTGTTTGATTGGTTTCTTTGCTTTGTCCTCTCTGGCTTTATTTGGTCCAGTCTTCTTCCTTTCCTTGTCCTGTGTCTTTTCGTCTTAAAATCTGTTTCTTTGCCTTCCTTTGTTGTGTCTTGTTTTGATTTGCCTTACTTGATCTTGCCTTCTCTTGTCTTTACCTTGCTGCGTCCTGTCTTCTTTCACCTCTCATATCATCTACTGGTCCTTCTGTACCTGGCTCAGTCAAACATAGTTCTCACTAAAGTCACTTGGAAATGTGCAGGTAAAAAACTGTCATAGGTTACCTTTTTTTTTATCAAAGAGAAATGGCTGTCAGCACTTCAGCCAGAACTCTTCACAGCATTAGGCACATCTGCACCCTCAGCCAAGACTCTTGAAGATGAATAGTGATGAGCTTCAGGTTCAAGTTACTATCACTGGTATTTCTGCTCAAAGATGTTTCTCTGCTACTGAGTTTTTTCTCATTAGGGCCTCTACACTGCCTGTCCCTGTCTCTTTTTCTCTATTATAGATGCAGGTAAGCCACTGTCTGTCATACCCTCAGAATTTTGCCGCCCTTGTCTACTGCAGGTATTTATATCCCACCCACCTACAACTAACCACCCCTCTCTCGACCTATGAGGCCCCCTATTTCCTATCAAGCTGCTCACCCCCACCTACCAATCTCATGTCAGTGCTGTTATTACTTGTGTTTGTCTGTACCTGCGTTCTCCTCATCCCGTTTCCAAATCCAGGATTAGGGTACAGAGCGGCTGAGAAACCCGATCCCCACCTCTCTTCCCCCTCTCGCTATCTCTCTGTCTCTCTCCCTGATTACAGGGTTGTGTTGTAGTTGCAATGGGAAAGTAAAGTGAACACTTAGAATTCTCATTAAAATAAAGACTTGTTTTATGTGATAATAGATAATGCTTTGTTTTGAATGTCTGTCCCCCTTAACTAACGCTAAATGCAACTTGGACAAACACACTTGTTTTACCAGACATTTAATTGCCTCACAGAAGCTTTTAGGTGTAAATTGGATGTTTTATGTGGACAGACCAAGTTTGACCTAAGGGTCAGGAGCTCTGCTTTAGCCCTACCACTTTAGCCCACAGCCAAAAACTCATGTAGCATTATCTCAGAGTGAGTAGAAGAAAAGGGTAGTATTGTTTCAGTATGGTGTCCATATTGTGTTGAATGCGGAGCGCTCCAGGTAAGAACAACAGGTCTCATCAGGGAGGATAAAGGTTAATCTGTGGAGTGTAGCCACCATGTGCACTCTGTTGTGTCTGTTTGTGTTTGTGTTT
This sequence comes from Morone saxatilis, assembly GCF_004916995.1. Taxonomy (NCBI): domain Eukaryota; kingdom Metazoa; phylum Chordata; class Actinopteri; family Moronidae; genus Morone; species Morone saxatilis. Next base: position 9,825,904 of record NW_023340095.1, on the reverse strand, counting down.
ATCCTGGACTATGCTTCACTATTGTTGATGTAGGTGGGCAGCAGATGGAAACTAGCTTGTGGGTGGCAGGCACGATTCAACTTGCTTGAGCATGCAGTATAAATTTGGACTGGATGCACTGAATGTCTCTCCTCAAGTCTGATTTTAAACAAAAGATTTTCAGTTAGTTTGCTAAGTTTGCTGATTCACTCAATTGTAGTTGAAATAAATGTGTTTAGCGCTAAAAGGTTGACAGTTATTTTCATTTATTGAAGATCTATAGAGCACAGTTTGACTTATACATATTGAAAGAATCTTTAAACAATTTCTAGGTGTTAATATCCAAATATAAAGCCACTTTTTCCGTCTCCCCTTCAACATGCAATCTTGATCAAAGTGAATTGACAATCATTTGTCTGATTAAACAAAACACAACGGCACTGATAAAGAAAGCCTTTGTGACAAATAGTCGAGCAAACCAAAATGGACAAATCTCATTACACCTGAGAAGGGTTGGAATAAAAATAAACTGAATCCCCAATATTGAGAAGACAACTGAATGTAATGGTGGGCGACAATAAAAAAAAAAAAATCTCACCAACACCAGTATCATCCATAAAATACAATTCTGTCTTCTTTTATTTGAGCCAACAACACCCACTCAGGCTAAAGACCATCTTCCCTGCTGGCAAATGCAAGCTTATTTTTGCACATACAGAGACTGAACCACCTGTATAATATATAATCTATATAAAACCCTGTTCCACCATAACACTTCATTTCACTGCAGACAAGAACATAAAAGTGTTTTATTGTCATCATTACAAATATCATCTCTACTTTTATTGGTTGTTGCTATTGTCCCATGAAGATCTAAACTGTTTCTGAGGTGAGTCAGCTTAAATTAAAAAAACAACTAAAAATCGAAGCCTCAGAGAGCTTGGATCAAACTCGAGTAGACTGAATGTGCTTTTAGATAGGTTAAAAAATAATCAAAGTGTGAGAGAGTGGAAAAGGCAAACCTTTCCCATGAATAGACAAAAAGACACACACCCACACACACACACGCATACATATGCACATAAAGAGCCTAAACTTAATTAGTGAAGAGACCATGAGTCAAAGGGGTTACCTTAAAGCACCTGTCCTAGATCCCCCTCTTCATCCTCCCTCCCCTTCACAGACACACAGACACACACACACACACACAGACACACGCGCATGTGTATTTACATAGTACAATGTTCCCATGTTGACAAATGGGCTATTACTCTAATCTCTTATACAGACGATAAAAAATATGTTGTAACAAGCACCAAAACAGAAGTAGGCAAACACAGATATATCCCCCTCCCTTCCCCACCACACCACACACACACGCACACACACTCTCTCTAAAGACCACTGATCCATCCAGCGATGCAGTGGGAACAGAGTGTGGTGACACATTCTCACAGGTATCACATCCGTAAATACAGTGTACCAGGTGGACTGTGTGCATGTGTGTGTGTGTGTGTGTGTGTGCGTGTGTAGGTGTGCATGTGTGAAAATGAGAACAAGGTGTGTGATAAACTTGCCAACGTGTGTGTATGTGTGTGTGTGAGTTTATCTGCTTGAAGAAAATGTCATGACCTTATTACACCACATTAAGCTGCAATAAATAACAGCACCATGACACACTTTATGTAAAACCTAATTGTCTGCTCATTAGCAGTTTAGCAGCCTAAAGACAGTGTGTGTGTGTGTGTTTCTATGCGTTGTACAGTAACACCCAGTGAACAATGTTAACAGAGTGTTACAGTAACAATATGTCAAGAACAATAAGTTTACAGTCACCTTAAGCACTGACGTTTACTAGATATACAGTATGTGTGGCAAAAATAGAAAAAATTAACAAATATAGTCAAACATGAATTCAATTCCCTTTTGATAAAGCTGAAACGGCCATTTATGTACAGTAATTTAATTGATTGTTTGATCATTTAGGGTCTATTACAAAGTATTCTCATTAATCCTAAAAGTAGTCAACCTTCATATTTGGATTTACAGAGAAATAAGTAAGTCAGTTTGGAGTGTTACACTAAACCTATTTCCAAAACTATTAAAATGTTAAGCAGCAACTGCAGTAAAACAAAAAGTGGTTTATGTCAAAGATCTCTCTCAGCTGACAAAAATGAAGTGACTGCAGCTCTATGCTGCTGCCGAAGTTTTTAGTGTGTGTGTGTTTTAATAATACAAGGTGAATTTTGTTGACTGACCCTGCGATACGCCAGCAAATTCTTATAACAACCGACCTTGAATAAGAGAATCAGCAACAGTGGTCCTTTTCCAAACCTACATACCACATTTAAAGTGAATTTTCTCAGAATATCCCTGTTTTTACCCAACCAAACCACGAGCGAGGGGAAGTGGGAGTGAAAGTAAGAGCTGAAAATGGCTTTTGTCTTGTTTTTAAATTTCTGCATCCATTCATTATGCAGGGATGAACTCTGAGTGAGGTTGGTTGGCCGCTTGAATACATCATGGCAGAGGTCAGCTCTTCTGATGAATATCAAGCGTACCTTATGCACCACTCTGACCACCATCTGCCTGGAGCTGTGCCTGACTCACCAACCGCAGCACAAAACACCACCCAAACACATCCAAGAGGGCTAATTTCATCAACATATTCAACAAACCCTGTTCGAACAGCAAAGGTTAAGAGTCCATAGGAGGAAACAAGAGCGGGTCCTGAATCTGCTCTCCACGTCTCTCGCAGATTACTATCTCTCCTCATTAAGTAAATGTCAGCGTCAAATATTTGCTGGTTAAATTATATTATCTCCACGTTAATTTGCAGCTTTCAGTTTAGTATTGGACTACGCTGTCATCAAATGTTTTCAGACAAGTTTTGTTTCTCTGCAAATGTTTTTGGTCCTTTTCTTATATAAGAGCAGATATACTATTACTAAATCAAGTGATATGCGTCGGCCATATAGAAAAGATAGAGCATAGGAACTGTATTTTGCATTCTATAGCTCTGTTTAACAAGTTCTCATTTCGTTCTACAGTACAAGAAGAAATAAGACGTGAAGGTCTTTCAGTCACACAATGTCATTATTAACTTAACCCTTAAACCTATTTAACCATGGAAAGGATTTTAAATGGACAACTAACCTTTGATCCACACTGAGTGCTCCACGCCATAACCACTTGTCCTACACTGTTTAAATGGCAGGTTCCATAGAAAGTAATACAAGTGAATAAACCATATAATTTACTATCAAAAGTTTTCAAATGTCCATGAAAACAGCATCATACAAATGCAAAATTAAGCAATATCAATATGCCTAGAATCTCCAATAATTATAATCCACTGCAGTGTCAGTAAGGATAGCGGTGCAGTTAAAAAAAGAAAATTATAGCATAAACTTACTGTGAAATTCCAGCGGGATTTCTTCCATTTCTCTTGAACACAACAGCCACATTTCAGCCACTGAGCTTCAGCCGTGAGCACACACTGTCCCTTTGTTCCTTCTGAAAAACACGCAGACATTATTGGACTTGCTAAATATATTTATTGCACAGCATGCTGAATGTTTAAAGAGACTTTTATTTTACAATCCATATACAATTGTGGCACTGGACGGGTTTCGCCCTCTGTCTTTACATAGTCAACACTACTGCTGGCATACCACTCTTTGTGACTCTGTTCTTGTGATTTTTCTCCTCTGCTCTTTGCAGTGCTCACAATTTGAAGGACAAATGAAGCAGAAGGATAAGTAAACCTAACAGATAGATGACTTTGTTGAAAAGCACAAAAAAAGGGACACTGACATAATGATTCAACAATGGGCCGGACATGATTGAATAAACAAGATCAAAATAAATAATGCTGAATGTGCTGGCTGGATAGGGGTAACATTGTATTAGATTCAATACATATTTGAAAGTAGCTCTTGAAGAATTGAGAGGGAAAACTTGTAAAAAGAGGGTCCGAATAAACTGGGAAGACAAAGACGTGCACCATACACAATGCACACATGCAAATATGCATGCATGTAATGAGTTATAACATGTTATGTAATCAGCTTCATTCAACTATTTCCTCTGCAATGGTAAAAAAGAGAAAAAATCATGAAACAGAATAAAAATCATGCAGGATAGATGTAGGTGGTAGCTAGGCAACAGGCACAAAGGCAGGGCCGTTTACTCATGTGCCCCGTAAGTCTACAAGCTTTATGAGTTTGCATCTATCTTCTTATTTGCTAAACAAGGGTTGTGCTCTATGGGTGTCCATAAATGAAAGCTGCAGGGGATGGAATATCATCTTTATCTTCATGTCGTACTCAGTTACGTAGGTGGAGTCTGCATGGAAGAAAAGAAAAGTGCCTTTCTGTTCAAATGTAACAATTTGTTTTTGGTGACTGGGATAACTACTAACACACTTCAAACTGGTCAAGTCAAATTTTGGAACAGATATTCATGGTCTCCAGATGAAGATCTCAATGACTTTGTTGACTGTTTTCCTCTAGTGCCCCCAGGAGGTAAAGGTTTTCACTAATCCATTATCTGCCTCCATTTCATGCACATTGTGCTATTGCCTCACCTGACCACCAGGAGGCTACAGGGCTACAAGCACTGAGAGAATCACTAAACAAGAGGAAAAGAGAAAGACAGGAGAGCGATGCTCTGACTCCATAAACCCCAGAACGTTCCCCTGAGTCCTGTTCATGCACAGCTGCAAATCCAGCAGGGACACCGTCCTTGCTGCCGTCACTCTTGTTGAAAGGCTTATCTGTGGTCAGTTCATTAAACAGAGAAATTATAGTTGGTGTTAGAGGGAAAAATCATTACATGGGATCAGAGTATTTGTTGTTGGCAGGCTCAAGCAAAATGTATTTCAGATGATGACAGGCTCCTGACAGTCTGACTGATAAGCTGGTTAAGTTCATGTTGGGCTATTTATTTATCTGGATCCACTCAGGCTTGCAACTCACTGACAGCTGTTCACATACAATAAAAGACAATGTAATATAGGTACAAGCCTTAAAGTTAAATGTAGAATAAGATAAGGCTCGGGAAGCTCTCAGGTGTACTTAGCTCTCCCTGGCTGACAGCAGTTTATACTATAGTGCCTGATGCAGTTTAAATTGTTTACCTCTTACACTCTGCTGAGCTACGAAGCTATGAGTGAATGTGGAAAAGGCAGTGTTGTAGTGCCAGGTGTGTTACTTAGCTTTCACAGAACTCAAGAGCAATCAATTCATCTTTTTTGTTCGCCAAAATTGTATGTGATACAATTGTTGTGATGTCATTCTTTTAAACCTTTAATAAGTGGCCACTTTGGGGCATTGGAGACAAATTCAGACACATGATCACCTGATGGGTTGATAGCTTGAAGCAACAATTGCTTACACATTTGCAGAGGTGGAAAAAGTGCACACATTCTTCACTAAAGTAGAACTACAGAAGTATGTGTACTTTGTTACTGCCCACCTCTGCACATTAGGCAGTTGTGAGGAAACATCATTTGGAGTTGTGTTTCTGACCACCTTGCAAATGTTTATCTCTGTTTTGGTCTCAACAAACTCTTGAGGGAAATATCTGGCTCTTTTCAAAGTTGCTAACTTTGTTGTTTGGTGCTGATCCAGTGGCAGTGGGTTCTTAGAGCTTTTTAACTGAAAACAACACTACATTATGAGAATGGTGAGAGTGATAAGTAAACAGTAAAGTTATGGACCGCACAGCTAAATACTGTGCTGAAAATCAGTACGAAGATGAGGGGGCTGCAGATAAGATAAGACTTTATTTATCCCACGCTAGGGAAAACCACTTGTTACAGCAGCTCCAGATAAAACACAGCAGATAAGAAAAAAGAAATACAAGTAGAAAAGAAATATAAACAAGATATAATGGAAAAAATAAAATAAGAGTTGGATGTACACTATATACAGCTTTTAATAGAGATGTGATATGACGTGAAATAGAATATTTCACAGGTTCCAGCAGGAGGTAGTGGCATGGTGTAAAAATAAATAATTGCACTGGACAAAAAAACAAAAAAATTTTGGTTCATTACTCACTGCTCTCATCAGCCTTGTTACCAGCAAGTATAGGCTACGCTACCTGTCCCCCAAACAGCAGACAGACAAAGATAGCTACTAGCTGTTGAACACAGAGAGCCAGGTACTGCATTTCATCAGGAGTTGGTGTAGAGAAAAACCAAAGAGCTAAACGGAGAGTAAACTGCATACCACAGGTGACCAGAAACAGGACTCCAAATGANNNNCCCAAAAAAAAACAGTGCCTTTTAGTTTTAACTTAAAATCTTTACTTTGATAATGTTTTTAGTCCTGCAGAGTGTTAAATTCCAACTTAATCTCTAATTCAAAAGTTAATCCTCACCAAGTAATACAAAATAAATAAAAGATTTTAGAAGAAATGGTCACTCAGCCAAGGCTTGTTCTGGCCACATGGCATTAACTGAACCAGTGGGCCTGTATGCCCCTGCTGACTCTTTGATGGTGCCATGGGAGTAGATTAAACAAGAAAGAATGACACTGACAGGCACAGGATCTGCCACTGGTACGTTAATAAGCATCAGACAAGGCAGTGTAGTAGGACAGCTCTGGGTTTAATATGCAGGCCAGGTCTTGTCTGTAGTGACAGGAAGGCAGGAAGCATGAGAAAGCATTACGTTTGAGTGTGCCTGTTGCTTTTCCTTTTCCTCTGCTAAATTCAAAGAGCTGCTATGATAAAAGCAACACAGCAAGTAAATTAAAAGGTGTGATAATTACACAGATGATAAAACAAATATCAGTAGAAAATGTGCAGCACAATAAAATTTGAAAACAATGAGTCTTCTCTCCCTCTCTTTGTGAGTCTCTTTCTGTGTAGTAAAGACCAGAGCTCAGAGGCTCAGATCAAACGGTCGTGGTGATGAAAAGAGCAGGTCTCCGAGGGCTGATAGAGAAAGGAAGGGACGAGACACAGAGATCAGAGAGAGGGACCAAATGAAGGCTAATTTGCCATGATGGTCCAGACTGTAAGTAAAAAGCTTCAAAGAGTAGCAGCATGAACTTAAGATCATTGGTCAGATTGTGTGATTGTACACAGATCATCTCCACACACCACAGAGGGGCCTGTACAGTGAAATGCATCTTTTTCCTAATCAGCTAACCTTTGAAGATCATATTAGTCATCTTACATATTCCAGCTCAGCTACTTTCTATTGCTGTTGTCGCCTTGAAGGACACCTCCGCAAAATTGTATTTGAAAGGAACTACACTGACTGCTTGGTATGCACTCAAGCTGCTGACAGCCAACTGTTTGATGTTTTTTAAGGACCCTTCACAACTTTGATATAATGAATACGCAGCATGTGTCTAAATGGAATGATTAAATCCACAATTAATACGCCTTCATTATCTATTTACCCTCATGCCAACCTTCACCTCCACATAACACACCTACAGGTTTTCTTATTAAGCTCCATGCCAGCCTCCTCCCAAACTATTTAAGTGGATGGAAACAAGTTATTTATCATGTTTACAGGCTAAAGTTTCTTGTATATCCGTGACAACTAAAGGTTAAACAGTAAGAATATAAAATCTTGACATATATGGGGTAACATTAGGGTAACAGCTGCAGTAGCAGTTATATTTTTATAGATTTGCTCAACAGCAGTAACTGTCATGTGATGAAGAAAACATACAGAAAAACTATGGTAAATATTGGACTTCAATATTACAATCATATGGATGCAGAGAATTAATCCTGCACTGACTTTCACGACCACAGTTTGTCTCTGCGCCACTAAAGAACATGTTTGTTTTTTTGAAAGATGACAACATGGGAATAGGCACTATATTTTATGGCTCACTGAAAAATACAAGTAGTTGTAGAAAGAGCTTATTAACTTTTTTGTCACAACAACCAACAGCGAACTCAAGGGAGTCCCTCCTACACACGTATTTGTGCAGTGCATGCTGGTAAATACACAATTATTGAGGCACAGCATGGAGAAAACTGTGGCGAAACCCAGCAACAGAAATCATACATTTGTCATACAAATTCACATTTATAGGCATGTTTCATTTGCAGTGATTATTTTTCAAATCAAAACATGTCAAGCAAGTATAATGACTTTTATTAACACAATTTTATTGTGGCAGTAGGTGAAACAATAAACCAAAATTATGATTTTTTAACCAAATTGTTTTTGTTGACTTCCTAAAATTAATGTTTTCTAAACTGCAATCTTTATGGTTGAAGTTGCTATACTTAATATATTTACATTAACAATGGATGAAATGAGTGCATGTCATTTGAAAGGTGTCATGTTAATGATGATCCCATAGAAAGTTCCAGCCTGACTCTTACCATCAACTCTTCTGAGCTTTTTAACGTCTTTACCCTCAAAGTCTTTACTCTCAACCACTTGATAATCCACAATGTGGCAAGAACATTCCTGCAATCTATAAAGTGGGCATAATCCTTAAAATACACATTTAACATGCCTTTATTCACAAGATGTTCATTAAGAATTAAATCAGAGGTCTCAGCAAAATCCTGAAGTATTAGTAAGTATACTGTATATTATGTTCTTGGCTGTAATAACCGTGCTCAAAGTTCAGTTGACACAGATTAATATGAACTAGTTCACATTAATGTCTTCCAGAGCCACTTTACAAAATGCTGTGAGTTTGTGTTGGGTGGAGGAACATTGTGGCTGCTGGCTCTTGTTTTTATCTTTTATTAATGATTTATTGTGATCATCATTCCCTTAATGAGACGGCTTTCCATCCATGGATATATTGTTTTCCACTATTTTGTTTCCCTTTCTCTTCAGCAGTGTGCTGATGTAATAGCATCGCTGGAAAATTAAAGTGAAACTCCTTTTTGTTACTTTGGTAGTTTGTATTGAGTTTGAACTCAACTACTACTAACTGCATGAGCGTTGTTAATTAACTGTCACCATACTAGGGCTGCCAGCTCAGAAATTAGTCAGTTCCTATGGGCTATGGCCCCCTGGTGGCTGCAGCTGCTTAGCTGTTAGCAATTTGAGGTTCAGTATCTTGCCCGAGGACACATTGACTGGACCAGGACCAGGAATGGAACCACCGTCCCTCCAATAACTAGATGACCCACTCTACCATCTGAACCACAGCCACTCTGATTAAAGCAGGTTTAAGGCAAATAAAACTAATTGGCTAAAGGTTGTTGACAGGTTGTGGTCATGTTTAAACATGTGACTAACCCTGTTATATGTCATAGTCACATCCAACCATCTACTCTGACCTCCTCCCTAAAAGGTTTTGTAGTTAAAGGTCACTTGTCAGGGAAAAAAAGTCATACTGCTTTAGATTTATTGCACGGTGGTGGTTCACTGTCATGTTTTGTATAGGACAAAATATCACGTGTGCTCATCTGATCATCCTTGAATTGCTGCTCCAATTGCACAATCACTCCTCTGTACCAGTGCTCCCCTGATGTCTCATAGCATTTTTTCACATTGACTAATAAAATGCTTCACCAGGATGAAATTAGACTCACTTGCCTTGAGAAAAAAAAAGACACAAACATAACACACTCATTTTATAGACTATGCCAAATGTTACTGAGTCACCATGGCAACAAAAGATAGCACAGCAGCAGATCACCTGTCAATCAAAACATCTCATGGAGAGAAAGGCTTGTGGATCTCAAGGAAAGCTGTCAGAGCCGCTGCATGCTAAAAGGATGAATAAATGCACTGATAAAATAAACAGATAAAAATACATTATATTCCTCTGCTGCTAGGGAAGAGACACCTGAATGTAAACCAAATGGAAAATAAGATGCTCTTCCTTAACTCTAACTGAAGTACTGTGGTATTTATCCACATGGCAACAAGACAAGTTGATCATTGCAGCAAGTAGCCAAGCAGGTACAGCCTGCCATGCTGCAGTACAACACAGCCAAGACCTGAACCAGAGCCCTAAGGCTGTATTTGCATGAACAATGGTATGATGTTGGCTTGGGTGCAGAGTCACCTCAGCTCAACATGTAAGATCACATTTCATTTATAAAAAAAGAACTTTTAAATGCATCAAAAAAGAAAAGTCAAAATACTTTTTTAAATTACACACACATTATATCTTTGGAAAGTTTATATTCAAATTATTAGAACATTCAGCACAACAACAAGAGAAAAAGCATAGCTGTGCACTGAACGTTAACAGCTGCTAACATTCTGCAAGGTTTGGCATCATCACTCTTCATACAATAAAACAGTGGCTCGAGTCTCCACAAAGTGATTGTGTGTTGGAAGCTTCTATGGCTTTAGCTATATAATATCAAGGCTCCAGACCAATGGGCTAATTTCCCTATTTAAATTTAGTTAATTAGTTCATTATTAGACAGCTATCGTGTTCATGATAGTCAATTTTCAGTCTACAAAAAAGCTGCAACAGGAGTTGCTAGGAGCAGTTGTCCATCAAAGAAGTATGCACGCTTAAGAGTTGACTTACAGTAGTAACCTTTCTTCTGGCTCCAATGTCAGTAAGCACAACAAACAAAACACAACACAACATGCTGATAAAACCAGGGATATGGGCAGTTATTCAGAGGTGTGGAATTACTAAACCTTTTCCAAATTTAACGTAGGAATGCGTAGGCCATGTATTAACCATCATATAAGGATAGTTATAACAAAAAAATCCATAAAAAATGTTTGCATAGAAACAGTTTGATTCATGAAAGCCACTGATAAATACACAAAATGGTATAAATGAACTGTTTTGATCATTTGAGTGGGTCTGGGAGTAATTTCAGATAAAACTAATGACCAGATTTCCAAATGCATCGTTTCCATCTTGTTCCTGACACATCTCTTCACTGCAGTTGTGCATTTTACTATAAACACGTTCAGCAGCCTAGAAGCACAGTTTGCCTGTTGAAGTAGACTATACATGCCTCTCTCTTCTAATGAACTTGAAGCATTTAAGGGACAATTGTGCAAATGATGGGAGGTAATAATGGTAGTTTCAGAATCTTTTTGGATTTACTCAGGTTCATGCAATTTATGAGGTTCAGTTTTGTATAAAAAATTCTCTGCTTCTGAAGAGCAGGTGCAGTGACAGGTGTATTTAAAATTGTGATTGTGCTGGGAAAACGAAACTTGAATTAACATTAATTCCAGAGAAATCTGAATGTCAGCAGCAGAATAATAAGACTAAATATCTAAGGAACTGCAGTAAATAAAACATGGCATTACATTTACACAATATCTGACTGCTGTCAGTTAATTTGTTAAATTGGTCACATATTTCCTGCAGCAAATTATGAGACTGGTGTCAATACAATCAAGTAAAATTACATCAGATCACATAAGAGGCAATTACACTAACAGGAGTATGGCCCTGCTGCAAATTGCATGAAAATAACATTTTAAGCATGTAAATAAGGCCAATGCCATGCAAAGAAAATGTCTATAGATACTGTATGCCCACAGGTCCATATGACTTGCTGACAAGTCTTTTAAATGAACTATGTCCAGGCATTATTGTTTCTGGCTTATCTCTGGTTCTGACAAGCAACAGAAACACTTGAGAGCATTTGATTTATAAAATTTGAATAAGCTCGTGGCTAAGAGTTCAGGAGACTTTGAAGTGTAAACGAGCAGAGAGGAAGAGGAAAGATATTTTGAAGTTGGACAAAATTGGAAGAGAAAAGAAATTTGGAGGTGAGCTGATGTAATGTTGAGAGGAAGTGAGCCTCAGACAAAAGGAATGAATCTAGGAGACGATAATGAGAACAATGAACTGATGAAAGTGGAAGAAGTAATGTCACAAGCAGATGGCAAATGATACCCAGGCTTATGTTTTTTGGCCATTTTCATTCCAAAAAGTGCTTTACCAGAACTTTACTGAGGTCTCCACTGAAACCAAGGATGACAATTAAAAGTAACAAGATATTACGTTTTGATTATCCATTTCAGTAAGTGTCATACAGAGTTGAAAGCAACTGGAAACTGAAGACACAGCAATAAGCTGCAGTTATTCTATTTCAAACTATGTTTGGGCTTCAATACTGTTACCAATTTAACTTTTGCATTTAATGGAAATTAAAAAACAAGTTTTTTGAATAATCTTTACCTGTAGGTCTATTTGGTACTGTGGGAAATAAATTTCTACCTTAACAGGTTTTATAACTTACTGGGAACTGCAGCAGAGTGTGCCTGAGTGTTGCAACTTATCAGTCTGTCCTCTACCTGTCAGAGCAACAGCTTTCAAAACTCAGAGCATTCTAACAACAAAAAGCCACAAAAAATAGGCAAAATAAATTTTGAACACTGGCAAAACAGAAGGTGGGACAAGAATGTGGACAAGGGTGCACACATACTGAGCTGCTAGTGCATGACCAGCAACTACCTTTAGTGTTGGAAATTACTATAAGCATTTAAGGCTGTCCTCTCAAGAAGAATGACAGCACCAGTTGTTTTAGCAGATGTCCCAAAAAAACACATGTTTACCTTCAAGAAGCAAAGCTGTCTAGAGACCATAGTAAATATGACGGGAGGTGAAGTAATTATACAGTGACAAAGTCCATATAAGGATTGAGATGGGGTGGATGGATGGGTCAACACAACATTAACATGGAAGTCCACTGTTTTCTCTTCAAGTTTCAAGCCGATAGTCACTGTTAGTTTTTTAAAGCATTGCCAACATTGCCCATAACCTCAAACCTATATGGTTATTATTGGAACCACGGTGACAAAAGCCCCTAGCTTTACAGAAGTAGTAATTTTAACTGATCTTTCATAAAGCCTAACTAAACCAAACATTAAAGCTGTAGTAGTTTGTCATATTTGTTGAAACAGTCATTTTGGCCTGACACTAGTACATGAGACAGATAATTTGTGAAAAACATCAGGTTCCTGTCCTCCTTGTTCTCCTAATGGTATTGGGAAGAATCCTCTGTGACTGAATGAAACCTTGGGACCTGAGAATGAGACCACCTTGGGAAGCAGGGCAAATTGTGAGCACAGCACTGACATTATCACTTTACAAAGTTGAATATGTTCACCAGCTAGTATGTACTGTAATTGCGTCTGTCTGCTTTTTGTTGCAGTAAGACTCTCATAAGACCTTTCATGTAATACACATGAGTCATTTGATCCATTGTTGATACAGAAATATTGATTAGTGCACCTTTAAAGTAGCAACACCACAATGTAAAGACAATGTACTCATACTTCATTTTTAAATATATAATTTTTGACAGTATTTTCCTCAGAAATGTAAAGAAATAGAAGGTTAAAGCAGCATTAAATGGATATATTCAAGCTAAGAAGAACTTTGAAAGAGTGAGTACTTGCATAGATTTAATTCCCACCAGTGGGTGTAACTCATGATGTAATACTTTCAGGACTATCACCTCCCCTGTAGCAGCCACTACTGTGTCTGTAATACTGCTGTATTTCCTGAGGTGTTTCTGGTACAATGGTGAAATGCGTCTGCAAGGAAAGGAAATGAGAAACCAGCTGTCATTCTCAGCAGCAACTCCATCCGATCTGATCTTGAGATGTGGTTTGCCTGCCGTTGTGCTGTGACAGAATGTCACTGATTCACCTGGTTATCATCTTTAAGTAAAAAGAGGAGGCACAGTGGTGGACAGACACGGATCAAGATCCGTTATCTGGGTCTGCTGTGAAAAGCCTCCAGTAAAGATATTCTTGTCTTATCTTATGCATAATATTTAGGGAAGAAAAAAATACACAGTCAGTCAGTCCACCACTTCGGCCCAGACTGAAATATCATATGTAATTAAAAAAATAAATATCTGACGAAAGGACTAATCTTAATGAATGTGGCAATCCACTGACTTTTCAAAATTCCTAGCAAAATCAAGACTGCAAGACTAATGGCATTCCTGTCAGTCAGTCAGATGTTGTTCATTTGTTGATGGCATTGCTGGTCAACCTGTTGATAGAATGCAACATTTATTCAACATTTATGCATTCATGCAATGTCAGGGTCAGTTCGGTAACACCGCTGCCATTAAATTACAATTTTATCCTCAGGATTACTCTGCCGGTGAAATAAAGTCC
>NW_023340095.1:9797910-9811766 GCF_004916995.1 Morone saxatilis | reverse complement strand
TCTCTCTCTCTCTCTCCTCTATTTTAGGTCATAGATTCCAGCGCCCGTGCTGTCACCAACAGAGATGTTGATTGGTTTGATCCATCCATTGAGGAGGGGGGGAGGGGGGACTCTACAGTCTAAAGTTTATTTAGATTCAGCTTATAGAATGGGCCAGTGTTGTTTTCTCATTAAAACACATCGTGTGTGTCCTTGGCATCTGTAGAGCTTTTTTGAATAGCCTATTTTGAGACCTGTTGTAAGCATCCATATTTCCTACACTGCATTCTTCTTTGCTGCTGCTGTGGCATATTACCACCACGAGTAACAGCGTGAAATGGCAGCAGGAATGTGTCCTTGTGGATACACATGATACAAACAAAGTGAGAATCCACTCGTAAAACAATCCCCCGTAGCCGTACTAGTGGACAAAAACTTCACAGGGTACCCTCAATCTCACAAATTCACAGATAAAGGTGACTCTTTGCCTGTGGTTTGACCTCTTGCCACAAAAAATTATCACAGTCAGTCTCAGAAATAGAGTCAGCTGGTTTTGAGCTCCAGCAGTGCAGATACAGTAGACAGCAACCAAGCTTCTATTCCCGGCCCAGCTTTAGGATGCACACACACACACACTGACTGTGGTGATTGTTGCTTCTACAGAAACAGAACGTGAGATTGAGGAGAAGAACCACTCCAGTATGTCTGTAACATACTCACTTCCACCATGGCTGACCTATTTCAAATGCATCAGTGTCTCCTCCTTCCGCCATGTATGCATCTTTTTCTCACTAGGTCACATGATCAAAAGCTTTTACCATCTGCTTGAATCCATATGTAATAAGCCTGGATCACTAGAGCTCATCCACACATCCAATATGCATTTAGGATCCCACAGAGATTCCCTTAAATAGAGAAAAATCCACATTTTTCCACACTGTATGGGAGTATCACATTATGTAAACTGTATCTGATTGTTTTAACAATTTACTTTCATTGTATCGTTTCACTAAGCCACATTATGACTTTTTATTTCTTCATCATTAAATGTTGATAGATATATCATATAATTTCAGACACACTTTTACAGCGAATTTGGTATCTTTGCAAACTTGGGGATCGGCACTGCTGTGCTTTGGATTGAAAGTTAAGTTAATCTTGTATTACCATCTGTCTGGTGATTACTTTATCAGGCGGGTGCCTTCCTTCACTGCTGTTACAGTAAATCAGGCCAAGAGTAAGTTTTAGTGCCACACAAAGCACAACCCTTCACACCTGCTTGCAGCATTGAATACACCTTCACAATTCAATGTGACTTTATTGATAGCTTTTGTACAAGTTGCGATATTAAGCTGTTGTTAACGGTGTGTTGTGGTTGTAGGAGGACAATTGAGTGTGATATAAAGATTTTTTACTTTTAGTATGACACACAGAATGGGAGAGATGTATTACTGCAGGCTTAAGATTATAAATAGAAATACACCCTAAATAGATAGACCTACTGGTTAATTGGTATACTTGGTAAATCAATTTGATGAGTGTTATTGTGATAATTTATGTTCAATCTAAAATGAAATAACCAGGTTTGAAGTGTATCTGTAAAATCCACCATGCACATGACAGGTTGAAATTACTGGGGCAATGAAGATTTTGAGCCAGGGAAACTCTTCATGTGTTACTATGGAGTCTTGAAGCCAAAGTCTTCAGGGAGATTCTGATGTTTATTTGACATTTTAAGAGCCTACAACAGCCTGTGGGTGAAAAACTATGAGGCATAAAAAACTATCTGTCCACTCTATAAATAGGAAATAGTGTATACTGTAACTTTCCCAGCCTGTGATTTAAAAAGTATAACTTCCGTTTTTTGCCATTTGTGAACATTTGTGTGTTGAAATCCCGACCATGAATCCTCAAACTCCCAGAGTAAACTGATGGTGCATTGGGCTACAAATCCATGGCAACAGGCTTACATGGGGTTTATACAAGCAGCACAGCCTCAGCTCCAACTGCTCTCTGTGTGCATCTTCAGTCCACATGTCTCACCCTGCATCTTTCAGTGACACAGTTAGTTAGAAATAGTAATCAGTCCATTGGGTATTGGATCAAAATACCAACAGGTCAGAGTGTTGCTGACTTTTTGTGACAGGAAGCTGCTGCTCAGTGCCTGATAACATTTTTCTTGCCACAGATTCACCATTTCCTCAAATGTGAGTGTAAAAGTCTACAAGCAAATGTTCCAGAAGCTTTGCATCTACTCTTACCACTTAAGTTGTGATTTTTTAGAATGTTTTAAATTGGGTTTCCGAGGCTACTTTAGGGTGAGCAGGGATTCATAAATTGCCCAAAGAATAGAAGAAGCAATGAGTGTTTTTTAGAAAATCACCCGTATAATGTAAATTTAAAATTAAAAAAGTTTAAAAAAGTAAAATGAAGAAATTAGTGTATTTGTGAGTGGTGGTGCCTTTCTCTTACCACACAAATAAGCACTGTAGAGAATCTTACTCTTACTTCCAGATGAGTGAGGCTGTTGCTGAAATTAACAGTTTATGTGAACAAAATCAGTGAACAAAAAAAGTCATTCATGCTGGCCAATCAGTAATCAAGACTGGCTGTGTCATTCTATACCACTACACAACTACACAGCATTCTTGCAATTTAAACACAGCATTTGTTACAACCAGAGTCAGCTATTTTTAAAATGAATTGTATTAACTGTACTTAAACTGGAAATAACTTTTTCAGATATCAGGAACAGAGACAACACTCTGTTCATCAAGTTAACTTTCAAGTTAGTATGGTGAGTTTGTTAGGGAACATTATTTTGCTTATTATCAGTGGGGTTTTTAGAGCTTTTCAATTGAAAATACCTGCCCTTTTTCCCTCCAACGACACAAGATTATGAGAACCAAAACAGTGAAGTTGCGGGGCCAAAGGGCCAAAAGCTCTGTAAAGCCGAGGAGAGCTACAGAAATTCTCTGTAGGTTCATTAAACGACCCCTTTCACAATTGTCACATTGTTGTTGTTTTTCTGTCATTTGAAAGAAATTTTGGTGTAAAAGTATTGATTACAGTTGCTGTCATCAAAATGTCAGTGATTGAAAAACTTTGTAATCTCAGAAATGTCTGGTATTACTTATAATAGCTTTAAGATAAAATTACAAAGTCAAGGAAATAATATTTCTTTGATCCAAGACAAGTTCTGGGTGAAAGCTGTGAGGCAACTGTTGGTATATGTTTTTGTTTGCCTGAAATATTCTGCACTGTGGCTTTCTAATGAGCTCAGCAGAGTGTTGGACCTAACAACGAGTCACCACAGCTAGATTGCTCATGCTCGCTGCTGCAACACACACACACAGCGTGTTTGGCCAATTAGAGAAAGTGTTTCTGTGTAAAAACGGACACCATTTTGGTTTTTTCTCTCCTACTGCCTATCTGGGAAAAACTGAAACATAAATGAGCCTGCACACACACACACACACACACACAAACACCTGCACTTTAATGGTGTAATAATCATACTTAAAGGAATGTATGCTAATTCTAAAATACTATAATCTGTATAAGTGTTTTGTGTGTGTGCAAGAGTGTCAGTGCATACTTGTCATGTGTTACAATCAAAATTGCTTGACATCTCACTTGACATTTAGACCAACCACAGACCAGAGAGTGTATATGTGAATCTGCTTTTGATATTGAAGGACTGATAAGATCTGATAACAAAAAAAAGGAGTGATTCTAATAACTCCCCCTCTGCAGACACTTTCCTCCTCAGAGCACTGGCAACTCCCAGAGTGTAGCCCTTTGAAACAAAAGCTGTTTTTCCCTTTATAACAAGTGGTACAACAACTGCTACTACTGGTGCAACTGGGCAATATTTGGAGGAGGGAGCTGCCCTACCGTAGCCTAATATGAATGCACTGGGACAGACTGTAGCCATATCCATTTCCTTGGATAAATTAAAAGTAAAATAAATTTCTTTCACTGAGCAGAAAGTTACTGCTTTGGGCTTTGACACTTTTTTTCTTTAATTGCTAGTTTGTTACATTCCCTTTCTGGGTAATAGGCGCTGTGGAAATGAATACAGGTTCTTCTGGAGTGAGACTGGAGCAGGAAGTCACTCAGGCAGAAATAATCCTGCACCGGTGTGAATGAAGAAATACACACTCACTCGCAGTTTGGGCAGACACAGATAATAAGAGCTCAGAATATCCCCAGACATCTTACGGTAGGGGAATGATCAATGTTTTTATCTCCTGTCCCTCCAGGGCTCTTCAACAATGAAAAGGTTTTCAAGGCCCGATTCAAGGTAGCAAGGTACCCTTTTATCAAACAGTTTTCAGTTGTGTGCACATGCTGCTTTTTTTATTGTGGGCGCCTCCACAAAAGCATTTGTCGGCACTCCCATAGAGAGCCTGTCATGTCTGTTTCATTCGAGGAAGTTAATCTGACAACATGTGGTTCTCACTCACAGGACACAGTCTGACAGTGATTGAAGACTCCTTCTGAGGCAGGATAGACAACATCCTACGTGACCATAAATTCTGATCAATTCAATCACCACTGAGTACATTATAGTTTGAGAGCTTCCTCTAGCTTAAGCATTGATGAAGTGACAGAGTGAGTCAAACACAAGGAAAAAGACACATCAATACATACTGACTGAGATTTCAAATAACTGCAACACCCCAACAAATGATGCAAAGGAACATGGCAAAGATTTAATCTGAAAAACAAACATTAAGTAACAAAAGACAAAAAGAGACTCTTCAAAAATATTAATAAACAGATATAAACGCTTCAGCCAACAACATTAACTGGATTAATTGGACCATTATGTGTTTTCTCTTCTTAACATCTTGTTCGCAAGGAAAAATTGCCTTTTAAGAGGCAGAAACCTAGGACAGACCCTACGGTTCTAGGTGGGTGGTCGTCTGCCTCGACCAGTTGGGGTGAAAGAGAGATAGAGAGAGAGTTGACAACCTTAAGCGACAAAATATATCCACAATAGATTTATTTCACTTGTTAATGCAGCCACATGGTGACATTTACATTAGAACAAAGTGGGATGTTTTATTCACATCTTCAGGTACTCTTTCACACCCTCGTCTGCCTTAATAGAAGGTTCTGACTCACTTTCCTGGCAAGACTCTTCCTTTATGTCCAGCTTCTCACACTCAAAACTCCAGTGGATAGGGTTCCTTGAAAGAACAAACCCATTAAAGAGGTAGTACACCCTAAAATTTGTTTTTTGAGCTGTAAATTGAATTATAAGACTATGAATTAACCATGAATTCAACCAAGTATTGTGCAATAAATGGTGAACAATAAAAAATGTCTATGTTCTTGGGAATGGAATCTCTTCATGAGTTTCTCTTTCCATTTGTTTCTGAATCTTCTGGTAAGGTACTTACCGACTTATCGAAAGCAGGCTGGATGAGGTAGGCCTTCCTTTTGTGAAGCATACTCCGCCGGTGAAATGTTTTTGAGTGTGGAAAATTAATTTTCACACATAGCTGTTGATGCGCCAAGTGTTACAGCATTTTTCATCGCAGTAAGCACACTGGGCATTGCTTGCTGAATGTTATTGAATAGTTATTGGCTAATACACATCTGTTCCTTTTCTGTAAACTATCAGAAAAAAGTTCTGGTTGTCATCAATGTTACCCAGCCTCTCATCTTTCTATCACAATTAACTTTTTCAGCAATTTTAGCTACAGTAGCTCGTCTGTTGGATCGGACCACACGGGACAGAATTTTTTCTGCTTCTATAACACATCAACTTTGAGGACACAATGTTCACTTGCTGCCTAATATATCCCACCCACTGACTGGTGCCATAATAACAAGATAATCAGTGTTATTCACACATTCAATCTGTCAGTGGCCATAATGTTATGGCTGACATGTTAAAACATTACAGGGGGAAAAAATGAGAGAGCTATAAAATGTATTATACTCAGAGTGTTGGGGATGTGCAGGGTGTTGCATGTGGTAATACTGATTGCAGCATTTCAGTGTGGTTTCTGTGTTTCTTATTGGGGTTTCAGGGTTTGATGCGTTTATCTAGGTCTCGCTCCAAAGCCTGTGGTGGTGTTGTGCCTGTTAGGAGGTATTGAGTAATGCATTACAGACACAACAGGGAGATGCCGCAGGTTGTTTTTAACATTGTCCTGACAAATTAAGATTTTTTGTTTGTTTGTTCAGTTGTAGATTGTTCGCCACTGCTGCTGTTTTGTTTCACTTATTTCGGTTTATTTGCTATATGTGCAGGTTATTAAACTCCAGAATAGTATTTCCATGTTGTGTGGTTAAGTTTTTTTGTGATTGTCACATTATCCTATTTTTTATCTTCCCCCAAAAATGTTATTTGTAGAGTATAGTAATCATAAGGTATTTGTGTCTTATGGTTTTAATTTATTATGTGAACTGACCACAATTTCCTTTCTTTGTTTGAGTTTGCAGGCCAAGTGGCAAGAGTAGGTCATCTTAGGAGTGGGGGCTCGGTGGTGATAGGTTCTCCCTCACCTGCACTTCACTGCTCCATAACTGTGTGTGTGTGTAGGTGTGTGTGAGTGTGTGTGTGTGTCTGGTAATTGATACGCTTCAGTTCACAATTTGCACTTTCCTTTTTTTGCAATAATATTTAAGCCATTTCTCCTTTCATGTGCACTGGAACTGTAGCATTATGTCCTATGGTGTTTAAAATTAAAATAAATACCATAGGACATAATAAATTATAATAAATAATTGCTTATTATAAAACGTGTTTATCTGTTCAGATATTTGTAATCAACTTTGCACTCTTGTCTATGCTTTTCATTCACCACTAAATGCATCCTTATTAAATCTGTGGTAATCAGCTGGTCCTTAATGTTTAGTTGAGTTCAATTTTGTCAGTGAAAGTTCTCAGCTCAATTGGGCCTTGGTATGGCTGCGGCCACCATCAGGTAAATGTCTTCACTTATTTGGTTAAAATACCTCAATATCTACTTGATGGATTAGGACCAAATATGGCATAAACATTTCACATGTATGGCTCCTAGATGGTGGTCACCTGACTTTTCCTCTAGCCCTATCATGAGATTAGGAGACATTTTTATCTTTAATAAAATAGTTGGGATTTCTGTTAAATCTAGCATGATCATTGTCCGTGTGTTAATATGCTGCTGTGAACAGGAGACTATTTTTTTTTTATTATGTCACCTCTGGCAGCCATAAGTCCGCATTCATTTCATTACTGTATGAAAATTAACTTTGAATTTGCTTGACTTGGGTAATCCATTACACTGAATGTCTGATTTTCCTGTTGTTATCATTACATGGTAATATAATTGTGATGCAATTATCACAACATTGTATTTTGTTCTAATATAAACACAGATGGCACAAACACATCCTCAGTAATATTAAGTACATGTGTGTTGTAGTAAATATATATAATATAGTAAACATGTAAACACGCAGCTATCATCCTCTTAACAGCTGCTGAAGAGAGTATAAACTTGATCCTTATATTGGAAATGTGTTAATATCCTCTAGTCCATCTCAAAGGACACTGACATGAATCATTTCTGCCTTAAATCCAATTCAGGTTTGTTACACAGGTTTCAACATCTCTCACAGATTAAAAGTAAAAAAGACGTCCGTTAAATATCTTACAAGAAACAATTATTTTGTAGTCAAATAACATAAGACTGCATGTTCATTATTCAGCATAATTCTTACCAACATAAATGCTGTTGTCTATATGAATAAGCCTGTTGTGAATACAGTAGACCATGCTTTTGCCATGTTCTCTCTTTCTCTCTCTCGTCAGTTATTTTTCTATTTTTATTTTTTTATGCAAATTATCTGTGAGATGTGCAATGTAACTGAGATAAAAGCAAAAAAACAGTAATTAACCAAAAGCAACATCACGCAAAGAAGCAACAGGAAGCAAAAAGCAAAAGAAAAACAGAGCAAGATGTATCAGAGATAATCAGAGGAGATATTTTAACTGAATGTGAGAGTGTAATTGGGTTTCACCCTTACACACCCCCACAAACACATACACCTACAGGCCTCCTGAACATTTAATCATCATTACTTGTGCTGAAAAAACGTGAGTTACAAAACTGCTGCAATTTTCTGAACCACAGTTATGAACAATGAAAGAAGGCTTGACCACCCACTCTGCAGCTGCACAGTGAAAAACCTTGGAACGAAAGCATTCAGAAGGTCTGATATTTAGTGTTACAGGTAGTTTCAAAGTGTTTTCTTCCTTTTCTAAGAAGTAGATACGGTTGAGGTGATGGATCTGAAATAGTTTGTAAGGGGTCCACGACTATTCTGCCATGCCTCACATGTAAGCAGATGTATAATTTGCATAGCAACATAGAATTAAATCAGCAACTTGTAAATCCTCAAGCAGTGTTCTTTCATGTTCAACACATGTCTGAAAAGTTACAAATTAGACACAAGGGAATAACAGCAAAACAATGGCGATTAGAAATTCCACAATATGCTACAAGGTATATTTGACCAGCTGTCTTTGTAAATGTCGTATGGAAAAACGTTCTTATCAGAGACTGGGAGAAAAACACAGGCACAAGACTAACAATAAACAAATATGTTTGCCCTGAAATCATTTTAGTAATGATTTAGTAATGATTTTTTCCAGCTCATCACAAACATTAAGTTGAGCAGACCTGGTGGCAGGATTATTGGGAATTCAGTCGGCACCTTGAATTGTGCTACCAAATCAAGGCCTACAACATATGTTGCTTGTTAGCCCACAGCTATATGTAACTGTAATAAAAACAAAAGGAACAGCCAAATAGCCATTGAGCTGACATTTTCTTTCTGAAAGATTATGAACAGTATCACAACCAGTATGCAGCAATTCTGGCATTTAATAGGATTTAATAAGTTTACAGCTAAGCATCTGCAAACACCAGCTTAAAACAAACAAGAGCATGCACACTCCAAATCAGTGAAGCGACAGGTTACATGTACACAGTGAGGCTGTGACCATAGAGTATGGCCTGTGACTATCTGACGTATAGCTGCCTACGTCCTAACGCTGACAAAGGTATGGGCGAAAGGTCCCTGTTGGCTGGTTCTGGCCAATCATATTATGCAAAGTTCTAAACTTCTTAAAATGAATTACAATGTTGCTAACTACTAATAACAACTAACAAATTATGTGGAATTTTATAAGGTAGCAACTGGAGGGGAGGGGAGGGGACAAGATGCAACAGGTGAGGCACAGTGTTGGCCTCTAAATTCCTGCTCATAGTGCCTGATCTGAAGTTGAGTGACACATAATTTTTCTCAGTCCCAACCTCATCATCGTCCTCATTTTGAATTGCATTTCTACAAGTGGAAAATACATTGTCAATAAATTGTAGTTCAGATTAATGCAGACTTTGTCATTTATCTTCCTTAAAGAAATTATCCTTAACTATGAATAGCTGTGATTGGATCAACTGTTAAAACTGTTATCAGCATTAGTTATTGACTGACAGACATTACAACATCGATGTGCATTCTTCCACAGTGGAATTGCAATGATTTTATTGCAAAACATTGCTCGGAAACAGAAAAAAAAGAGGCTCATAATAACAATATCTCATTCATTTATTCTAGCATTGGCTATTTGCCATCTGGTTGCAACAAGATTTTTAAATTTTTGCTTTCAGAACTTGAGTCATTCTCTCCCTTGGCCTTAGGCTGTACATGTGTTCTTCATAAACCAATTATTTTACAAACCTAGCAGCGATCCCTCAATAATTATGCATGTGATAAAAGCCTAGTGCAGCTGCTACTCCTGATTTGGCCGATCAGGGGAATTGGAGCAATGCTGCTGAATGTCCACTTACTATGAACCACCACAGAACAGCTGAATGGGTGGCTCATCAGAAAGAAGGGTTCCTCAGGGTTTAGGGTGGGGTAAGGCATAGAAATTGAAAAAAAACTTTAAATAGCCTTCTGCTTTAATTATAAAAGACTGACTAAAACTAAATGACAGATTCAAATGTGACAGTTTTACAAAATCTTCCGGTTAGTTTAAACTCACCAATCTATATGGCATCAGTTCGGTGTGTCACAAGCATGATTTATGGCATTGTAAAGGGTTCTGCAGTAAAACCATTTTAGTAAAGCGTATGCTCTCCATCAGAAAGGAAGGCAGCTTCAGATGAACAAAGCAAACAAATTACCTGCCAGCCCGCAGGTCCGCTCATCACCAGGCATTATCTGTGCCTCCATTATTTGATAGCATATGAGCTAAATGAAAGTGGACAGAGAAAATGATTTTGGTACAATTTTGCCATGACCCAGCCACTGTTTACAGATCAGTGGAGACAGAGGATAGGCAAAGGTACAAGATAAGCAGAGGCCTCTTTAGAGAATTCAAAACATGCTGGGATGATGCCATTTGATCCCATCTGTAAACAGAGCATTATAATAACAAGACTGTCATATGTGTGAAGAGCAAACCTAATTTAGATTTTCCTCAGGCAATAACTTGCTTAATCATAGCTGAACCTTAAAGGAATGGTTTGGGAAATATATTTTTTTGCTCTCTTGGTGAAAGTTATGGAGTTGGCTGAAAAAAAAATCCTGGGCAGCCAAGAAATACTCCATATAAAACGCTCTACATTTTTGTTTTTGTACTGATTAAACAATGAAATATAATGTGTTAATTAGTGAGTTATAGAGGTGCTAATAGACAGAATTCTACCTTTGGACAGAGCTAGCTGTTTCCCCGGTTTTGTGGCTTTGTGCCAAGCTAAGATAACAATCTACTGGCTATGGGCCATCCCTGGCTTCATATTTAACACATGAGAGTGATGTCAATGTCATATAACTCTTAGCAAGAAAGGAAATAATCAGATTTCCCACAATGTCCAATGTCCAAATCTTTAAACCGGTGTTTGAATATTTGGGGATGCACCTGTCATCTGTTTTTTAAATGTGTGTGCCTAACTCTGCCCTGGTCAGAGTTTGTCTTCTGTTAATAACGCATGTGATGATAATTTCCTATGATTGTATGGCATGTGCAGACTACTGGAGCGCTCTCATTATTTCTGTTGTGCATTAAAGGACCAGTGTCTGGATTGAGAGGCATCTGGTGATGAAGCTGCAGATTGCAACCAACTGAATGTTGCTCACCTTCCAAACATTTAGGTAAAACAACGGTGGCTACTAAACTCGCTAAAAAAGCAAAAGGTCCTATCTAGAACCAGTGTTTGGCTACTGTACATGGCAGACCTGTTCCCTCTGTAGATTAAAATGGCTCATTCTAAGATAACAAAAACACAATCCTTATTTTAAGGTGATTATATCCTAATGAATACAAATCTTTAAATATTATATTACATTTCTGCCAATAAATCCTCCACACTGGACCCTTTCTATCGAGTAGCATGCAGTGAAGACTTCACTGCCCTTTACCAATCACACACACAAGGTTTTCTTCTTTATGTCAGCCAGAAAAACATCTAGAAAACACCTTCTCATTGAGATTTTTCCACAGTGACATCTTACTTATGTAACTCAAACTCTGCTTTTAAAGCTGCAGTGACTGAAATAGATCTTTAAACACAACACTGACACATTACATCACCTTACAAGTTGGAATAGCAAACTTTTTTGCATATAGTTATATTTAAACATACTGCAGATACAATACGTAGCAACATTAGCATTTGGTTTGGAGTCATGTTGTTCTCCAACTCCTAAAGGAAAATGTCTGCTAAATGCTCCACTACTTTCACTTCAGGCACTAACTTAGTCTGTCTGCCCTTTGGTGCTGGGCAGGTATAGTGTTTGTTATTAGACCTTTTTTATTGAAAACAGCTGTCTGTGGCTGTTGAAAACAATACTGTTTGCACAGTAAGAGAACCAAACAGTAGTTGTTGCAGGGAACCTCAAACAATGAGTTAAAAAGATACTCAGAGCTGAGGTAAACTTCAAAAATGTTTCAGTTTTAGTACTTTCTCTGAATTGTATGACTTCATGAATGAACAGATGAGGGGGCAGAAAGAAGAGCTTCTGCAGGAAAACCAGTTTCTGGCAAGTTTGAATATTAGTCTGTTTGAGCTGTCACACAGAGCTGCTGCTTGTTGCCACAGCAAATGCCTGTCAGGAAAATCTGTTGACTGCTTTTGGCCAAAAGACACAGACCGGATAAAAAAAACACTTGAGCAAGATGAAAAGCCACCTAAATAGAGCTTAATGAGCTCATGCAGCTTGCTCATTATTTTAGAGTTAAAGAGAACACTGCAACTTTAGGAAATAAAGGTGCTTGTGTCTCTTAATTGTAAAAATATTGTGCCATTGCGACACCCCTTGCTTGACAAGGTAGCATTTCACTGAAAAGAATAACTAAAAGGAATGTTAAGGTAAGATAAGATAGCAAAAACCAGCCAGTCATTGTCTCTGAATTGGGTTTGCACTGTGAGTTTGAATAAAAAGATTCCCTTTTACTAATTCAATGATATGCTCCAATGAACATTTTGATCTACTTGCTACAGAGAGAGACTGTACCCGAAAGCCAGTTGAAGTTTGGCTAAAACCTCAAGGACACGGAGCTGGTGGGAATAAAAAACATGCAAGCAAAAGACCAGATTTAGACACAAAAAATGCCAGGTGGTACTACATGGTTTCAACAGGCTTTAAAAAAATAATTATTTCTCCGGCAGGGAAGAAAAACTAAAACACACCCACCACTCTCAGGGACTAGAATCAATGCTGTGTGTTCCTGTGCCCATTATAAAATATCAATGGTGGAAGGTGTCCTCATGTCCCCAATTCAGTGAGCATGTGAATGTGAGTGTGTTTAATGGCAGCGTGCATTGTCATTGCCGTTAATCAGATTGGACTGGTATTATCTGCATCTGCCGCTGTCTTTTAGCACTGCCTCAGTCATTGTCAAGATGTGAGAGTGACTGCTGTTTCAAAAAGTGACTCATCTACTCTCGACTGAACTAGATGCACATTTCTGGTTGTGTACAAGTGGGGTTGTGTGTGTATGTGTTTGCATGTGTGTAGTCTTTTAAGTGTGTGGCAGCAACCTCTATTATCCTATCTGTGAACCCAAACTCAGATGTGACACTTTCTGTCGGTGCCTTTGCATTATTTGGCTGGACTGAGGGAGCACTGAGCGGAAGCTAAACCCACTGCAATCTGCGGTAATGTGTCGACTGGCACAGACCTTTATACGGTCTGACTGATAAGTGCTTTTAGACGCCTGATACCCATGTCAATTTTTAGACTGATGCTGCCAGGATTTGTGCTGACACAAAATGCTTGAGTTTGACTATTTATATTTCAGAAGCTCCCCTGGAAGGCTGCATGGGTAAAAAAGCCACTGAAACAGCTTTTGGACCATCAAAGGACACTTAAACATGCCAGTGAAAGCCAGACTAATGAAGGCATAGGTTTTGCAGCTCCATACGGCAGAGTGACACAGGTTTCATTAAAACCTCCCACTCAGTTAATAGTTAAGAACAAAATGCAAACTGTTATTTAGAGGATAAATTAGTTGAAGTAGCTAAGTTGCACAAGAACTGCACGTACCATGCACCAATAGTGTGATTAATGCAGAATGAGTGTTGGCATTGTCTCTGGACAAAATGATCGGAGCAGCTGCCAATGAGATGTTGGCTCAGCTCGGCTACTATGGCTGCACAATGTGTTTAGTTATACTGTAATGGAATTTCAACTATTTTATTTTTTAAATAAAATGTTAATATGAAGTTTGTGCGTGAGCAGTGCGTGAATGCTGCCTGTGATGTCCGCACAAAAAGTCTCTGCTGTGCTGCTGCTGCCAGCCCTATCTTTCTACACTAAGTTTACCTTTGATAAGCCTTCACTGTAAACCCGGATAAGTT
>NW_023340095.1:9795157-9797810 GCF_004916995.1 Morone saxatilis | reverse complement strand
CCTACGACTATCTACCCTCAGTTCTCTTAGCAAACTACACGCGTGAGACCTATTGTTACTTAGTGGTTAGAACTTGTGAGTTTCTGAGTTCAAATGTTCAGCCTGGTCCCTCCTGTGTGCAGTAAGTTTTCTTTGCAATGTCATCCAAAGATATGCAAGTCAGAAAATACCGAGTATCATATGAGCTGTTAGTCTTGCATTAATTTGAGGAAGCTATAATTTGCATTTCAGGATAAGGAATGGAGGACCATTACATGCTTATACTGAAAGTTCGGTGAGTTTCCAGCCTCCGCACTGTGATGCATGCAAAGTTATTTATGAATTCTAGTCTTGTCAGTGGAAGAGTAGTTAAGAATGTATTTCAATTACATGTTGGAAGGCTGGGCATTTGGAGTTTTTTTTGCTATTTCTTATAAGAGCGGGTATTGTGTGATTCCAGCCTAATTAACTAAAATGTTCTAAAAAAAAATCTCTTTTGTACTAAACAGCTTTATTCCTCTGTTGTTGTTGTTGTTTTTTCTCCCCTTGTTTCCAATCTTTGAAACAATACAAACACATTGTGTGGACACAAAAACAACACTGAATAAAACATAAGATTCTCAGTGAAGAGGCTGTACTGATGTAACCCTTTTATTATTCTGAGCTATTTAGAAATCTAAATCTTTGCTAAATGAATAGCAGACAATGCACCAGTTCCATAGTCTTGCAGATTACCTGCACAATTTATGAGTCAAATCTGCTGACCTTGTTACATAACTTGCAT
Source organism: Morone saxatilis (assembly GCF_004916995.1). Taxonomy (NCBI): domain Eukaryota; kingdom Metazoa; phylum Chordata; class Actinopteri; family Moronidae; genus Morone; species Morone saxatilis. Next base: position 9,797,047 of record NW_023340095.1, on the reverse strand, counting down.
GACAATATAGAGGAGTGAGTAAAATAGGATAGTAGGAGTAGTCAAGCAAATCCTGTGTTTTTATTTGACTGTTGCAAGCTTAAAATAATTGGAAGCTTAGTCTTTAAAAAAAAGGTTTTAAAAAACAACATGAATGCTGGACAAATTATAAATGCAGTTGATATTTTTTGCAGCAAGTGATGATTGCTGAATCAAATATTTTAACTAATTTACCCAGCATTCATGATTCATTATTGGTCTTGTGTTTGACATGCAATGTAAAATTGTTAATAAGCAAGACAGCATTAAATTGGCTGATTTGCAGAGTTCGAGACGGTGACAAGTACACAAGCATGACTAAACTGTGAGCATAGTTCATTTATTTTGCTGTTTAATTTTTAGAAGTTACAAGATAAGAAAAAACTGTCTTTGCTGATTGGTAACAACAAAGTTGACTATTTCTCTATTAAGGGACCCTAATTGTGTCTCTGTATGTTACAGAATGGAAATGAAACCTTGGTGTGAAGCTTTAGTGAAAACTTTAAAGATAGGAAGAGGATTAGACCTTTGATACTTGACAGTGATAGTTTTTGAGGTGACGATCAGTAAGACTTGGTCATGAATACAATAATGGACAGAGATCCCTCTCCAATGTGGATTAAGCCTCTGCGGGGAGCTCAAACAAGTCTCTAGCACTGCTTGTATAAAAACTGCTCTCTTTCAATTTCATGCGTTCATGAAGCATGATATTATTGTTTACTTTGTATGCATGTCCAAGACCCCAGAGCAGCAGGTGCAGACACATGCAGTTACATCACATTTTGTTAAATTTGATCATTCTACTAGTTATTTACATTTTTATAAAACACCCTACAATCAGATTTCTCTGACTTTATCAGCCAACAGGGAGAGACATGCAGTTATACATCCTTGTGGGAAAGTTATATCCAGAAATTCAGGACAGTACATTCATTTTTTATATCATTACTACTACTACTACTTTTGCTGTGTCTGTCAGATAACATACTGGTACGTGGCACTCATTTGAATTTTTGTCCAACTTCATAAACACACATTACTACCTTTAAGCCTTCTTTTATTTTGTCCCCATCTCATTATTATGCTGAAAGTTTTGATCATACACCCACCAGATTTTTAGAATATTTGCATTGCAGCAAAACAAAAGTTAAAACTGAAATAATTTTGATTTTTGTACAATCATATTATTATACAGTATCTGCCTGTATGTCGAAGCATTGTGAGAGCAAAATGCTTTGCTCTAAATACTCCCACTAGGTTGTCCTGATGAAAATGCCACTGCTGCCTACCTACATTTTCAGTAAATAATATTATTATTTGTTACTTGGTTGGTTGATGACATTCTCGCTGCATGCTAACAAACAACAAGGTGAAAAAACTTCACAAATGTAAGAAGCTTTTTCGTCTTTGCTGAAGTTTAGATATGATAAATGTTTCAGATTTGCAGCTCATTTAAATGGATAAAAGCAGAAAATTAAAATCATTTGGTTTGAGGGAGGAAAATATGGTGATTTAAAAATAGCTATAGCTCTTCCACTCTACATCTTTACTTTTCTCTCCGTTTAATGACCATGTGTAGTACCCTGCGCATGCAATAACCTTTCAAATGTAAATGTTCTTACGCAGACTAATTGCATATGAAAAGACTGAGCTGCTATTTCATGTTAATGTGTTTTAAAAAGATGTGTTTATTTTTACTGGCATTATATATGACACTCACATAATTCAAGAATGTTTAAAGAACAATAAGGTTGTCATTACAACCTATTACCATTAACAACTATACATATCATTATAATTGCCATTTTCAGCATTTACTTGCTCTTGTCACGTTATGTTATGTATGAAATAAAAAATAAGATAAGATAAGAT
>NW_023340095.1:9769837-9795099 GCF_004916995.1 Morone saxatilis | reverse complement strand
AAACAGTATAAAGACAGTATAAAAAACAGCAAGAGTATGAAAAAATAATATATAATATAATATAAAAGAGAAAAAACAGTAAAAAACCACAACAACAGATAACACAATAACACAAATACTGTTAATAATGGTGTCAAACCTTACTTCAAATAATTGCTTACCTAGCAAAAAAAAAATCCTATAGGAAGACACAGATGTGACAAAAACATTTGTAAGGCAACACATTTTGGGGGGATTATTTCCTGGCAGAAACAATAAATCCTAAAGCTTTCCTAAACACATGAGTCATAATGCTTACGTTAAGTTTTCTAATTTTTTAGCTGTGGCGGCATTATTATAATCATTATTTATTAGTGAGTATAAGCACAAAAACAATATAATCGAGCATTAAAACCACTAACAAAAAACTCACTGTTTGCTCACAGCTAGTGCTGGGCTACATTCTAAAACAGCTAGAGCTACACATCTCACACATGGTTTTTCCCACAGGATAATTTAGATTTAATTTCTGTGTGATTTTATATTAAAAAAAAACAATGGTTAAATTAATTCACTTTCTGAGGTGCTCTTAGCATTTCATAAAGCCTATTTCCCTCATAATACTGTTGTGACTTCCCAGAGTTACTCAAGCACAGGTCTCCCAGGGAACATAAGGGCTCTTACCGCCCACTGTACAGCTACTAGATGAGGAGCCCGAGAGCAACTGTAGCAGATGTATTTCAGGAAGGAGGACTCCTTTTTTTTCTGAGGTGTGTTTGAAGCTGGTGTATTGCTGTAATGCTGTTTTGTGGCTGCAGGCATTTGTTTTGAGAGTCCATCCTCGTCCTTCGATAAAGTAGGCTTTAAGACTTCTCTAATGGCTGGTAACTTTGTTCTGAACGTTGCACAACCCCAGTCCTCACAGAGCCACTCACACTAGTTTCATATTGAGACTTATCTCTGAGGAAATTGAATTTTTTTTCCAAGTCACTCCATATCCTGGAATGATCTTTTAATCTGTCAATACTTGTTTAATTGAGGGTTTTTTATCATTTGGCAGCAGACATTTTGTTCACAGTGACTAATATGAGCTTGAGCTTCACTGAAGTGTTGTTGTAGGCAGCAGCGATCACATTGCTTCATCAGTGTAGCCAAGACAAATGATGGCAATGCAGAAAATCTCCTGCTTAATACCCCATTTATTTTCTTTTTCAGCCTTAAGGTGTTATTTTTCCTTAATAATTCAAACAGAGCAAAATCTACCAAGGTGATCTAACGTTTCCCATCAAGGTTCTCATGTTTTCAAAGTACGTGAATAAAAAACCTGATTACCAAGGATAAATGGAGATTCATCATGCATTTATCCATCACACTATGAATTAGTTATTGTCTGGTGGATTAGTTGGAAACTCTATCTTGTCAATCTTAAATAAATGCACATCAGCCCACACATCACATCCAACTGTCCACATTTTCTTCCCCACAGCGTGCCGAAACCAATCTACATCCTAACAGTCAGTCAAGGGAATTTGAACATCAATCAGTGATTTTGTGCAGGATACAAAGTGACTACACATTTACATAACACCCAGCTAAATAAACAGCAGAGAGTAGCAGTGCTCAGAGGGAGGTGAGTTGAGAGATTGATGGAAAATGCAACACAACACCTCCAACTCGAGATCAGGAGCCAGCTCATTTTATAACCAGTGTTTTCCCTAGTTATGACCATCATCCAAACCCCTAATATGACATCAACTTGCTCGTTTTACATTAAAGAATTTTCTGGTACTTTATTGTTTCAACCTTTTTATCGCCTCTGCATGAAACCTGCACGGATTTCACACTTTCTCTGTAAAATAAGTGAATGTGTTACTGTGATACTGTGAACTAACTTGTTAATGTGAGCAAGGTGCAAATTTTAGACATTGTGTGCTACTGCTATAAATTTATACAAAGCCTCTTCAATACGGCATTTCATGTACCCTTATTGTACCCCAGCATCTCACCTGATTTACAGCACATGCACATCAAATAAGGACATTCAGGGGTTTCTCAACAGATCATGTCTGAGTGGAACACTTGTTAAAGGTTTGGAGTATTTAATTCTCCTCTCCATTGTGGCACATTCAGGATAATCCTTAAAGATCAGCTCATCATAATCCTCATAAAAAGAGACTGTATTGTTTAATTAACCTTTTATTTAATATATATCAGTCTCTTATCTTTTTCATATTTAAAAACTCAATAGATTTACAAAGAATAAGTATTAACTTACATTATAGGAACCATGAAAACATGAGAACTTGTAGATGAAGAAAATCACTTGTAAATGGTAGCAACATAAGTGTCTAAGTGGTTATAAAAAGATGACTTTTCAAAGTTTGATTACATTATAGTTTAAGATTTGTGTGTGACAGTCTACATGGATATTAGACTGCACTAAATATCTCCCTTTTAGCCCATTTCCACCATATGGGATCCCTAATTTGGCTTCATGAATAATATATAGTGAGATTAGAATAAGGTCACAATGAACCACAGATACATATGCGACCTTTATGGCGCATCTGATAAAGTATTACAGAAAATGGCATATTGACTAGACAATACGATTGTCTCCTTATTAGCCTTGGTTACTGGAGGGCTGTTATTACTCTTATCTTGTCTTCACACCTCCTCCTTACTGACGCACCTCTCTGAGCTCCGTCTATGGCCAAGAAGCGCGCTCCCGTGTGCGCGCCTCCCCCTCTTCGACACAGTAAACGGGTGTCGGCGTGAATGTCGCTGAGCTGTGAATGGACACTAATAGGGAATGTAATATTCTTCTGCCCCTGCCTGGGTTCTTCTGTCATTTAATCTCTGCAACGGAAGCCTGGTGAGTTAATATTTTGGCAGGTTGGACATGTATTGAGAGACAGGCTGCCATGCAGTTTCTGAATTAATGGACCGAATTTGGGAAGTAGTTTCTAGACAGGCGCTCTATGTGTTATGTGCACATTAGATTTAATTGATATGGCATACTTATGCTATATCCTAATTGGCTTTTAAATATTGCACTCATCAACGTTTTCTCTAAACCTAAGCAGAGCTTCCACTTTGCCTCCACCTTGAGCTGAGCATAACTATTTCACTATAATGCGATAAAGTCAGAGCTGGATGATCCTACAGACTTCAGCATAATGCATCTGTATGTTTCTAATATTTGTATCAATGTGTCTGTAGAGTTGGATCCAATCACTGTGTTTCTCTAGTGTTTCACTATCACATCTAAGACAGTGATTACTGTACATGATAATCAGAGGCTGATTTGAATTATGTAAGAGAGAAAACAAAAAAAAAACAAATATAGCTGCTTGTGGTGTGATTTGTACTGACTGACTGTTGCCAGGATCTGTACCAGACCTGGCTCAAAGAAGGAGTTATGACAAGGACATTCCCTTTTCTGGAGGGAAAGCAAAGGCTCTCTAGTGGTTGCATGTGTGTTTGTGAATGTCCACATACTGTATCTGCTCAAAATGAATTTCACATCTGGTATACACTTTAATAGAAGTAAGCAACATCGCCTCCAAAGACCTGCTGGAAATGGTTCTTTGACTAGCAGCAGGTCCGCTTAGGGAGCTTTCTTGGACCAACCCATAGAAGATCAAACCCACAACATTATATGAAGTGGGATCAAGAAGGCGTGTGTGGTAGAAATAATAAGAAAAAAGGGAGAGTGTTGCATGAGGGGAGTGTGTCTGTGTTGCAGCATCTGTGTGGGATTCATTTACTGTCAGACTGGGTTGGTGTGATAAAGAGACAGTGAGGGAATCACAGGCGTGAGTGACTTGCAGGCATTTTCATGTACATTCCCAGAACAGTGCATGTTCACATTTGACTGTGTGTGTGTCCATGCAACCATATTAGCAGAAAATAACATAAATATTGGATGATTCTGCAAAATCCCTGATCAAGTTTAATTGCAAAAAAATATATATAATTATATCCAATGGCAACATTTTTTGAATTCTTGCTTTTGTCAATATGTCTGCATGACAATTATAATATGGTAAGGGTTAAATGGAAAGAAAACCCTGGGTATGGCTGTAAACTATGGTTGTGGTTATGGTTATGCAACAAAAACACTTGTTCAGGTTAGGCAAAGGTCGTGGCTATAGTTGGAATTGCAGGTCTTCTGGTCTTCTGCATGTACATTGGAAATCTACCTCCCCAACCTCCACACCCTTCTTTCTAAATATCTACATAAAGGTAAAATCACCTCCTGTATTGACACTGAACACTGATATCGGATGTAAATATGGACATAACCCCAGGATACGGCAAAATCCTAGCAGTTAAAGGATGGTTTTTAATGTATGTACAATAAAGCCAACAATTTACTCGCAGAGGAAGGCAGTATTATGAAGGACCCCTTCCTTTAATGACTTAAAATATTGGAGATGGTCTCCACACTGGGCTCTTTTTGGCTGAGGAGACACATTTACTTATGGTACTTAATTACAGTGGGGGGGAGTCATCTTTGGAAAAAAAAGTAATGATGAGTGACAGAGTCAAAGCAAGGACACGTTGTGGCTGCTGATGATATTAGACCATGAAGGAGCAAGCAGTGTAGCTCATCCTGTAGCAACCTGCCAAGAGGCCTTTGCTGATGCTGATACTGGAATTCAGGCTTGTGACTGATACCGAATATCAGTCTGATACCAGTGGTCTTATTCTGTTTGAGTGGAACTATTTAGGATAATTCTTGTATGTTTAATGTGAGATAGAAGTGCCTTTTTAACCATGGGACATCATTATTGCTGTCAATACTAATCCCTATTATATTCAAGGCATTATTCTACTCCTGGAGACAGAAGTAGAGTACATACGTGTACCAGTAACTGTTGCTTCTATTATGATAAAGCCATAATTATGCCTAATTATCGTTTATATTCAAGTGTCCTTGTATTCCTTCCTTGTGCTCTTCCTTCCTTCCTAGTTAAACCCTAATATCTCTTAGGCTGACACGTTGATGTCAGGGAATTGCAAAGAAACAATATTAGTGGCAATTTTATAGATGGAAATGTTCAATTTTGTAGCATAGAGCTGCACTACCTTCACAGCTTCGATAGGGATTCTAATCTTTATTTACATTTTACTTAAAAAGGTTAGAACGTGTTTTACGGGGAAAAACCTATAGCACAAGGAATAAAAATAGAGACAAAAGCAAATACACAACAAGCAAAAGATGAAACACGAGAATAAATGACGATTTAGCAACATCAAATGGAAAACGTAAAATAGCAAGGGCACAACAGGAAAAACAGAAACACATGTCAAGCGTTCACAAAAGCTCTCCACTGCACTAATTCTCCCAGAGTGCATCACGGTAGTGGAGGTGAGAACAGATAAAAGCATCCTGATAACTTTATGTAAATCTGCATATGACATCCATCAATATTTACACATCGTTGACCCCAAAACTGAGAGGTACTGTAGCTGAGCATTTGAGAAATCCTAAGAGGTGATTTGAGTGAACTTTACACAGCTTGCTCTTTACCAATATATGCCAAAGGGATAAAAGGGAGCCAGAGAGACAGAGAGAGAGAGAGAGAGAGAGAGAGAGAGAGAGAAGCTCTATGCCTCTACTGAATCACCTGCTAACTGGGTGTTGTGGCATCGTGCTATGAATATTTCACAAACTTTCACAAGTGAATTATAAGCTGTGACAGGCAACTGGCAAACAGAATACTGTAGATGAGCCAGTTTGAAGGTGCAGAAAACACGGCTGCTTATTTTTACAATGTTATTTAATTAGTGTTTCCCCTGTGTTTGTATTGCACAAGGAGGGGAGTGCTCGAGTAAATTTGTTTTGTTTATAGCCTGGTGACCCTCAGTGGTGAACTTAAGGTTTATTGTTCTGAAATAACACTTTGTTTAAATGTTAAAAGGTTTCTAATATATGTAGTTTATGTAACTGCTACATGAACAACCTATACACCTCAATATATTTTATTATTCCCACTTTGTGTTTTTATACCACCATCAAAGTAGAGGGCCTTATGTTCTTTGACTGCATGGGAGTGTTGGTTTGCTTGAGTTTACTCTTAAATTTCAGTTTGTCCTGTTCCTGCGATAGAGCTGTCTTTACCTCACAACATAATTTCATAAGGACAAATGCAGTTTGTGAGGCCTTTCTTACCACGTAAATTAGATTCATGAGAGCAGCTCATTTTTCATAAAAATCTTGGTTGTCATGTAGCTTTTAAGAAAGACCTTTTAACTCTGTTTGCTCTCGGTGTCTATCTGTTTCCCCCTCTCAAAGCCCAGACAGACATCTGATGTGCAGCTTTTCACTGGCATATCAGGCAAGACAAGAGCCTCGATCAAGATCTGTCTTAACCTATTCCTGTCAGACAATGAAAATAGGCCTTTTTGAGCTGTCTGCTAGCACTGCCAACTGTTAAAGTACCTCACTAAATGCTTCTTGGTTACCTAAGAAGGCCCACAGCTTTCAGAAATTGTTGCCTAATTAATTGCCAATATTAGCCGCCAAAAGTATACAAAATGGTAGACAGCTCCTATTGTTTTCTCATGGATCTTTGAAGACATTTGAGGGGTCTTCAAAACCAAGACAGCCTAGAGCAAACATACCAGCACCACCATGGGGATTCTTGTTTGTTTGTGTGTGTGTGTGTGTGAGACAGCACACACAGCAACAGAATAGGAAACAGATGGAGGGAGCACCTACTTGCTTGCTGTCATCTTGTTAGCAGAAATTAATTCTGGGATTATATGGTAACAGACTTTGTAAAGGTGAACTACTACCTAACTCTGAAAAACCTGTAGGGGCTGAAGTAAGCCTGAAGGGACCATCCATCAACTGGTCATATCTAATAGAGAGGCTCCTGTCTGAGAGATGGCCTTTCCCCATGGCCCCTTACAGTAAACTGACTCCTAATGGAAAAAGAGTAAAAGCCTAAAGCTCCTCTAGCGGCGCCTAGAGGCTGCAATGTCCATTTCATTTCACAAAACAAGACAGTTGGATGGAATAAGCAAGACACTGTAATTACATTTAGGTTCATCTTACAGCTTTACCAGTTGAAGGGTAAAAGATGCAATGTGGTTATTTATATCCATCCATCCACCCATATATCCACTTTTTATCCTGTTTAGGATCATAGAGGGTTGGATCTTGTTCTACCTTTGCATTCTTCCCAAAGAAAAACAAATGTCATGCCTACATTTTGTTAGACAAAAATAATTAAAGCCACTCTAATCTGTGTATATCCATTGAATTCCTATCAACTGGTAACAATGAGGGCAAAACAAGTTGCAAAAGATGCCAAGTCATTAAGTTATGTTTTGCGAATGAAAATTAAAAGTTAAAGTAAAAAGTTAAGTTTACCCTAAATGACAAACAAACAATTCTGTATCTGCTTTTGCATTAGAAACGACATGAAATCAGGGTGTCCTGGTAGCTCACCTGGTAGAGTGCGTACAGTCTTTACCGCAGTGACCTGGGTTGAATTCCAGCCCGTACCCTTGGCTGTCATCCCCTCTTTCTCTCCCCTGCCTTTGCTGTCTCTCTCCAGTTGTCAGTATCTAAATAAAGCAGAAATGCCAAAAAAAGGTAACAGTCTATCATCATCTAAAATGGATAAAATAATGAAACTTGGTATCCGCTAAGCCTACAAGTTTCCAACAGCGTAGATGCATGAGTCATTGTTTTGCAATGCGCAACCGTCAGAAAAACATCACAACTAAAGGAAATGATAAGCTCAGAGTCATACGATTCCAATTCCATTTTTCCCAGCTATGTAAAGATGTAGCGGTGTCATGGTATCCTGAGCAGAGAATGACGTCACGCTTCCTTTGCCTGTGCCTCTCTGTGCTTTAGTTAAGCAGCTGGTCTGGCCGTAATATTATTATTTGTTAGGTAAAATTACTGGTTTTGTCAATGGAGTCTGGTTGGGGTTTGTTTTTGTCTGGGATGCTGGTACTCTATTGCAACATCTAGTGGCAAGTACATTTCGTAAATAGAAGCTTTAACGATCATGTTTTGTTTTTTTTTATACAAAAAACCCTCAGCTGTAGGTTGGAAACAGGAAACGACAGTAGTCTCCTGTGTTAAAGTAGAATATTTTGTTGACTCATCCATTGACCCAAATATCCTCCCTTCGTAGAATTGTTGCTCTGTAATAATATTACTTGACTTCCTCCTTTGCTTCTGTCATAATTATTACCACAAGATGGTGAGATAATGTGTCATTTGCAACTACGATCACAACAAACATACAAAATGTATCAAAGAATATTAAACTTTTTCAACGTCAAACACCGTGAATACTGGTATATAATAGCACTGACAATGAATGTATGCTTTTTTATGTAAGTGTTGCATGTAGTTTAAAGATTAGATTAATTAGGCATTAGTTTAACCTTCTGACATTGTAATTTTGCTGCTGTTGGAATTTCATTTTTATGTACTGCCGCTTGCTCATTCAGTGACAACTGTACATGTGTGGAACACGTCCACAGCTGGTCCACAGATGCCAAAATGTACTATAGACCTGTGTAGCAGGTTTCCCCAGTGTAAATTGCACCACAGCTTGCCTCAATATTTACATCTTAGTTACAATTGCTTTCCCCATCTGTCAAGTTCTGGTATATTTATTAGTAAAAGATAACCATCAGAACCAAACAACAAACACTGTTTGTGGCTTGTGGATACTGACAGCTGCTAAAGAACAAACAATTCCAAATGTAGAAAGGATTAACTTTAACCAATTAACCAACATCACCATCCTTAAAGCTGAGTTGCTATGGCAAAAAAAAAAATCAATTTGTGGCGATGTACATCACTCGCTCTGCCTATATAGAGCATATGCCTTGATGTAGAATAGCCATTAAAATAAGATGCACACAAAGGTCCACAAACCTGACATCTATGAAAACTGATGGGTGAAATTCTCTTTACTTTGATTATTCAATACAAAACTGTCTCTACCTATTTTCTCCCTCTCCAATATTAGCCTGATGTTTCAAAGGTAGACTGTCCCTTCTTTGTGTGACTCTGATCACATTTCTATTTATGTGCTGTGCCATTTCAACAAACACAGAACACTGAAGATTTATTTACTGAATGAGTGTCAGAGACCAAAGCTAATATGTTTGGTTATTGCTTGGTGAGTCTGGGATCCTGACAGGACTCAGTGGCACCTTGTAGCAAGACCAGCCTTAAACAGCAGATAAGCCTCTAAAAAGAAGTCCAGTGCTCTCTTATTAAAAGGCCAACAGGTCTGAATGCAAATTTCACGGAGGCCTTTCCCAGTGGCTCTCTACTGTTCGGGTTAGGAATGACTTCTAATTATTAACTCCCCCTGCTTGGGGCTCTATTTCAGCTCAGTTTCAGCTGGGGACTTGCACATGAGTCATGTGTCAATACAGGAGTTCATCGACCATTGAGGGCTGAAAAAATTCTGAATGCTCCATAAATGAGCAGCACTTGATCTTGATGTTGCAAAAAGTGATGCACCCAGTTTTAGTGCCTCGACTGATTCACACAAGTGTTGTAAAAATGTATTTGATTGTGCAGCACTTGTCCATTACTCATCCCATGAGAATTTGCAGTGACTTCAACGACACATTCCAGTTACTTTCAAAGCTGTTAACTTTGTTGTGTGGGAGGGTTGTAGATGCAAGCAGGAAAATGTTTGCATGAGTATTTGTTTGGCACTTTGTGGTTATATCTTGGTAATTGTAAATTTTATCCATCTTTTTACCTCTAATTGATAAGTGTTTTGCGTGTGTGTGTGTGTTTATAAGACACACAAAGATATAGATGAAAATGGGTACCTCCATCTAGTGATGTTGTGTTCCCTAGAGATTTGTCTGTTTTGCTTTCTGCCAAAGTTTATCTCCTGTAAGTTTTTCCCCTGAGCTTTTTTAGGCCCAATTATCTCTCTTAATCTATGCTGGAAAGGAGCCACACTCATATAGTGCATCCCTTAGATTGATTTCTGTATGAGCAAGTGACAGATCGGTTCGATAGCAAATACACTGAATGTCATTCTGGAAGGTTTGTACTGGCGAGACACTTTTCATTATGCACAGATTTAAATAAATCTCTTTTTGATCTCTGTGTTATACACATCTGCTGAACATCTACAGCAAATCCAGTTTGTAAAATCTAATTTAAACTCTGTGTTTACTTTGAATATATATAACTACTCTAGCTCAAACATCATCAACAGAAAATCCAAGGCACGCTGCATTACAAGAATTTGGTAAACTAATAAAGGTTTGGGTTGAGTCAGTGGAAGAAGAAATCAATTAGGCATTTGATAGCATTAGATTAGGAAAGAAGTTTTAACTTAATAAGCATTTCCGTATCTATAACGTTTTGAGAAACTTCTGCCCAGAAAGGGTTGGGTTTGTCATAGTTTGATTTACAAGAAACAGTCATTAACTGACTTCCTCTTTTGTAATTATTTACAATTAAATTCATCGTTAAATCGTTGTCACAATCATTTTAGAGGAATCTGTAGTTGACTTATTATGACATAAAGTGTTTTGTGAAATAAACTTTGTAACTTCGTCAATTTCAAAGTTCTGATATGGAAGCCCAGAAGCAACAGTTACTCTCTGATAAGTTCAAAGTAAAATTGTGAGGTAAATAAATAACAGGGATATAAAATATATAACAATTTTATTTTTCTGTATCTCGAAATTTTTTATCTACAAAGATATGCACAAGATACAGTAAAAAATGTTGCATGCTCCTGTTAACTGTTTGCTCACGTTGTTAAAAATGAGTTAATTAGTTAGGTAATCAGTTTTCTGACCAAGCTTTTCAGCTTTTAGCAAGAAGAAATAGCAAGTATTAAGTGCATTGTTACAACCTTTTTTGTGAAAACCACTGTCAATTGTAAGTACTCACTAGTTTTAATTGGTAATTGAAATATTTATTATGGATCGTATGTCCTCTATAATCCGTTGCACGTTTGGGGATGGCTGCAGTCTGCAGAGACGTATTTCCTTGCCAGAGTTATTAAGTTAGTTTGTGTCCCTCGGTGATACGCCATTATCATTATCATACAAATGAAAAAAAAAAACAGGTTATGTTGCAAAATGGAGATGTAGTATGTGGATAAGACAGCATATATGCAAATAAGCCTACATACAAATCCTTTTAGCCAACAGGCAGATTTTTCACTTGTTGAAAAATGTGATTTCTTTGCTGTGTAAGCTGTGACTCATACATAGTCATTCACTCCACTACAAGTCCCCCACCAATTTAGTGACCAATTCACATCACTATTACTGTACCTGACTTGGTTATTATATTTAGCAAATTTTTCTTATGAGTACTTACCTCTTAAACTGCAGTAAGGCGAATTTACAGACCTGGAATCAATCAAATCGTGTCTTCTCTTACTGTATTTCCTTAATCCGTCTCATACTTAATGTTAATCAGTTCAACATTAATCCATTCCTTAAAACTTTCAGTATAAAAACAACTCTTTTCATAAAAAAAATGACATTTTATCAAGTGAAACTTCACAAAAGAAAACTGAAATGATCGAATGCCTTTAGTGGTGTTTTATGGTGTTAAAGAGTGGTAGAGCTGAATCCGAAGAACAAGAAAAAAAAATAAGGAATACATAGCATTGCATCATGTTTATATTTGCAAGCCCTTAATCTTTAGTGACATTTCAACCAAGATGGAAGGATCAGAAGTCTTCAGATTCCAACCACTGACTTACAAAACAGTAACTTAGAAAGTCATCACTCCAAGATGAGGGACTAAAAAGAAAAATCAAGACCATTTCTACATAAAAGCTCTAGAAATTATGGGGTGTACACTTATTTTATCACACTGTCTTAAGTTAATCACAGTCATACTTTTATTAAAGGAAAATATATATACATTTTGTAATGTAAATTACGCTAACCCTCAATTTTAAAAACATACTGACATGCCTAGAGGTTTGTCTGAGGCCTTCTACATGACCATGGCTTTTTATCTATGTTAGGAGCATTTTCAGTGTTATCAGCTTCCAGCGATGAGCTGAGCGAAGACTAATGGACGGGGGTTTGTTCCTGGACTCAATACCTGCTGAAAAAATGAGATTTGAAAGCCAGTAATCTCACCACCTGATAACATAATTCAATTGGTAATTTGTGATGTATTCAACCCCTGCTGCTATTTTAAAGTCATTCTCAAGCATATTTCAGTCCTAAAGCTGCAGGATGCTGCACTCAATGCTTTTCTCTCACCTTGCAGGTTTTAATCTCTCATCTGTTTCCAACAGTGGAGAGCATGCAGCTTGAGTCAGCAGCAGACTGTATCAAAAGAAAATTCAGTAATTTAATTTACCGTTTTAGGTTTTATCTTTTTTTTTTTCTGTGAACATGCCACTAATACATGACAGTTAATTTGCATCAAGTTCTTCCTCCCGCTTCTCTCACACACACTTAGACGCACCTAGAACAATCATATACAGAAAGTATGCTACGAAACTGCATATTTTCTTTTTTTTCTTGCCCAGTTCCTATCCTGGATTTGTCCTTTTTTCCGACATCATTTTAATTAAAAAATGTCTTTCACCCAGAACGAGGGTGTGACCTCTGCCAGTATAACCTTGATCTGCACCAAACAACTGCAAGGAGATTTACTCAAGGGATGGGTCCATTTGCAGCTCAACCCATATTCCTGTTGATGTATTCAAGGACAGCCGGACTTCTGAGAGTTTGCTTGATGTTTGTATAAAACGGAACAAGACTGCAGTAGTGGAATAAGAGTAGACGTGCCATTAAAGGACACTGGAAATTGCATGTTTTTTGACATGGAGCTCCCATCAGTTTAGCCATTTGCTTCATTGCCTCCACCCTGTCCATTTACACTAAGGTGCCCTCATTACCTCTTGTGGAAATAAGTGAACATTGGGCATATTAGCTCCCACTGATTTGAGGAACTATGCATGAGGTGATGATTATGTCAGTATATAGCCTAATTGAAATCTGCTTCCATACACCTAAGTACAAGTATGTGCATAAATATTGTATGTGTTTGAGTGTGTGAGGTATGGACAGAACAACCGACAGAAAAAGTTAACACCTAGCTGGTGAACACATTCAAGCATCTGTCAAGCTAAAGACTGAGACATTTTTTTTCTTAATTGCTGGTGGGATCAAAACAGAACTAAAATAAAAGTGATTATCACACCTCACTCATCAGGTGGCCAGAACACAAATTAATAATAATGTGCACATAGGCATATTTTGCCAACACATTTGCCAGAACAACTTCATTAGCTGTTGATATGTGGCTGCTGTGTATTGGCAGCTTATGTTCACCGGTGCTAAAGGGCCATGCAGTTTCGAAAGACAAAAATAATTTGCTCATAAAATTGTTTTTGATCCTGATATTTTCTTCAGGGGGGCATCTAATCTTGCTTCTTCACCATGGGAGTTAAATTTTAATTCCTGAAGACAGCACCTTTCCCCCTTTAACAGCACGATTTAGTGACCCTAATAACGGTAACATTTGTGTGTCAGGCACTTTATTAAATCCAGCTACCCACCTTCTATGTTGAATATTTAAATAAATACTCTCATTAACTCAAAATATCATGTGGATCTTTAACCCTAATTTAACTTTAACTTCTGCTTCTCTCCTGGTAGTTGCTGTAGGCAAACAGATTTCTTTGAAGTAAATTATGCAGATCACGTGTCAGATTCAGATTCAGAAATTATATTTAATTTAGAAGTAAAATATAACAACTTATAACACTATTTCAAGATAAATACACTATTTCCTGTTATACAATATCTCTGGATTTGTTTCCTTCTTTTGTGTAAAGACTCACATTCCTGAGTCTCATCTTAATTTTTAAAAATAAAATAGACCCTTAAGCTGCAATATGCAATGAAGGCAAAACTATGCATACCCTGACCTCTTCTGGGTTTCTCCCAAGCTACACACTTTCTAGGATTTTTTGCAAATGCTTCAACTCAGGGAGCTCACAGCAGGTTAATTAATTTTAAGTGTTTGTACCTTTCCATAATGGAAGTTCTGGCTGTTGTCAAAACACATTTTAAAGCAGTATGAAGTATGAAAATCTGTGTGAGCACCACATCATACTGTTTCATGCGGTATGATTAAGAGGATAAAAAATGTAGTCACTTGAAGTCACTTCCCCAATGTGGCAAACATGCATGTTCTATTAAATGCACATCTTTAATATATATATATATATATAAACAAAAGTTTTAACAGACTACTAAAGTGCAATTCTAAGGAGAAGAGAAACAACAATAATTTTGAGGGACTTCAGACCCAAAGGTATCTAAAATTGGAATTTGTGATTTTGAGATGTATAAATAAAATTAACTTGGGACTAAGGGGGCAAATTATTGTCAACTAAGCAATGAAATGAAACGTAATAAAATTTAAGCATTTTAATAAATCTGTCTACAGACAAACAAAATTTCTTTTAAAGTACCTGATAGATTGAGCTGATAATTCTCCTTTAAGATAGGCCCAATAGGTCTCCATTAACCTCCATTATACCTGGATAATAGCAGAAGTCAATAGAAGTCTATCTATGTGCAGCTGTTCCCCACAGTGGTGATTTGGATGAGGACACGAGCATGATTGGTGGAACTGGGCAGTTGTGTTGTCAGGATGTTTTCATGCAACTGTGTGCCTCCTCACATTGTCACCAACTCCCAAATGGAGGTTTGTACGGTAGAAACAAGAATACAATATTCAATACATACAGTATTAACTGACTACTTCTATGTGTGCTTTGTGATTGTCTTGCTATACTTTGATTTAAAGACCCTTATGTGTATTGCTTTCTGCCACAAAGTAAAAAATGTTAAAATCCTGCAGAGCTTTAATCCAGATAAATAGTGAATCAGTGTGTTTAATGACAATCTGCTTTGATGCAGTGCTTTCAAATTAAAGACTGCGGATCAAACATACTACCAGCCATGCTGCCTTCAAAGGGACTCAATAAATTGAATGGGAATGCCTTCATGGAGTCTGAAAGAAACTGTTGGTGACAGACACTACCAACAATTACCCATTCATTTTAAACTCAGACAGTTTATTGTAAACGCAGCATTTATTGCTATAGTCGCGTTAAACCAGTGTTGGTGATGTAGATCCAGATACCTGCAGAATCTCTCTAACTCACTGCTCACCAAATACATGCTTGAGTGGATGCTTTTTACTTTAATTATGTCTAATCAGACATAATGCCACTATGCTCGCCAAATAAGTCACCAAAATATGAGCTGTGGTGAGGTTACTCTAAATGTATACTATAAACCTGCAATGTACTCATTACTCAATGAGGAAAGCGTGCTTTCTCTTTTGACCTCAACTCAACTTACATTTAATGGTGAAAGTCATTGCTTTATGTGACATAAGCTCAAAATTATAAGTCTCAAAATGATAATAAATAATACATTTACAGAGGAACATTCATCCTCCATCTGTATATCTGCTTTTTACCTTATTTCCTTCTATACTCACACATGATCTGACAGCAGCAGAGCACTGACACAAGATTATAGCTGCTGTACATAAGCTGCACTGTCACATGTCACCAACTCTCCGGAAGCAAATCATTCACAGTGTAGATATGTATAATTGCTGCCTTGGATGTGACTTCATTCAGATGATTCAGTTCACCTCAAGTCTATACTGCATTAAAGTCGAGGGAGCTTATGTAATAAATGCATTTTGAGGTCTGAGGTTAAGTGTAGGGCACAACAGCTGCAAGAGATACATATATACAGACCTACAAGAAGGATCAATATATCCTGTTCAGCACAGTAGGCTACTGATAGATAATAAAACACTTTAGCCTACATAAACATCACATTAAGTCCCTCTACACTCAAAATGTGTTTTGCTTATTAACTTCACTTAGATGTCTCACAGTGCAGAATGATGTATATACAGAGTTTGTCACTAGATGGTTTTCACATTCATCTGCTGAAGGTGAAGAGTTAGTCTGTGCTCATTTTAAATATGAGTTTAATATGTGTACTTACATGTCCATAGCATGATTTTGTGACAACTAGTTTGGTCCAGTAACTTGAAGCTTCCAGTGCACGTTCAATGATGATGGACTTTTTGGTAAAGTGAAAAATATATATTTGCATATTCACATATTCTGTATTTTTCATTGAGGGAGGAGGAGTAGATATAATGTAAAGATTTTGTGATTTTTGCGATGAAGTTTTTATTTTTCAATACTAGAGATTAGATTGACAAATAATTGTCAGTCTTTACATAATAGGCTACTAAACATGAGTCACTATAACATTAATATACAAGCATACAAGCATTCATCAACTGCAAAGGCCTATTGAGTCCTCCAGTCTTTAAATCCCTACTCCCAACCCCATTCAAAATTACACAAAAGAAACAAATGAAGAAATATTTTAAAATAAATATATAATATATAATAAATAAAGAAATAAATACTGCATACACACAATTATATACTTTAATGGTAAGAGATAAAATAAATAAAAGAAATATCAGTCATAAATATGAAGAAACAAAAGAACAGTCACAAAAGAAACGATGTAGACCGTATCTTGATAATGGTATGACTAAGTCAACTTAGTTTAACTTTCCCCAGAACACTGGACAGGGTATCAATTGTATTTCCCTTTGCTGATTTGAGCTAGAGAAAGTTCCAGAAAATGTATGTCTCATAATGAGAGGATCCAGTGGGAGATCTAGAATTTATGAGG
This sequence comes from Morone saxatilis, assembly GCF_004916995.1. Taxonomy (NCBI): domain Eukaryota; kingdom Metazoa; phylum Chordata; class Actinopteri; family Moronidae; genus Morone; species Morone saxatilis. The sequence goes on along the minus strand of NW_023340095.1, from coordinate 9,778,356 downwards.
AGGTTTCCACCTCGATACCTACAGTTTTTTGGCAACTGTCAGACCTACAAGCAGAAGTCTTCTCTGAAATTTGGTTACATTAATTACTGAATAATCAATTAGAAGTAAGACATTAAGTAAAATAGAAATAGTAGCTCCTGTTTTATCAGATAACAACTCTAGAACAAAAATACTTTACATCTGGGCAGTCCAGCATTATATGCAGATAGGTTTCCATAAACCTTGATGCCATAGGATCTCTCTGGATACAGGTCCTTTTTGTCCAGTGAAGAACAGCACACCACAAAATGCAAAAGATTTGGTAAAAATGACCAGTGCTTGACAAACTGTCTTGAAAACATATTATTAAACACTAGAAATCACTAAAAGTGCCGCTGTTGACACTGGATATAAAAACATCCGAATGTGTGTAACGTACTTATCAGTTGTAGCAATTAAAGCTGGTTTACAACTCAAACACAACACTGACAGCAGTAAAATAATTAACCCATTTTATGGACAAAGTCTGTGTTTACTTTGATGAATGAGAAGCAAGCTATCCATTTTATGTCACTTATCATCACCTGCACCTGTATATACTGTACCCAACATTGCAACACTTGTAGTTAAGCATACAGAAAGAAAACAAACAAGCAATTTGAATCTGACGAGTTCCATTAAATTCAGTCCTCAGGGGGAAACTCACCAGCTAGCTAAATTACCTCTATCTGCATGAAGCAGGTAGCAAGAGCTGACGAGGCATGGTGTGCGTCCACTTGTGCAGTGAAACCCCAACTGTGACACGCATGAAGTGATCCAGTCAAGCTTGAATTGAGGACACAGGTCAACGAGTGAGAACAGTGAAGTGGACATGACAGTAGTTTAGCCCACTCAGGGTAATGGGAATGATATCGGCCCTTTGGCGAAATGCAGGTCAGTGAGTGTGAGTCATTAAAAATTAGACATAAATTAGCTATTAGAACATATATTGTCTTCACTATACTAGTCACTATTTGTTTGAATTTTTAATTAAAGTATCTATCAGAATGGGATTGAAAATAAAAAACAAAACAGTCAAATGAAACAAAATAATACACTGAATATTAGGAAAATGTACAAGTAGTCACCCCTATACTGAGCCTTTTACTTATTTGTATCATCCCATTCAATAGAAAGACTGTTTATTATGTTGCTTTATTATGATCATGTTTTTAATAAAGAGTGCTTTTATGTCCCATAATGAATTCATCTCTACTTTGACAGTATTTCATCACCTTACAGGCAGCCCTTTGTAGTATTTCTTCTGGCAACCTTTTTCATTTACCTCCACCACTAAATTAGACAGATACAACAGATGAAAATAGATAAACAGACAGAGAGACCAGCAAATGAATGAGAGTTGCTGTGATGTCTTGTGGTGCTACAGTTAGTCATCTATTTTGCATCTTTTGCAGAGCTGTCAGTCACACTGTCAGCTTTTTCACAACTCTCCTCCTTCACAACAACACTTGGCAGCGTTGTGTCCTTGCCAAACTGCTTGTGTTTCAGAGATTGTACTCCACGTGACACATGCAGCTTCCCTGCTCTTGTAAGCGGAGAGAGAGTGTGAGTGAAGTTGATGTTTGTATGTATACAGTATATGTATGTCTGACTGTGTGTGTGTTAACAGTATACATGTGCTGGTTTATTTGCATATGTGTTTGAGCTTCGAGTGAGAGACACTGCTTTAGGATGGATTAAACTAATCTCTATATCTTCTTCTCTGAATGACGGGGAAATATTTTCAACATGTTTCTGTTTTGTCAGCCTCCTTGTTATCTGCATAACCTGAGTCTGTTATTTGTAGACTGCAGCAGCATAATCATGTAGTTTTTATTGGCTGAATAAATCTTCTAATGGAGTGTATTAAAAGTTACTGAACAGTATCAGGGTGTGCTGGTTATTATCTCTTATCACCCTATCCATAATAAGTTGATAATTAATGAAGAAAATAATGTAGCAACACCATAAAAAGCAAACTTTACTGTATAATTTTAAAACAATGTGCCTATCATTCAGTGAATGAAGCTGTTTTCCCTGTTCACTGAATTCATGCAAGGGCACTGGGTTTTATTCTGAATAAAGCAGAGAGTAGATTCGCACCGGCTCACTGGAGCTTATCTTCAGATGGCCTTGAACAGAAAGCCTGTGTTTTAGAACATTACAAGACAAAAGCAGATGATTTCTTTGTTGCACATAATGACAGGCTGACGCTGTTAATGCATACTTTCAGGCACTGCATATACATACATACATGCAGACACACGCCCATCAGTGCCTGTACAGTGTTACTAAATATAAAGCTGTGCACAAAAACTAAAAAAATAACGATTTTCAGATGCACGGATGAAAATATATGAGTGCAGTGACAGAGAGCACAACAGAAATGCAGCAGTAATTATCATCTGCCTGCAAAAAGGAATCTGCATATTAAGTATTGTTAGGCTTTCTTACAAATTCATTTAAGGGTAAATGAGAAGGAGTGTGTAACTGCATTGTAACACAGAGGAAGGCAATTTTATTGTCCTTAAAGACTTAAATCACAAGTATAGAGATACAAATAATTTTCAGTAGTCCACTTCACAGTAGCAAAGCAATTTGTTCTGGAATAGCTGTGAAACCATTAGTTTTTCTGAATTTATGTTTGCAGCCAATGTAGCATAATGAACTGCACCCAACTCAACTCATCTTGCTTGTGTGAGTGTTTGGTGAAACTTTATTTTATAAAGCAATTTTCTTGTACCGGGTCTGAAAATCAATTTTAAAACAGAACTGCTGTTTTTAACACTAATTCTAGTACTATTAGCAGTACAATGCAAATAAGACTTTTATCTCCTAAAAACTGTATTGGAAAAACACAACGTAAACATAATTTGAAGTACAATAAACAAAACTTGAACTACACTGATATGGTTCTCTAATAATCCAAATAGTTCTTTGTGTCAGTATGCCTTATACATGGTAGAAGCTAAACCATCACACTAAGCACCTAGATGACTCAGTCTGGCTAAGGGATGGACGGTGCCCACACCTTGAATGAAGTAGTGAAACAATACTCATCATATGCCTCTTCACTGCTCTTGACGAATTTCACCTACAAAAGTACTGTGTAAGGTGCTTAATGTGGTAATGATGATGAAAATGATGCATCACAATTTCAACTAGATTTGATGCTACCTGGAGCCTTTTATAAATGGATACTGGAGTACATTGTACTAGTAGGGGTTGGCTATGGTCCAACCATAAAAACTGTTTTTAAGCTCTGCAAAGAACCCTTTTTATTAAGAGGGAGCTTTGGAAGTTTTTTATAGCAAATTATATTAGCAGGCACTTTGCCATGTGTTAGGGTTAAGTGAACCGAAATCTCTTATCTCATTTAGCTGTCATGCAGCCTTGCAACCCCACTCACGCACCCACCTACCCCCGGACCTACCGCCTGGGAAATGAACGGTCTCAGTAGACACCCGACAACAGTCAGAGTTTGGCTGCTTCTGCTCCATCACCACATTAAGTAAAAGTACTGTAGTTCGTGTGTTTCTATAGCAACAGTTCCCACTCAAGTCTTCAGGATACTGAGCAATGCGGAGAGTGAAGGAGAGCTGCAATGACGTACCTGAGTGTTTTAATTTAATCATAGTCGCTGTTAATAAATTTAGGAGTGGCCAATATACATATATTCATAATATATAAAGAGTGATATTTTTGGATTGAAACAGCCAACACAGATGTTGTATGACTTTAAATGTAAGTATTTTCATGCCAATAATTCCAAAAAAGTATTTTTGTTTGAAAAGCATCTGAAACAGCATTTACACTCTAATTTTATAATAAACCAATCATAATATTTTCATATTAATAACCAAGCCAATGAATTATGTTACTTGACTGACGTGAATGGAAGAGCAGAAGTCACACAGGTGAATACTCAATTGATCAGCTGCTTAACAACCTTCATGCAAACAATAGAAAAAGCATTAACTGCATCTGCAGTGATTTTTAATCTTGTGTAAGTGTGTTCGTCCTTGGCTGTACTTTCAATTTACTTTGTACTGTTGCTTTAAGTAAGTCCTTTCGGTCTTCAATCTTACGTCCCTTCCTTTTTCTCTCTCTCTTTCTCACTATTTCTCTCTTTTGTTCCCTCTCCCTCTCTCTCTTTATCCCAGGTGTTGATGAGTGACAGCGGTGATGTGATGGCAGAGCTAACAGGCGGGACAGATCAGAGCAGACTCTCTGCTGCACACTGAACCCACCGGATGCAACACGTTAGAGCCTAGACAGGTAGGATTCCTAGATTTTTACTTTTAGTCTTTTAGGAAAAATTCTGTGGGCAAGACCTTGAACACAGCCTGTGAAGTCCATTATCTTTAAAAGCATACTTTGAATAAAAACTTTGACATGTTTTATGTATGAAGTGCAGAAAGCAAAAGAAATCATTGGCTATGAATGTCTGAAAAGAGAAGAGAGGGGGGAGAATATTACAATTCTTGCAATGTGAATTTTATAGCACTAAATGTTGGGTGATTGAATTCCATCCTAGAGTCCTAGAATCATATTAAATAACAACAAATAATATACACAGCAGTCACAAAAAAATATTGACTCTAAATTATTTGTCTTCCTCTGAAAATGAATTTTTGAAAATACTATTTCCTTAAGCTCCTTTTATGTCTAATGCACAACTCTCTTTCAGAATGGATTTCCCCAATTGCACTGAAGGGGTGTTTGCCACAAACAGCAGTGGTAACGACTCCCTGGAGACCACTAAACTCCCTCCCAGCAAGGTCCTGCTCACGGTGACCCTCTCTGTAGTGGCTATCCTGACTACATTCTTCAACTGCCTGGTGATCACAGCTATTGCAGTCACCCGCAAGTTGCATCACCCAGCCAACTACCTCATTTGCTCCTTAGCAGTGACCGACCTGCTGGTGGCTGTGCTGGTCATGCCCTTCAGTATCATGTACATCCAAAAAGAGACCTGGGTTATGGGCCAAGTGGTGTGTACCATCTGGTTAAGTGTGGATATCACTTGTTGCACATGCTCCATCCTACATCTTGCTGCAATCGCCATCGACCGTTACAGGGCCATTACTGACGCAGTGGAGTACTCTCGCAAACGCACGGGGGCCAGGGCTGGAGCGATGGTGGCTGTGGTGTGGCTCTTGTCCATCCTCATCTCACTTCCTCCTCTACTATGGCGGCACTATAGTGAGGATGCAGAGCAGGAAGACCAATGCATCATCATCCACCATCACATGGCCTTCACCTTGTACTCCACCCTCGGAGCGTTTTACATCCCCTTGCTTCTCATCCTCATCCTCTATTACAAAATCTACCGGGCTGCTCAAACCCTCTATATGCGCAGGGAAGCCAGCCGGGCTAGCCGCCACTCATGTATGACCAATGGGAGCATGATTCCGTCATCCTACCCTGCTGGAGATGACGTCGGCGACGGGGGACCTCGAAGTCCAGAGCCCATAAGCCCACCAGAAAAGTCGTTCTCTGAACCCTCAACGGAGGAACCTCCACGTGAACGTGTGCGCGCATCAGTAAAGGCTTTCAAGTGCAAGTCACGCCGGCATGAGTCACATAGTGAGTCACGTCGGAGCCAGTTTTACCAAGGGCCACGGATCTCAGGCTCGAGGGAGCGCAAAGCAGCATCCACGTTGGGGTTGATAATAGGGGCCTTTGTCATCTGTTGGTTGCCATTTTTCGTCAAGGAGGTGATCGTCAACACGTGCAGTTCGTGCAGTACTTCAATGGAGATGGCTGATTTTCTTACATGGTTAGGCTACCTCAACTCACTGATAAACCCCCTAATCTACACCATCTTTAATGAAGACTTCAAAAAAGCTTTCCAAAGACTTGTTAGGTGCAGTCATTACCTCTGATGGTTACAATTATGCATGATCATACCTATACACCGCCACACATATGTGTACTGTAACCGGGAGGGGACAAACTAAAGGCTGGAGGTCAGAGAATTCTGACTAAATGCTGACTTCAGAGTGCCTGAAAGATAATAATCTCAAAGAGGAAAAGGACTGGCACCCACACTCCACAAGGCACTCCAACAGCCTAAATTGCATCAGCTCAGCAATGAGCTTTGCAGCAAAGTTCCACATTGAAATCCAAGTCCTGCTACTAATAGAGCGGCCTGAGAGTTCCTTGATGTTAATTGGTGTGTTTGAAAGGACAATGACATGGTTGGTTTTTAGAAAATGGGCAATCTCTGACCTTTTTAAGGTCTGGGTTCAGAGCATTAGTGATCAGCCCCATTTAAAGGTCTTGAAATAGCTAACCATTATGTCTGTTCCAGCTAATGACCTCCCTTCTATCTAGTCCAAGCTGCTGGCTGAAATACAAAACATATGTAAAATACCATAGCAGACCAAGTTGTGACTTTCTGTGGCCATGACATAACATCACATCTGATTGTTGACAGAAATATTTACCGGAGGTAGAATGTATTCAGCCACACAAAACATTCCAAGAAATATAAAATAATATGAGGTATTGTCAGGTAATGGCAATGATATTGGCTTAATTCATTTGACAATGCAAAGAGTAACAGCAAAGAATTACTTTAATGTGAAGAAAATGTTTTATGATCAAGGACCAAATCATACTACATTAATAACACATTCTGAATTATAAAATAAAAGACAAACCACTTTGGGACCAATATAACAATTTAGCTTTGACTACAAAAGGTTAAGTTGTGAAGAAGGCTTAAGGTCCTAGGGTTACAGGTTCTATAAGACACTGCCACTTTAATTGATGTTTTTTGCACAACCTTTTATGTTCCTTTTTGTTTTTTCTTACGGTATTTATTTATTTATATATCCTGGAGCCATTTAACACCTCATCCCATCTCACTCCCACGCCATAGCCAGCATTAGGTTGTAATGAATGTGAAAACCACTGGTGGAGAAATCCTCATTACAATAATCCCACTCAAGTACTAGGAATAGAACTACTATTTCTTTACTGCCTCCAAGAGGGCACATGATGTTGATGGAAATATTGCAGATGAGTCAAGTTTGAGGGTGTACTGTGTGCCTAAGAGAGAATACAAGGTGTGTCATATACTTACATCTCTGACAGTATGAGCAGTATTTGTTTACTGTTAAATCCTTTGTCTCGCACTGTCTCAATAATCAACAATAAACTGTTCACATATGAATGATGTTCTCCTGTTCTTATCTGAGTTAATGATGATTTTCTGAGAGAAGATTTGGTGAGTGATTGATATGAGAATATTGACATAATACTCTGCAACCTCATATTCCAGTCCGCTGATTGTTACATGTGAACAGACACGATATATTCTAATGTGATGACGCCCCCTTGTGGCTAGCAGAAATACACAACTATGTAAAGAGATTCATGAATCTGGAAATATGTTCATCAAGCTTCACCAATCAAACAAATAAAAGTGAACAAAAAATCTAATGCACATGTCCTCCCTGTCTTATAGGCTACGTTCAAAACTATATGTTTGCTTATGAATATAATTGATAAATATCCCAAAACAGAAAATCACACCAAAACTAAATGCCTAAATTCACTCTCGCCTACATGTGATAGTGAACCTTTTCTTACCCTCCTGTCAAAGACAGTAGTTAGCCTTCATTAACACAGACATTCAAATTAATTTTCTTTTCTTATCAAACTTATGTTATGAGTATCATCTATTTTGAAAATGAGAGAATAAAAAAGTCACTTTTATTTCCACCTTTTCTCATTAATTTTGAATTCCCAGTTCCAGATCTTCTTGCGGAGTGGGTGCAGACAGCAATGTGCTTCCTTTGACACACATGCTGCAGCCAGCCTCTTCTGATTTACCCGTCGGTCAAGAACTTCACTAAGAAAGGCTGCTTAAGTGGAAGTGCACACTATCCCTTTTTTATCCTGTGCAGGAAACAGTACAACCAGTGGGCATCACTTGCAATGAACCAGGGCTTCCCACTTATGATCCCTGCCAGCCATTGTCACTAGAACAAAACGACAGAGTAAAACTGAAGGGTGCAATTTAAAAAGTTCCACAGTTTGAAATGTAAAATGTACAGGCTAGTGTCCACATAAACACAAGCTTGTGAAGTGCTGTTACAAACCCACTGAGCCCACATCTGTTATGAAAGTGGCTTGCTGCCCAGTCTGTCTGCATACAGTAGCACACAAACAACTGCAGCAGTATAGCTGAATGTACTGTACATTCCTCAGGGAACAGATCTGTACAGGCACCAAGCAAAAAGGGAGCAATGTCTTCTATATTTCTCTGGGATGCCTCCGAGTTGTCCAGGTCCTAGAAGAACTGCTGGTGTTCTCAGGACTCTTGCCCCAAATCCCTCCTCATCAACAGTAAACAGAGATACTGCACAGGGAACTCATGCTCTTCTCTGATGTTGGTGTTTCCAGTATTTTTATTGACAACAACTTATTAGGTAAAATGACTCTTTGGAATTGAAAAACTAAAGGCGTTTTGACATGTCACCGAAAAA
>NW_023340095.1:9666770-9769816 GCF_004916995.1 Morone saxatilis | reverse complement strand
TGCTTACTGGGACATTTGGAGATAATGGAGCCATTGTTGTAGTGACACCTGTGCTTTTTTTTCTATTTTTCTATTCTGTACACAAGGTGTTATTTATAACTGACTGTGAATGTATGTAAACCTCCCTAAATAGGCAACAGGGCCCAAACAGCTGTTTTTCGTTTTATTTTTGTATGTTTTTCTTCTGAAACGGTCTGCTTCTGACCTAAACCTCAGCCAGGATACAGTCCCAAGTGACATGGTATATACTCAAATATATTTCACTTCTGCCAACAGCCTACACATAGCCTAATTTCTCAATGTGATTCCGTCAATAGGCCCATTAGTAAAATACTTGTATTTCAACCAACCTGCCTTCGTGGAGGCATTTTAAAAGGCTGGAGGTGACTGTTTGTTATACTTGTTCAATAATTAAAAAAAAAAACTTTTTTTGTCAGCTTGTAATTCCAGGGTTGCCAGGTTGGTAGTGTTTTGTTGCGGAAGAAGGATGCTCCTTTACAAACCTGGCAACGTTGACTATGCGCTGGATACAGCAGACAGTATGGCGGACAGCGAAAGTGATTTGGAAACAGACGGGCTTGAATTAGCTCTGGACACACTGTGTAACAGACACTGCAGCGACGAGTCGTCTCTGAGGAGCAAAAGCTATTGCTCTGAGTTTTGTGAGGTATGTTGGACTCCATCTTTGAATGCTCAACCTGGTCGGTGTGTGTTTATTGCTAACGCTGCTAGCATCGCTGGCTAACGATAGCCTCCAGACTTAGCTCTATTTATGCAGTTGTGTAGCCAAGACTGTGGCAGAGCCCGTCGGAAAACACAACTGGCTGCCACAGTGGTTGCTAAAATGTAGATTCGTACATAATGTGCTCCTGCCCAGGTAACTTCTTGTAGTTACTGTGCGAGATATCTGCTGGATAGCTTCACAGTTAAGCTAAGCTAACGATGTGAGGTTAATGTGGGTTAACATGCGAGCTGTGCTGGTCGAAACTAATGGTTGTTATTAATACTTTGTTTGAAGGATTAAAGAACACATTACATAGCCTGTTCTCAAATGCCAGCAGAGATGAAACGCCAAGTTAGGTAATTAATACAAAAAGATTTAACTACAGTCACCGATAGGCAAGTTAGATGTTTTTGTTGTTTTTTTTTTGTAATGTTTTAGCAGTAACATTAGTTAAAGGTGAAGACTGAAATCGTTGAAGTCAAACATTAGTCTGAAATCACACCTGCCTTGTTCAGAAGAAATACTGATTAAGGCTATTCCTCTTACTCCATCTGCATTAACGTGACTACACTATCCACAATCACTTAAGTTTGTTTGTCCCACCTTTCGGAGAGGTGTCTGTTACCATGGAGATGTCAATAACAACACAGCAATAGCACGATGAACTGTGAGATATTTAGTTAAACACAGATATGAAATGATTTGTGCAAAGGGGATATTATAATATTATTATAATAGTGTTCCAATAAACATTAATTTAACTCAACCTGTTTAAGTATTTTCTTATTTAATGTTTCTGATGTAATTACGTACGTTAGGTGCTTGTGATGTACCACACACCCAAATAATTGTGTGTTTTTGTCTACTTGTTGAGGCCAATCAATACAAATCTCCCAAACTAATACTTTTATTAACTTTTGAAGGCAGCACATCATTTACAGTCGGGCTAAAACAGGACTTGGATAAATGGTTGGGTGGTTTAGTGTTTCCAATTTCCACTGCCTTAACATTGAATTATACTGACATGATGGTTATCGTGATAGCAAACAGTCAACACAAATAGTGGCCTCTTAATTAGGTCCAATAGGGATTTCATACTTTTAAATACTACTCCCCCCCTCTGTTCCCTCTGTAATAAAATACATCCAATCTGAATAGTCTGGTTTTCTGACCACCACTAAATGAGCATAGTTTTAGTAGAGGTTAACTGTTGGCTGTAATTTCAAATTGCAATAATAACAATATTTACATTTTCCTTTTTATCAGATGGTAGATTACCCACTAATATGTAATGCAATCCAAGCAGTGATTCCTTTAGTATATTAAGCTACAATAGACTAAAATGCATTTCAGGCACATGATGTGATTAAATGTTGTTAGTTCCAATATAAGTTATTTGTCTCCATTGAAAACCCCTACCTCTCTGTACTTACAAGTAAACATACTCAAGCACACTGAAATAAACCATGTATGAATGTGCCCAATGTTTCACTGGATTGACTATAAATGTTATGACCAAATGTTTTAATGTCTTTGTGTTATTCTACATTTCTGTTCTTCCTGCACAGTTGGTAGAGGAGTACACGGGGCAATGGCAAGTTCCTCTCCCTCAACTGAAGGTGCTGTGGACTGCACTGTGCAGTTTCACCAAAGCAACCAAAGCTTTCCCTGATGACTGTCAGCACATCCACTACGTTCTCAGCAGTCTGGCCTTGTAAGAAGTTCTATTACTTGGAAATGTAATATTGTCTTTGTTGACGAACAAACATACTGTATTTCCCACTCTTATTTCAGTAATTGTTGCCAGAATAAATTAATCTTTTAATTTTGATGTTGACCGGCATTTGATTGGCAAACATATTTAAGTAACTAGTTGATTAATATTTCCCATCCCTGATTGTCTTACAGCTCTACAGCATTGACTTTCTACAATAATTGAGAGAAAATGAAAAGGGCACATCAGTGTTTAAGAGTGTCATAAGCGTTTACATTAGTAGACAGTGAGGTTCCAACAGAAAAATACTAAACCATATACCGCCCAGAACATGGCAGCCTTGTTTGCATGTTGTCAATGGCAATGCTAGAGCTTACCTTTTTTTTTTTTTTTGTTAAAAACTACTGGAACTAAAACTAAAGCTTTTTTTACTTTAATGAGCTACTAAATAGTGGCACATTTACTGATAAAGATGTTGTCTCACCATCCTCTCATTGTCTTTCAGGAGCTTCTTTGAACTGATGCTGTTTTTTAGCAAAGAAGAATTTGTGGAAAAGCCTTTAAAAGACATCCTTGATTCCTTTCAGGTGACAAAAACTGACCCACTGTCTCTGTTTTCTTATCCACACAACACACTTTCATAAGGCCCAGCTGCTGGACCTGCCACTAGTTAGCTGTTAGTGTTAAGTACAAGTTATGCTTCGGTCCCACTACATGACCTTCAAAGTCTTCAGATAAAGATAAACTGTATTTTGTCCAACATTTATATTTTGTTGCCTCAACTCGCTCAGCCTCTGTTAAAGCTGCGATCTTTTAATCAATTATGTACCCATGTGTCCTCAAAGTCATTGTTGTGATTTAGCTGTCACAAAACATCTTCCAGAAAATTTTAATGAAGCCATTTTTACCACTCTTTGCAGGAGTGCCACTCTCAGCTCCTGCGGCACAGGAACATCTACCTTCAGCATGTGAAGCTGATCATCAAAGCAGGAGGCCCATGGGAGAATCCAGTGCTGCAAGGAATCCTGAAGGAGGCAGACTTGCCACCAAAAGAGGGTAGGCTCAGGACCATATCTAACAGCTGATACACACGCGTACACACAGAGAACACCGCATTGAGAGAGTGTGACACGTTGTGTTCTAGCTTCTCCTTCCTGTCAGTCATACATTAATCACAATCACACTCAGCTGCTGCTCTTTTCTATGGATTTGGATGGATGTCATCTCAATAACTGCTGAATGCAGATCCCAAGTACAAAATCACTCCAGAACAGATGGTGTCAGGGTAGTAGAATATATTAGAGGCTTAGCTTTGCTGCACATCAGTTTCAGAATGATGTAGCAGATTTTTTCCCCATATCCTTTTATTCCTATTTTTAAAAACTTCTCTGAGATCATTGATCATTCTCCAAATTTGGGTTGCAGGCTTTCTCGGCTGTCATGGCTAAAAGCTATCAAAATATTTGGTAACATTTTATGTTGATAGTCACTGTTTGTCACATTTCAAAGGCTTATTAGTTGAGATACAACAATCGTTTCCTGATTTTTACATAAATGTGGCTAAAGTTTGCAAAGGTTTAGGACAAAAAAACAAGTAGCAGATTGTATGATGCTTCTTAAAATGATGTTAATGTTATGCCTAAACAATAAACCAGTACCTAAAAATGTGCAATACATGAAACACTTTGCCATTATATCAGAGACCAGAAAACACATGGGCTAGTATAGATTTCTAATGACACCAACATCAGTGTTACACTATTCGACAATACCTCACACTTTAAATATCCCCATATCATATACATTAACACATGCAATTTCCTCCTATGCAGTTGAAGACTACTTAAGCTCAGAGTTGCCAGTGTTCTTTGAGCTGCGGGTTCGCTATCTGCAGGCCTGTGAAAGAATTCAAGAGGCGAAGGCCCTGGCGAAATGTTGCCTGGAAAATCGCGACGCTGGAAAGCATCTGTACTTCCACCAGGCCTACCTGACATGCCTCTACAAGGCCTCACTGCATGAACACCTTCACAAAGAGGTAAGAGACAAAGAGGCAAATAATAGGTTTGCCCCTTCAGATGGCAGAGATGGGGTTGGTAGTCAAGAAAAATAAACACTGTAGTTACATAAGTCAAACTGGAAAATTAATTCCATGCTCTCTGAAGATTTGACTATGATATTAATACTCAAATATATAAATAAACCAGTAATAATTTAATAAATGATTAAAACTCAACTCATTATGATTCTATATTTAATGATTATGAATGGACCCTGTAATTACCAGCAGCCATTTGAGCTGATTATTCTTGTATTTCTGGTATCACTTCTTCATTGTAATGTATTTTGAATTACTTTGTATTTGGTGTATTTTTGATGCATGTGTCTCATTCTACATTTCTTATTCCTCAGATGGCAGAAATAGATGGCCGGGATGCAGTGGAGATCATCTGCAACACGGAGAGTGTTGAAAAAGATGAGCTTCTGTTGTCGCTGTGTAAAGCTTTCCTTACCCAGCAGCTACACAATGGAGACATGTATTACATCTGGTAAGAAAGACCTTCAGACCTGTACATCACACTACTACTACACTGAGCTATCCTCTCATGTTCTGTGAATTACCCAGTGTTTACTCAAGTGTATGAGGGCAGCTGTTGGCAGGGTGCACAGTTTAATTTATTTGGTTCATTACCCCCTTCTGTTTACTGACTTACTGAATTACAACAGTTGTTGCTTAATTAACATATAACTGAGCTACATGTCTTTGACTTTTCATCTGCTACCTCCTGCAGGGACCTGGTGTTTATCTGGAGCAGGTTGCATCTTAGGGCCCATCCCTCCAGACAAGGCTTCCTGGCTGAGTGCTTGCAGTTGGCTTCCTCTGCTACTAACGTCAGAGCCATCTTCCCCTTCATCAAACTGGTCACTACTGAGGTGCGACTGACATCACACCATCATCTTTTCCATTTTATGTTCCTCAGAACATACGATAATTAACAAATCTGAAACGTGTGTGAACAAACTGAAAACACTTCAATCTGACTAAATTATTACTCATGCCTCATACCTGAGGAGGACATAGTAGTACTGTTTAATTCTCCTACCTAGCATGTTGTCTTAATCATTAGTGTGTTTGTTTTTGGACAGCTGGGGCTTGAAGGAGTCCATGTCTGTGTGGAGCTTTGTGCCAGGGCCTTGCAGCTGTGTGACATGCAGGCTGACAGCGTTACCCGGTCCCTGGTCTGCAAGACCATCGCCTTCCTGCTGCCTCATGACCTGGAGATCTGTCGAGCATGTGCCCTACTGGTCTTCTGTCAGGAACGCAGCCTGGAAGCTTACCGAACTGTCTGCTTGCTTTACATGCATCCTGACCAGGAGCCGCATCCCCACAACAGTCCTGTCCGAACCAATGTTCGCTTCCATATTCTGCAGGTGGGAGGGGATGAAGAGGGGGATATATTTTATGATGTATATTGGATATAGCATCATGATTTGTGCCTAACATTGTTTTTTCATCTTTGTTTTTCAGATGCTCAAAGAGCGTCTGTGTTTTGACCCTGAGTTTTGGAACCTTCTAACCCTCAGGAACTATTGCTTGGAGTTAATGAGTGATAAGGTCATGAAGGCTGCTGTTCTCAGTGAGATGGAAGAGGAAAAGGAAATTGAAGAGCTCTTAATAAATAATTGTGGGAATCACTCATGCTCTCAAGGTTTAAATTCCTGCCAGTGCACTCAAGTTGCATTTGTGAACCAAGACCTCTCAGAAGAGCAGACTGCGGATGGAGTGACAGACAAGAGTGTTGCCCCATCAAATAATGCTCTTCTGAAGACAAGAAAATGGAGGAGAGGATTGCAAAGGAAAAAACACTCTAAGTCTGACGTTGAGGTCGACCTTGTTGATGATCCAGAGATCAAATACAATCTCAAATCCACCTCTTTAGGCAATAAGCCTGTGTATTCACTAAGACGCAATCACACTAACATAGAAAAATCTTCTTCTGTAAAACCCCCTCTAAACCGCAAGAGAGAATACTTGTCTAGATGTGTAAAGAGCCAAATTTTCAAAAGGAAAGGTCGGAAGAAGAGATGGTTGCAGGGTCTTCCAATGCTGGAGCAGGTGCAGACAGTTAAAGAGAAGAAGGTCAAAGTTAAAGGGAAAAAACGAGGACGGAAGCCTTTACCAAAACTGGAACTCTCCTACCCTGATAATGAAATATCCCTTTCAGAGGAGGAGTCTGGTTATGAGGAGATGACTGACACAGAGGACAAAGAGCTTGATATGCCTCACTTGGAGAATGAACTTAAACAAGAGTATGAACAGAACGAGATCAAACATGAGCAGATGGCTGATCTTGAGAAGGAAAATGGACTTGAAGAACATACTGACTTTGTCTGTGGTAGCACCCTAGAGGGATCTCAAACACAGTTTGGTTATTCACTTGGTGAGGGTCCTCCTAGGGAGCCTCAAGCTGCTGTTCCTGCTGTTGATGCTGATCCTGAGCTTGATGGTCCACCCTTAGAGTTGTTGGATTGTCCAATAGAACTGTTACACAGCTACTCTCTTAAATCCAAAAAGCCTGACGGCGAGAAAGTGCAACCTCCTGAATCCTCCGAATCAGAGGGGCTGAATGGCGATACAGAACAGGAGCCCCAACCCACGGTTGAAACAGAAGTGTCAAAAACAGAGGTCAGTTGTTTGTAATTACCCTACCAGGAATTCCATATTGTAGGTTTATAATTACTGGTCACATGTTTTCCAAATCAGTGTGTTTATCTTACTTGTTAGATGATGTATTAGCAACATTTTGCTGTGAATAAACTATGTTGCAGTAGAATGGGAAAACTGTTATTCAGGAAAAATACTTACCTAATATTGACATGTATTGACACTGCATATCAATAAGAAAAATAGAAATACATGAGGGGGTTCAGTTGCCTACTACTACTACAGTTGCTGACTTTCTGTTGACCTCATAGCACTGATTTCTGTGGTTTGTTGTCTTTTCTCCAGGTGATAGCCAAGAGGACGTGGAAGGACAGAGTACTCCGTACTCAAAAATATGCTCACTTGATGCACCACTGCAACTTCTGCCGCAAAGACTATAAAGGCTTGAATGTTATGAGGCATGCTCTCTCGCACCTTAAGAGCAGGAAACTAAGATGTATACTCTGTGGAAAACGCTTTAAACAACTTCCTTTTGCCAAAAAGCACATTCTAGACCACATTGATGAAATGTGCAAGCAGAAACCCCCTGAAAAGGAGCCGTGCTCTGTGAACACGCCAGCTGCTAATGGAATAGTAGATAATGTAAAAAATGAGAGCCAGCCTCAGGATGAAAATCCAACTCCCATTTCGGATGAGGAAACTCCTGAACAGAAACCCAGAGGAAAAACGAAAGTGTCAAGCCTCAAGAGGGAAGATCGTATAATCAGGAACCTCCGCACCCTCATCAAAAAGACATCTGTGCTTCACAAAAAGTGCAAGAACCCGAACGCAAATATATTCAAGCAGGTAGACTTCAAGGATGAGCAGGTAGTCATTAACAATGGCCTGGTGGTAGTAAGAGATCCATCTGTGACGGAGAATGAGGGAGAAGGAGAGAAGGCGGAGAGGCCAGCCGGAGAGAACGGCTTCGGTGTGAACATCACATATCACTTGTGCCCCTCAGAGTCCTGTGATAGAGTATTCTTGAGGATCAGCTCCACGCTAACAAAGCATGCTATCAAATGCCATATTAACGAAGAGAAAGTGCTGGAGAAGACGTTTGTTTGGGCCAAGCACAAGTGCTCTCTATGCTCCAGGTAAGACGGACAGTATATCGCGCATCACACACTTCTTTATGTAGAGTTTAATACAACACTTCACATTTGTCTGCGCTATTATTTAAAAAGTGTTTGACTATGCAGAGGTCTCAATATGATCTCAACAGTTGGTATCGCTGCAGATGAAGGGATTTTTTAACTGATTGGTATCGGCTATGTTGAGCTTTATTGATACGACACAGCCACGTTCAAGACACCACTGCAAGTGCAATAAAAGTCCCGCAAAACAAAAAGCCAGTAAGTGTTTGTAATCCACACAAAAGATGTAGAAAGGACAGAAATAAACAGTCAGCAGAAAACAGACCGTTCATTCAGGTAACTCTGAACTGCACTGAAGCAACAAACACTGGAAAGAGAAACTCCCTCCAGACAGCAACAAGACCAATAAGCTTACAGAGTTATTTTATACTTTTGTGTAAAAAACATGAAGGAACAGCTTCGATGCAAGGATTTTGTTTATTAATGCAATGCAATGCTATTTAATGAGCAAATTCATGTAGGTCAGATAATGTGGACCATGAAGGATGATGACGACACACCTTTAGAGATTAAAGCAGCATCTCCCGAAGATCCTCCTTTTATATTATTATTCTAAAGCTTTAAAGATTAACCAGTGGTGGATGTTTGTAAACTGCCAAAGGCAAATACAGGATCACATCACACATGGGTCTAGTTGTCTGCCAACTAGGGGTGTAACAATAGTTAGTAGTTCATACATAATAGTGTTCATCATTTGATTTTTAACAAACTTATAATAAACACAAGCTTACTGTACAAAACTTTAGGTGTCAAATGTGCAAGAATTGTTTTCAAATTTCACCATTCTCTTTGAACATTCAAAATAAGTTTTATTATTCAGTCTTGCTAAAGATTCTTTCCTGCAAATAATGTTTTTGAGTAGAGCTGATTGTGCTGACTGTGCTTTCTTCCAACAGGCAGTTACAGTTTCTCCCGCATTATAAGGACCACATGAAGCTCCACGATACTCCTCTCCAGCACTTCTGCTACCATCTGGAGTGTAACCAGCGCTTCTTGACTCTGCAGGAATTAAAGGACCATGTCAGCACCCACCAGCCCTTCAGACCTCAATGTCCATTCACAGACTGTGAGAAGCTATTCTCTAGCCTTCAAGGTCTCTATGACCATGAATGGAGACACTACATCCCAGTGCCTCAAAGAGAGGAGGTAGAGTTGGGACCCAGCAGACAGAAGGAAAATGCTGAAGCTCCGTGGAAGCAGAGAGTGAAAGTTGAGGAGATATGGCTGCAGAGTAAAAAGGGGCAAAGTCCCACCCTTGATTATGTTGAGGCCTCTAATCTTGAGGTTTCCAACGAAACTGAAGATCATCCTTGCGAAATGGACAGTAGTCAAGACCTGTCTAGATCTAATAATTGTTCAGAGAAAGCCGGCATCAACGGATATGAGGAGGATACAATCTCCACTTCCCATACTGGTGCCGCTGCAGCAACTTCAAGTAGGAAATGTCGAAAAAAGACGCCCGTGGAGTGGGACCCCTTGAATGTCCGAGACCTTGAGGATTTGTCCACTTTGTCTGAGGGAGTCCAGCAGAAACTGGGAGAGCCACACATTACTGAGCACAAAACCTTCAAACCTGAAGATCCCGCCTATGCGACTTTTGTCAAAGCCCCCTTTATTCGACCGCCCCCCTCCACCTACCTGGATGAATCTCTGCTCTCGATGCGGAAGAGGAGGTCCGTTGATGAGGCCACGCAGAGGAAAAATATTTACTGGAGCAATAAGAAAAAGATCGAGCCTGTCCCAGAAAAGGAGGAGCAGCAGAATAACGTTGTCCCCGATCAAAAGATCCGGTCTCGCTGTGACAAATGTCTTTCTTCCTTCAGCAGCTTAGAAGAATTACAGAAACACCAAGCCCTTAACACCTGCTCTGCACTCTTTGGCTTTGATTCTGACGATGAAAGTAAGTATGCTTGATTCACTGATTATTATAAAGTGTGTTTATATTTCTAACCCAATGGAACCATTCGATGATCTTTTTTTGTTGTTGTTATCTTTTTAGGTTAGTTGTAAGTGAAGAGGAGCTGTAACTGGAGTGACCATCGTACTCTGCCACCAGGCTCAGGGCAAACATTCAAGATGAAGGAACACTGGAATCCTTTAATACTCACATACAGCTCTTGGATACCAGTTTGTCAAAATGGTTAACTGGAGGATTTATTTGTCTCATACTTTAATTGATAGAACCTCTTTTGAAGCAATAATTTTTACAGCTAAAACTAGTTTTGAACATATTGTTTTTCCTCAAAGCATCATCAGTGTGCGTTTTGTCAAGGTTAATCAAATATCTGTGATAAATCCATATATTTTCTTAATCTATTATGGGGATTCACTGCTTAAAACAGCATTGGTTATGAGAACAAAGTTTTTCCAGCAGCTCTAAAAGTAATGCTCAAAAATTGCCTGGGAACTGAGAAACCAAACTTTGGCCCAAGACAATCTCCATGGAATAAAAAACACAGTAGTTCTCTGTATACAAATACTCAGTTATGTACTACATGCAAAATAACATGTGATCACAGTACTCTAACTTTAGAATACCACAGAATGCCAGTGTTTTAATGACAAACCTTTGCTGGACTCACCATGCTGTGGAAGTTAAAGTAACACATATGTAACGTTCAGGAAGAGGGTTGTTAATCTGCTATGGGAAAAGCTGCTGCTCATCCACATATTTGAATCTCTAAAACATCTTGAGGGAAGTAACTACACTTAAATTACTTCTGAAATCTTAACCAGGACTGAATACAAAGCAATGGAGAAACCCTTCAGTCCTTTTTGGCAAACTGCATCCCCATTAGAACTTGGTGGAAAAACAAATGACTTATCTAGAAGCCTTTTTCTTTAAACGGTGACTTGCTTTTTGGTTTTGTTTGTGTTTAAGTTGGACTGGTTGACACAAGTACATGTTCATTTGGGTTTTACACTGAAGCATTTAACAGTCAGGTAAAGTCAGCCTGAATGAGTGAAAAATTACATACAGTATTCAATTTGAACTCAATCATGCTTTTTCCTGGCTTTACTGAGCCTTTTTGGATCAGTTTGATTTAGACTCTATTTTAAAGTATTATATGTTTGGCCTTTTATGCCTTTATTTGATAGATAGCTGGAGACAGACAGGAAAGGAGGGCAGAGAGAGAGAGAGAGGACGACATGCAGCAAACCGCAGGTCGGACTCGACCCCGGGCCACTGCGTATATGGGTCGCCAGCTCTACCGACTGAGCTAACCGGGCGCCCAATTTAGACTCTATTTGAAGCACCAAATTGTTTACAGACATTATACACAAAGGGTCCCCCGACTATTTTCTTTCATGGCCAATTATTATGTTACACTCTAATGTCTTGCTAGCAACACTTGGTGGCACAGGGCCATCTTGCTCCCTTGCCCGTGGTGTTCAAAAGCTCATGGTTTGAAAGTCATATCATATTTTGTCCTACAAGTATGGATTTTACATGCACTACATCATATACTGTGTTTGCAACTCAATGAAATGTGAAAAATCAAGTTCCCATCAAGTGGAAAGATGAACTAAATGTGTTTTGCCCTCTCTGTTTCGCACATTTGTTTAATTATTGTAGTCTTCCAAATGAATTCTGCAACACTCTGAGCTTTCGGTCTTTTGTAGAGACGATGTAGAAAAAGTCTCACTGGAAATGACAAAAGAGGATATGTGGAGCTTGTGTCCCCTTTCCACATCTTTATACTGTTAAATTATGTGTTTTCAGCATAATTTATGTGGGCTGCTGTTTTTGTAGGTAAGCAGAATTGTCAGGATTAGATTTGCCTTTGCTAGGTAATCTCCTGGTCATGGTATGACAACATTAACATTCAACCCATGACCAAAATGTGTGAAACCATGTGAATCTGCCTTCATACTGTCACACTATTATTCTGTACAGTATATGAATTATTCACAATTTTACTAGTGCCAAGACTGAATCACAGTGTTAGACTGTAGGTAAAGATAAACATTAAAATCAGTAATTCAGTACCAGTTTGTAATGACAAGTTCAAAGTTCGATGTCATGTTTAACTCCATGACCATGTGTTTCATTATGTAGAATATTTCACATTGGTTGTTTATGTATATACTTTTGAGATGGTTGATCTGTTTTAATAACTTTTTAATGTAATGTTTTTATGGGACTGTGCACTTAAATCTGCTTATTTATATGTAAAAATGTTAATAGATTGGATTTGTAAAAGGTAATAATGATTCCCTATCTATTTTTTTTAAAGAAAGTGATGACATTTGTTTGAATAAACAAATTTAAACTAAAAGTCTGTTATAGGTTTGAAATATTTTTTGTTTGACATTATTCATATAAATAAACAAGTTGTTTTTATTAGTGTCATCTGCTTTAAAGCAGATATGTTGCATGCAGTGAGATAATACAGAAAAGGAGACAGCAGACAGACTCATAATATAGTTTATTTAGTTCGGCATTGCATATTTGCTATTCATAAACATATTGCTTCATTGTTAACCCCAGGAAAGAGGGAAATAGAATGATTATATTAGAATTAAAAAAGTTTTTGCATCACATTTTCCTGATACATGAGGTAATTTTGAAAAAAGGACAGGGATATAGTAAATAAAACCCTTTTGTTATGTCTGTTTTAGCCCACAAGTCCTCCCCTTGTGTTTTACGCTCAGTCACTCAATAATGGAGTTAAGTGTAGTAAAGCCAAGGGTGCACTTGTCACTGAAGGCATGTGCTAGCAGAAAAGGTCTATTGTTAAGACTGGGTGATGCAAATTTTTGTTGACAGATGGCTGGCTTTACATTATTGTGTTCTGATATTAAATGACACTTTATTTGTCTGACTGGGGGGTAAGTGTTAAGGTCCGCCTACGTCTTATGGCTGAGCTTACAGGCTAGAAACAAAAGCAGTGACAGAGGCAGTCCTGCTATAAGACCAGCATTCAAGATTGGATAGTTTTCCGGTATCTCAAGCCGCACATTCCAGTTTTAACACATGCAAATTTAACCATACGCTTTGGTGCTGCTTATATCTTAAAGACAAAGAAACTGACAGTTACAATAATGTGCGTGACAATGCCTTTGCAAAGGAATATGGACTATGCAGAATGAGCTGATATTTGTTAAGACTATACACAACATGCAGCATACAGTGCATTGATTGCATCAAAGAACTTAATGTTATTCCCACTCACATTTTCCTTTGACCTGAGATAAGAAAATCCTTGAATTATGGAAACAGAGAAAGCCCCAGAAATAGACTTTTTTTTCTAAGCCACACACTCGTTATAATCATATACAGTAATTATACTAAACTTTTAAGGCCAGGTAAAATGAAAAAAACAAACAATGAAGTTGAATTTTAAAAACAGTTTTGTAAGCAGAAACTCCACACACCAAAAACCTGCTAAACTAAATCAAATCAAGACTTAAACTGCTACATGACTTTGGATTCGAGTAATGAAAAATGTTTTCAAGTCTGAGAATTCTGTTCAGTTCCCGTGGATACCCTTGAATAAACAGCCAGATAAACACAGCCTATTCTATTCATATGGACCAGCAGTGACTCTGAAAAAAGTACAAATGTGTCTCAACAGCATTCAAAGTTGGCGATAAACATGCAAAGTGTCAAGAGTGCATCCCAAATGGGTGTAGTTTTGATAAATATTTCAATATTTCACAATATTACCATATCTTTTACTAAATAACTGTGTGAAAAAACACAGCAGTAGCACTTTTCCGATTGAAAATGGAAGACCTGGATCAAAATGAGGGGTGAAGTAAGTTCAGATAAAGAAAGGAGGACTCAAAATACGACAAGGGGTCGGAAATTTAAACGGATCAAAATATGGAAAAGTCTGAGCGCTGCATCTCTTTGTGCTCTCTAAACAAAGACAGTCATGTTTTTGTAATTCAGTGACTGGATCCTATAAAAAAGGATGCTGTCCACAAACATGGGGACTTCTGAGGACAGAGCAGCCTCATAGCCACCACACCACACTGCAGTTCCAGTCCAACCTATGCCAATCCTTTGGGTATATAATTGACATTACCAGCACCTAACCAGATTGTGTTTGTCCAATGAAAAACAGCTTGATAACTGGGTCATACTTGAAAAAGGAACATCAGCTTGTTTACCTCTGCAGGTAAAAAAAAAAAATTGGTGCTGAAATGATGGAGCAGCACTGTGGGGAATATACAGAATCTGCTGAACACGATGAGTAGGTTTGTAAGTTCAAAGGGTTTTGTTATGGCTTGTCAAGGCAGTGTGTTTGGATCAGCCAAGTTATCGTCTCCATCCGCTCTGATTAAATGCTCCACATAAATAGTCCAATGAGTGCTGTATTGGACAGAGAAGATTGTGATAATCTATAACTCCTGAGTTGCTGACATGGTGTTTAAAAACTAGGACTGAAGAAGAGGATGCAAGCCATATTAACAATTTGTTATATTATTATAATAATTATACAGTATGATGTTGTATTAGCTTTCTCTGAGAATTTACTCTAAATAATTTGGAAAATGTACACAGATTTTTAGGCTTTTGTCATTTTAAATGGGACAATAATAATGGAAGTCAACAGCACAACACACTTCCTGTTAATCCTGCTGCTGTATTACATTGTTTCTGTGTGCAACTTGATTTCTAAAATAAGCTCTCTGTTGTTATTACTTCAAACCAATAAAATTTGAATGTACAACTCATATGCAGTACATGACTTTCAAACATAGGGTGTAGGAGCTGACAATAGGACCATCAAGCTAAGATAAACCTACAAGAAAAATGTGATTCTATGATACAATGCAAAAACACTCCTCTCACTTGGATTTTGTTTTGCATAAAACATTTGCATGGTTGAGGACCAGTGGACTGTATTTGTCATCACCAACCTTCGGGTTTTTAAGTAGATGCAGCTGGACGTGTATGTATTTGTGTGTGCATGCTCAGTGGGAACTGTTGCTGCTCCAGTCATAAGGGAGGAAGCTGACTTTGGTCTTCCCAGCAGAAAGGACGCCCTGCAGGCTGGTCTTCTTCGGAGAGTCTCCCATGTGCTCCACCACCCACTTCAGCAGCTATGACAGAGACAAGATGGAAGAGAACACACGCAGTGAGGTTCATGCTTGGGTTAAGATTATTGGGTTAGAGTGTTTTTTTATTCTGATAATTCAGTGTCTCTATATGTACACAACAGGCAGCTGGGAGTCAAGATTACCTTCTCATCAGTGCCTCCGAAGTCAGCCTTGTACCACTTGAATATCTGACTGAGTCGCACTTCTCCTTTCCCAGAATCCACCATACAGCCGTCGTCATTCTCCAGGAAGGCTTCAGCCGCTATGCGGAGCTGGCTGTCAATGTCCTGATGGATCGGAATTGATTTCAGACCATTAAAGCTCTTAGTATTTACCAGATATGTTGTACAATGAATCCAGACAGTCCCCCAGTACATTCCAATGACTAAATAATGAATTAGTCACTAATTCATTTATATATTCAGCAGCTTTATTGATGAAAGACCATTATATGGCTGAGACAGCATTAAACACAGACAGCCGCACTGGCACATACGACAAGCCGATACAAGAGAGTTATACTGTCTTTCAACAAAACAAAAGAAACGTATTTATAAATCAACTTACCTGTGGAGTATATGTTTTAATCGGTGGGCAGCCCTTTGCGCCACAGTTCAAGGCAAAGTGAATGAGGGGCTCAGCATCTGGAAGGGCCACCTAGTGGACAACATGGGAAATTGAATTCAATGTCACCGTTATTTCACCTAAAACATTCTCATTGGTGAATCAGTAAAATGTTCAGCTGTGATTTAACAGAATGTCTCAATACTTGTAGTCGTGGGTCTTTTTTGGAGAAGGGCTTCAGAAGCTGTGCGACACCTTTTCTGTTCCCTCTCAGAACGCCGTTCTCAATGTCCTGTAATGTGAACACCTCTCCTCCAATGAGGTAGCTCACATAGTTGAAGAACTACAAAAGGCAAAAGAGACAAATGTTTTTAATAAATAATGTAATGTCCATTCCTGCTGGAATTAAAAATTAAGACCAAACAAGCTTAATGATTTCCTGAAAAATAAATTTTCTGATGCACAACACCTATACATAAAGACACCAGGAAATACTGTTGACAGGCTTAGGGCTTCCAGGAACACCTGTAAGGAAGCTCTATAGGGAGTGTGCAATATGGTAAAGACTAGGGTTATGAGTTTTTGGAGACAATGTAGCATTTTGAAGTGTCGCTGTGTGATCATACTCTGTATCTTTGCCACATGTTGGTGGGGGCCCCTAGGCGTAGGTACCCGTGGATGACCAAGGCGTTGTAGATGTTTATGAAGAAGGCCAGCTTCTCCTCCCGACTCAGCGAAAGCAGCTCCACCCTTTGCAGCTGAATGGCTAGCTCAGAGTAACGCTCAAAGGCAGGGTTCACCGACATGCCTTTGTAGTCCACAGACTGTGGGAGAAAGGACACAACGGTTAAAAACTAACCGAACATACAAACAAATGCGCTCGGCGCCAGAAGCCTTTCGAGTTAATAAGGACATTACCTTGCCATCAGCAGAGAGATGCTCGGAGAACAGTTTCAAAATCAGCTCCCGTAAAAGCAAAGAGAGCTCGGAAGCTGAGGGAGAAAGAGAAAGGGTAGGGGGCATGGTTAGTGTTTGATATGCTCAATAGCATTTTCTGGTGAGACAAACCAAACCAATATCTGAATGGTTAGAGAATTG
Source organism: Morone saxatilis (assembly GCF_004916995.1). Lineage (NCBI taxonomy): Eukaryota > Metazoa > Chordata > Actinopteri > Moronidae > Morone > Morone saxatilis. Next base: position 9,752,804 of record NW_023340095.1, on the reverse strand, counting down.
ATATACTAAAAGTAACTGTCAGCATTGTCCCAGAATCTTTATTGGACATATTTTTTTTTGTAATGTAAAAATCAACACAGTTCATAGCTGGATTTGTAAACATCAACAATGAGCTGGGACAGAATTTGGGGCGCTCTAATATAATCAGTAAGTGTATATTCAGAGTAGCTGTGAGATAAACCCGTGAAAAAAAAGAAGAACAAAATGCATAAAGATCAAGCTTACACTGGCGTTGTACAAATTAGATTATTATTAGCAAACATTGCCTTTGAGAAAAGAGCATTCCAGATAAATTGAAGAGAAAAACTGCCAAGCATAATAACACTTAGAAAAGCAGTGATTATAATCACCTCTGTGTTGTACAGCACGGATTAGCTTGTTGGTTAGCCTCTAGAGGTGTGCAACATTCAGTTATAAATACACCAATACAGAGCCAGGCAATATGTCTGAAGAACCATCACAGAACAGAAACCTTTTGAGAAGTATTAATCTGTCAAAAGAGGACACCAAACCCACAGAAAAGCAGAACATGACTTTGAAATAGGGCTTCAATGATATATATTGTCAGGCCAATTGATTCCGATAAACATTATAACAGAATTATTGGACTGAATTAACCACAATATTTCTTTCATACTGCATCATTTTTGACCAAAGCCTGCTCAAGATCCACTGTTAAGCTTTTTTCTGGAGTTTTAAACTGTATCTCTTGGCCTTCATCCACTCAGTTGTCTGAGCAAACTCCATCCACTGATAAAGACCATGAATTCCAGTTGAAAGCTCTGCAAAAAAGGTAGTAAGTGGACCTTGAGTTATGTGTTACTTGGTTTTTTGTTGAATGATCCGTCTTATTAATAAGAGGCCATTATGAGATATATCATTAACCCTTACTTCAGTTCTTACCACCACAAAGCTCACTGACATAATACACAAACCCAAGCAAACCCAAAAGGATCATATACCAAGCCAGCAGCAAAAAAAAAAAAAAAAGGAGAGGGGGTTAGAGAGCATTGGAGGACACTAGTCAGCGTGAACCTGGGATGCGATGTGTGTGTGCCCCAAAGCCTGGTCCAGTCCTGACCTACCCTGGATGGGACTGCAGGCTGCGGTCTGTCCTGCGTTGAGGGCTGAATGAGGGTCATGCTCCAGCAGCCTGTACAGTGTGTCCATGGTGTCTTTCCCTTCTCCAAAACTGCCATCCTGCTGCCCACAGCCACGTACACTGACCATGTACTTCTTCTGCAACAATGCTTGGCCAGTATTAAAGGCCTCAGCCCTGGCTGGCATACACATGGCCACAGTCAAGGGTTGACAGATCTGTATTTCACTAAACTTTCTTTGTTTGAATCAGGGCACTCTGAGATAGTTTAACAAGTCAAACTGACACAACACCGAAAGCCTGTTTTACTGCAGGTCTACAGCCTTACTTACCCATGCCCTTCTCTTTCTGCAGCCAGTCAACCAGTTGATCACCTGAGAAGCTCTTTTTGTATAATGTCAGTCCCCTCCTATGACTGCCAATCACATTGCCATGTTTGAAGTCCTCTACCAGGTCCGCCAACTCATCTCTCTCACACTTAAACTCTGTGAGGGCAGGAATATGCCAGGCCACACATGTACAAACACACATAAATGCACATGTTCACACACATACATGTGTAATAATATGTGGAGCTATGCAGTCCAGCAGCATGTGTGCAAAAAAAAAAAAAAAAACATATCGCGGTTGAAAAAGGACACATTCAGTCATAACTGTTCCTATTCAGCAATGAACTTTTTTTTTTTTTTTTTTTTACATTTTTCAGAAAGAACAACCAAATCAAATGAATAATCCATGAGCACAAATAAACAGAATGGCATTATGTTTTCCCCATTTTCACATGTTTGAGGGATGTCAAAGAAAATACAATGTTGTCCATCCAGACAAAACAGCATTAAATCCAAGTGGGTCATTTATATTAGATTGTTCATGGCCCGACAACATGAGTTGTTCGTTTATCACCACATCAATGCTGGGCTATACACACCTCATAGCAGCCAAAGCTGACAAGTATTGCTGAAATACTATCCAAAGTAGTGTAGTGTCTATCCAAAGCTAACTAACACTGTATTCAAATATTTCTCCACAAAAGGCTTTTAGATTGATGTTGTTTACACTGTAGGGAGCTTAATAATCGACTATAATGAGGTACTGTGAGACAGTCTGGTGCTGCTGGGCTCATCCAGAGTGTCCAGTATCCAATATTAGCAGGTGATGAGTAAAAACACACACACCTGCTGTTACCCATCACGTCTATATGTGCCAACACTAGTTGTAAACTATAGTTCATCAGAATCAATCCCTCGCATTAAAGAAGTTGGTGTTAGTTACTCAGTGTGGTTAATTTCACCTTTTGATAACCCATTTCTGAGCAAAACAACCTGAAATTGATCTTGTGTTCAAACTAATCCTCCAACATTAAGCAGTGTTTCCTCTATGTTGATTTTGGAGCTGCGGCCCGCCGCTGTTAAATTTCTGCCGCCACGGTATCAGAAATGGGGCAGACGCACAATGTAGTCACGGTTGCCTTTTAAATGATCCTGCGTATATGTCCCACACCCCCGGCTGGCGCCGCTCAGATTACGTGTACAACAGTAGAATATTCAGAAGTTATTGGGCTGTCCATTTAATCCATATACACAAAGCAGCACAAAAACGTCACGCGGTGGGTCGTTTTAATTGGACACTTTCAACTGTCATTTCAGCTAACGTCCTGATTCAAACATCTGGAAACATTAACGTTAAATTATATTTGTTTTGTGTTGCAGCGAAGTGTCAGTTCTGTTTCATACGTAAAACGTTTGCCGACGGGACGGGACGGGGGGGGTTGTTCGGACAGCTAAAACAAATCCTAGAGGAAACACTGATTAAGCAATTAATCCACCCTAAGGACAGAAAACACTGTACAATAGTTAAACACACCATGGACTGTGCATTAAGTTAAGTTAAGGCATTAAAGACTGCAGGATTTTACGCACCACATTTCTCATCTGTGATATAATTGGCTGTTCCTACATGTTGAGGTAGCAAAAGTGATGTGGAAAAAGCAAAAACTCTCACCTCCATCGGTCTCCCCTGCCGTGTCTTCTGATTGGTTCTCCTCTGGTAGTGGTGGAGCGTCTGCTGGAAGAGGCTCTTCCTTGACCAGATTCACCAACCTCTGAAGCTCCTCGGGAGCCTGAGGAAGTGAAACAGATACGCACACACACACATACAAGTTTAAAACACAAGTTTAAATAACAGTAGATGCAAATTGGATGTGTTTGGTGTTTTCTCTCCTCCTCACCAATTTCTGTAGGTCATCATTGCCCCCGACATGAATGTTGTTGAAGAAGATCTGAGGGACTGTGCTGCGTCCTGTCAGCTCCTTCACCCGGGCTCTTAGTTCTGGATGCCTCCCCACATCCACGTCACATACTGGTACTCCCAGACGCCCCAGGGTGGCCTTAGCCTGCACACAGTGTGGGCAGCCCTGGATGGAGTACACCGTTACTCGGCCCATAGGACTGCTCTCCCCCATCTGCAGCAATAATGGAAAGATAAGAGAGCAAAGAGTTTTAAGCTTCAGGTGTTCAGAGATAATTGGCTGAGGAGCACCGCGCTTTTCCAACGTTCTGTTTTACAGATGTGTACACACAAAAAAAACATTTCAGCCCTATTTTTTCCTCTTTCTGCTCTTGTCTAATGAGCAAATGGGGATTACACAGTAGGTGCTTTACCCAACATATCTTAACTATGTCAAGTCCATAATTAAACATGTATATTGGCCGGAATGAAGCCTTAAACTATTGCTCTTTTTACGGGTTAACAGCAGGCGATTTAACATGGTGATCTCTTATTATAAGGCTTTGTTCTTCATGTGTAAGCTATGGGTGTAGACGTGTTAAGTGCATAGTGTATTTGTGCATACATGTGAGATTACTTCACACGCAATAACATTACTCTTTTTCTACATTTAGAGGGGAGATCAGAGGAGAGGAGAGATAGTTTAAAAATTACGGTTTATTTCCATTTACTTCCTGAAAGAGAAGTTGTTTCTCTCTTACACACACACACACACACACACACACACAGTGGTGAAACTACTAACCATTAACCATTGAGTAAGATGAACTCATTCCAGTATGCACAAGGGTTGTGGGTTTGATTTATTTGTGCTTTGTGTTCCCTGAGGAAGGAGACAGTTCTTCAAATGCTTTTGCAAAGTGAAGGAATGAAATTGCTTTCCTCAACTTTGTGGACTTTGAGTGATATCTAAATCGTAGTTTAGAGTGATGTCCTCATGGCCTCTCCAGAGGTTTAAACCAGTAATCTCACCGTCCTTTATAACTTCTAGAGAGGTGATTATGAGGAAGCTCTTTTTGCCTGAATTGGGAAATAATTGCAGCAATTTCCTCCCAGCTCATTTCTGAACATTATCTCGTGTTGAAAGTCAGTGGGGTGTGTTTTTTCAACTGTGTGACATGTTAGTGACTGGTTTTGTATGAAGTTAGCCAATGACACAGTTTCTCATTAATTCTGGCACAACTTAATGCCAGCAGTCAGTCAATATTAGACTTGGCTTATCAAGAACTAGATTAAACCACACCTCATGTTTAGTTTGTAAAATTAGGTTAAGGTCCAAGGTTTTGTCTCGATTTCTAAATCAAGGGCAGTGACTTTGCAACAAAAATATACAACTGATTTAATACTGCGCTAAAGTAAGTGCAATCCTAATACCATAACTTCTTCCAAATTCAGCCCAATTGTAGAATGACACTTATTGTTTTAGGGTTGTATACCGTTTTAACAACAAAGGCTGCATCAACGTTAACTCAAATTAATATTAAAGTCGTATTTTATGGATTTTAACGAAGAATATGTTTGCATCTATAACTGAACATAAGCAAAGTAGCAATAACGAAATCATTACGCAACCCTTTTAGTGACATACGAATAACACTAACGCTATCAAACACTATTTAATTCAGGAATTGTGAAATGGCGTTAACAAGCTAACGTTAATGATAACAACGGTACGTTAACTTACCTCTCAGCGACTGACTCCCCTGTTTGACTCGGGGGTGTAATTTTAAATAGCTTTAATGGCTGATCCTCCTCAGTCCTGTTGATTAAAACATATTAGTTAATCCGTGTTGAGTAACGCCAGCTGAGAGGTCGCTTGTCTTGCAGGTAAATTACCCAGCTGGACTGACAGTACCTCATCACTGCGCAGGCTAGCTATATTAGCAGCGTTGGTTACGCGAAGCTATCTTGTCATATGATGCCTTCAGGTGCTGCTCGTAAACTACATGTCTAGCGCTGCTGAGTATAACGCACTGTCAGTGGCAACGTTAACATAATACCCCATAATCTCAATTACCATTATAAACCACATTGTATGTTTCTATAGCAACAGGGGACAGGCCGCAGCTGCCCACTTTCAAGTTATTTGGCCAATAAAATAGAGACTTAGAAAGCCAATTAACTTTAATTATCTTAAATGTACTATTCATATTATTAATTTTATTATTATTCATATTATTATAATTAGTAGTAGTAGTAGTTAGTACCATTCATTAGTTAGGGTTGTCTTCAACGTTTTTGAATTCAACAATGATTCCTATAGCCATGAAGGCAACACGGGCCCTGTTTTGGTGGATTCACTTGCTACTACAACTGTAGCAACCAACGGTTAGCAACCAACGGTTAGCAACCAACGGTCGCAACCGTGGCTTTGAGCGGAACGTTTGTCTTGCTCATACTGGTTCCGGTACGGACAGTTTCCCAGTAGGACACAAATAACGGAAGTGGAGCTTAGATATTTTTTGTTTTTGGGGCGTCGAAGATGTCAGGACTGTCAGAAAGAGAGCGCGCTGGATGCTTAAAGATACTGCAGCTCATGTCCAAAGACGACTTACTCTCACTTAGCGACACGGTCACCAATAAATTGATAGTTGTGGAAAATGCTACAGGTATGCTTTCAGTCTGCACCAGGTAACAGCAGAGGACGTTGGCTAAGATACCACTACCTTCGTTACACTTCCTCATAACCGACACACGTAATAAATTAATATATAAAACACATAAATATATCCATATTGCGTGAGTTAAACGTTTGTATGAGCGGTTATTAAAATATACACCAAACAGACGTGGAAAGTAGAGATAACGTTACACAACAATGCACACTTATTGCATAATATTACCATGAATGAAAAGCTGCTCAAATGATCTCATACGTTATGTTTGTCTTTTATCCAGAGGCTACGGAAACAATACTTTCCTTCACAAAAAACGCCGAAGAGCTCCTGAAAAGGAAGAAAGTCTATCGCGACCTCATATTCAAGTACCTGGCTAAAGAGGGTGTGGTGATGCCCCCGAACAGCGAGAAACACCAGCTGGTGAGGAGGACCCTGGAGCTTTGGTCGTCGGGGAAGGTAAGGGAAGGAAGTCAGCTCAGCCAGGTGAGAGGGTGAGCTAGGAGCAGATAGGCAGTAACATTAGAGAGGAGGTCAAACACACTTTAGTACCACCAGACTTCAGAGTAACTTCTTTACTCGGGCTGTGTGCCACCGAAAATCATCCTCAGCACTTCACCATGAAACGTTTTTATCACTTATTATTTACTGTTTATATATGTTTTGTCTTTATGAGAAGCATAAAAGGGACACATCCAACCCCTGTGTTGTAAAATACTAAAGAAATGAACCTTGTACTTGAAGGTTGCTTGAAATAATGTGAAATCCACAATTCCTTAAATCAAGTGCGATATAGTTTAGTGGTGTGATTGTTGGCTGATGACCGGTATCAAAGCATAAATGCCAAGACATTCTTACCGTTTAATTAGTGATTTAAAAAATAAAAGGATCCTTAAATTTGCCAATAGCATCACTAACAGGTGGACAAGCAAGATAACGTCCAGTTCATGCTGGCTGAGAATCTCTTGACTTAGTTGTAGCCTAGGGAGGAATATAAAGGGGGGTAGGGAGGATGGGTACCTGAGTTTGGGTTGATTATAATACATCCTGATACAAGGTGGAGCTGCCTAGTGTACAGTTTTTAGGTAGATTTACTAGTAGGTGCTAGTGTAATTAAGAAAATATATTGAGTGTTAATATGTACATACAATAATACGTTATTATATACAACATGTTAATACGATTAATATGATGACTCCTCCATAACATATTGATGTTTGATGTACATTTTTATATTAAACTTTCCCAGAACTTTAAGGATTATTTAAAAAAATTCTATCAGTTTTGGTCTTTAAACTCAAATGTAGGTGCCAGCTATTGCTACTTTACTAGTCAAGAGGCTTTCTCTACGAGGAGGAGATAACATTTTGACTTGTTGAACAACTAAAAACGTCTCATTCTTTTAAGGCGGGGGTTGACGAAAGCCTTCTAGGAGACACAGATGAGTCCGGACAGAGATCGTCAACAAAGATAGTATCTGATTCCACAAGCACGAAGGTTGAGGTTGGCTTTGACCCACAAGCCCTCGGCCAGCAGTTCTGCCAGTGGTTCTTCCAACTCCTAAACAGTCAGAATCCCTCGCTGGGCCAGCAGCCTCAGGACTGGGGGCCTCAACACTTCTGGCCAGATGTGAAGCTACGCCTTGTCTCCAGGTAAGGGTGCCATTAACAGTAACTGAAGTTAAGTTAGAAATTGACCTGTGTTTTACAGCAGTTACAATTAACGTGGGGGAAAATAACCCCAAAACGAAGCTGTGATGACAGATCTGCGTCTCTCTTTCTCAGAGCGGGCAGCGAACAGATGGAGGAGTTCCTGGGTGCTGAGCTGGTTAACCTTCGTCTCCTGGCCTTGACGAGGGACGAGCGCCTCCTCCTCAGCCCCAACCTGGACCCTCTTGGCCTCAAGGTCCTCGCCTCACCCCATGGCCTGGTATTGGTGGCTGTAGCTGGGACCATCCACAGAGACGGAGCCTGTCTGGGCATCTTTGAGCAGATATTTGGCCTCATCCGCTCCCCCCTGGAGAACAACAGCTGGAAGATAAAGTTTGTCAACATGAAGATTAGAGGACAAGACGCTCTGGGCGGGACAGAGGTGGCAGCGCCCGCTTTGAGTTACAACTCCACTGAATTGCAGCTTCTCTGCAGTTGATGACACTCGGTTTTTTTTTTACCCAGTAACTGTTTCATTGTCTCTCATCTAACTTGCCCAATCACCATTTTCCGTTCATCCTTTACAACCACCTTTACAGTTGTTTTCAGATATCGGATCTGGCAACTATAGTGGCACAAACCCCTCTCCTAACTTGTGTTTATCAGTCATGTCAAGGTGTACAGGTAGGTAGACACTGTTGCATATAAATCTACTTGGCAGGTTCATCATTGTCTTCGCTGCCATCGGTTGTGGAAACATTTTGCTTCAAATATACTTTACTTTGATGCTGAACAATTGCATGTGCCTTATGAGAAATTCAGTACAAATACAGACATGGATGGGTTCTTGTAAATATGTATGATATCAGATATAAATATTATATTAACATTTGTGTTCATGTGTGTTCCATAACGACAAGTAAGTCACGACTTATAAACAGATGAAATATTGGTTATTTTCATGCGACGAGACAGTCAGTCAATTAAAATTGATTTGGAACATTATCTCAGATTGCTGTGCTTTAATGGGATAAGTAAAGGTCAACCCATAATCTTTACAGCTGTATCTGATCGGCATTATGTCCTACAGGGTAATAAAGTGAGTGTAGTCATTGCAAAGGACTGTGGTGGACATCTTAATGTCAGATATTTAGGTAGCTAACGGATGGAGGAGTTCCTGGGTTGGTTCCTGAACTGGTTAGACTTTGTTTTGTTTGCCAGGGTCCCCGATCCTGGAGCCCCAAGGCCTGGTGCTGGTGGCTGTATCAAATGTACTGTATCTAAAATATCTAAAATGTGATATATGCTGTCTGTACTGCAGCATTTGGACTTTGATTTATTTCTATCATTGCAGCTTTATACAAGTTTATAGGTACACATTAAAATGCTGGGGGGTAAACACGTTAAAGGGCTACAATTCGTGCAATTTGGTGCACACTTATCTGTAAAATTGACAGCTGTTAATGAACTATACTACTATATTTGTGCTTTTTAAATTTCTAGTTTTATTAATGGCTTCAGTTACACAGACAATTTTGTGATGCTTCATTGATGATGACTGTATTTCATTTTGCTGAGTCACTTGTGTAGCACTATGATATTGTGGGCAAAATGTTGTCACATGAATTTACAGTGAGTTATCTTGTGATTCCCAGCAGTAGAGTAGAATAGCTGCCTCAATATAGAGGATAATGCTCATATTTTACATTTTGATAGCATAGTACACAGCTGTAGGGAGAATGACGGTGTTTATCCTGGTGCACAGTTTAATTTGGCACAAAAGTTGCGTGATGGATGTAAGAACGAGGACTACTCTGAATTACTTTAGTTGTTCATATGGAGTTCAGATATTGTGCAGTCCCATAGTGCAGAGCTACTAACTACTGTAGCATCGACTGATGCCGTGTTGCAGGCCCTAAAAAACTGTATAATCCAGATGAACAAATGCCTTTTTCTTTCACCAAACGTCAGTCCAAACGTTCCTCACATATAATAAGTCCATCTGGGTATTTCACAGCAAGAGAGATGTTTTTTTTATAGATTTTTATAGGCATAATGAATGAGTAGAATGTATTTTAATCATATTTATGTGTAATCTTTTTGCCAGCAGATGGCAATCGCGTGTGCATTGTGTACATACCATAGCCTAGCAGCTCTGTAAATGGCTCCTAAAATGAATGAAGATATAGTTTTAAGGCCAAAATTGATACATTTAGTATTGAATATTTTGTGCAAGTATTCAATATCCATAAATGTGACCATTCCCATGCCCTTTAAACAGTTTTCAAACTGGTGTGATTACAGACTCACATCCTCCCACAGTTTTTCGGGAATTGTTTCTCTGGGTGGTCAGACATCTGATATAAAATATAAACAAATTCACTAGCTGTGGTCTGGAAGAAAAAAAACTCACAATCACAATTTACATTTTACTTTTTTATCACATGCCAAGAAAGAAGACACCATGCAGATCCCTTCCTCCTCCTCATGCCTGAGACCAGTACAGGAGGTTCAGCCTCATGTGCTCTACAGGACATCAGGAGATTCAGAAGGCAGCAGAGGATCCAGCAGTCTTCATCATTAACACAGGACCTCAGTGTGCTATAAAACAGCTGAGCAACGATGAGAGGCCTTAACACACAGACAAAAGGTTTGAAAATACAGGATATATCCCCATAGCAGCTTTTCACTAACTGGTAGTTTTAGTTAAACACTAGCTGCACAATAGGCCACAGCATTTTCACAGATATGCTATTTGTTGTATTCCCCCAAATTACCTAATTAATCTACAATACGTTTCAAAACCTCCAGACTGACTCCTTCTTTACGTAGTGGACCTGGTTTTCTATTGATTCTGCTCTATCATCCTAGTCAGGGCACATAGGGTCTGGTAGGGCACAGATTATGCTAGTATGACTCTGTGGCTTTGGTGGGAAATGTTACATGTGGGAAATTATTCTTGGCAGCTGTTTTCAAAGGCCCCTGGAATAGTTAATATCTGTGACTGAATGGGTCGGAGCCGCATGGCCCTTTGTGCTTTACTGGGCCATAGTTGTGGTGAGGGGAAACCACTGCAGCCATTGATCTCAGCCTGTTCACCTCTCAGAAAGAATAATAACAAGCTGCTCGCCTTCTGTCTTTATGGCACTTGGCTTCTCTACGTTTTAATAAGCGGTTTGGCCACGGGCGCAGCTCTGACGCACGGGTTCAAAAATACCGCTGCAGTGGCGTCTGGTGATGGTTTTGACTCCGAGAGCCTTTTCTTTTTTTTCCATTTTTTCCCCCCTCTTCTAATAGGAAAGTGTGTTTCTCATAAGGAAACATGCTAAAACTTAGATCCATGGCTCTTTGAAATAGCTTATGGGTGGTGAACCATGGAGACTGCTGCTTTAATTGTGAATCCATTTTTTTCACCTTTTACTTTGATTGTGACTGATTGGATGTTAGGTTTGCTCTCAGAAAAAGCCCCATTAGTTATCAAAGATTACTTTATTATACGCTTCATGCTACAGCCATTTTTCACTTTCTGACAATCTGATGGCTTTACAGAACCATTAATGCCAAAGCGTATTTTTTTCAAATGCCTACAGCAGTAATTCTTAAAGTGGGGCCCAGGGACACCCAGGCTTTTCTCAGGGAGTCCTTAAAATGATCTCCTTATGCACTTTTTGGCAATAAGATTTGGATTGACACATATTTATACTAAATATTATGTCAATATTTATTTTCTTTTGGTCAGTGACAAGTCAATATGACTTGACCTCATGACAACATGAGACCAGAAGAGGGCAGACATGCTACACCAGAGAGAGTAAGGACTTTGATCCTTGGCCAAGGGAAGAGAGGGAGGGGAAAAAATCCTTTTAACACTATTACGTGAGGAAACTCATCAATTCCTTAGAGCAATCTGAGTGAGCTGATGTTACCAGGCAATTTCTATCTGGCCACAGCCATGAGGAAAACTGTAAATTTTTCGAGTTTGAATTGTCCTCCATTAAAGTAATGGGGTTCTAAAAGAGAGACACGTTAAACTGTTGCCTTTCATAGGCACGAGAGCGCGTATTTCACAAGTTATTGAAGTGTCAGTAATTTATCGGAACCCGTGAAGGTGTCAGAGACGGCTTTAACACAATACTCTCTGCAGTCTCCACTCTCTGGACAATAAAGAACAGGATTTATGAAATGCTAAGAGAATCAATCAATAGGCAATGATATTTCTCCTGCTGACAAAACACGTTAGAGGAGAATTCAATCAAAGTTTGACGGAGTTGCTTTGTCATTTTGTTGGACTTGCCCTACAACCCAGCAGTGTTTCATAAACCAGTACACACTAAAACTGCAGAGAAACAACCACATAACTCGCGGAGGGGGGAATGAGGTCAACAGCTTTTGGCATTGGTGTTAAAGCCACAATCCACAATTCTCCAACCTTATACTTTATCTTCTAAGTTTTTACTTTTTGTTTGGTATATGGAGTTGACAGACTGCTACGGCCTTTTGCAAGGCTTTTATCACTTCTACACATGATAGTTATCCTTACATTTTAAGTTGATCTCAACAATAATATTGATGTTTTGAGTGTCCCCACATCTGTTTTGTTAAGAGAAAGACGTTACATCACAACATCGTGTCCAGTCACTGCTTGCCACAAAGTAGAGGTAATTTCCTGGAAAGGTCTACTTAAGAGGCAAGCAAAGTAATAAAATTTACATTTTAAGGACATTACACAAAGAGTAAATGAGTCCAACAACATTGTGGCATCTGTAGAATCAGGTTTGGCCTCATGTTTGTTTGACCTTACGTGACCTTTAAACCATTGTTGGGAGTGTGCGCTTGAGCCCTTCATTTTCTGTGTGCATCACATGTTGCCCCTATAGCATCTATGTTCATTACATTCCCCCGATGTCTGAGCTGACATCATTGTTCCGTTTCAACACAAATTGGTTTGGACCGGACGAGGCAGCCGTCACAGTTCATATCAGTCCCTGCTTTTGGCCTGGCGGTGTATCCTTACACATGCATCATTATCTCACGTAAACAGTGGAAATGCGAGACCGCCGAGGGAACGAACGCCATTCAAGGCAACAAAGCGAGGGCTGAGTGAAAAGATCCTGGTCGGTGACGCTCTCGTTTAGCGTCAATTAAAGAAAACAACAAGCAGAGCTGTTTCTGAAGGCAGCTGGATTCAATGTGTTTATTTATACTGAAGCAAATATGTATGCTTGAAGGAATGCATGCAACCAAGGATGTTTCAATCAGAACATGAAGGGAACAGAAGGGTAAAAATGTCCCTCACATCGAGACGTACTTGAGTCGAGCTTGCACATAAAGCCCTCCCCGCTTCTATCTCTGTCTCTTTATCCCTTTATGTTCCTCTGTCTCTCTTCCTCTCTCAAACATAGTAGCTCCACTGTGCAGCTTTGCACTGAGTCCCTTTCGTATGCAGTGCAGGGGCCCCAGTGAGGGCCTTCCCTTGGCTCTCGAACTAAACAGAGAAGATGGTGTTATCACAATGCTGCCAGGAGGTTGTCAGCTCGTATTGGGCCGGGCTGACAGAGTGGCCGGTTTGCGGATGCGTGTCGATGCCAGGCTCCCAGCGCCTTCCCTCCGTGGACATCTGCTGTGTGTGGAAAAGCTGTGGAGTTTGTCTGTGGTTGCATCTTAATCCTCCATCTCTTCGGCTCCAGCCATGCCTGGCCGAGCAAACCAGCAGCTCTGCTCGCCTTGCTTGTATTAATTGCCCTTGCCTGGCTCGCTGTTTGCTTCTGATTACACTCATTAATTTCAATTCCCCAGGAAGCCACCACCACCGTAGCTGCCTGTAGACAGGCACACATACACAGAAATACACAGACTCATTCCCACATACATGCATGGGCAGGCATAAATGCATGTTTGCATGGACACAACCTTGCAGTTTTTTGTACAGTGTGAAATAGTCAACATTCTTTCAATTGATTTCTTTGTCACACTATTTTCTTCTCATTTGGCAACACCCACATAATAAATACTGCAATTATGGTTTAAAATAAGGGCGAGGCAGATATAGAATAACTACATTTGGGTGGGTGGGAAAGTTTGTTTGGGCAGTGCTCTAAATACTACACTCCATATCAATCACCTTAAATATTTTTATTATATTATTTAGTATTTGTCAGTTACTTACACTAGATTGATACATTATTGATCTATATCATCATGTCATTATGTACATATGTTGACTATCAGTAGTTTCATGTAGCCAGTTTCCTGTGATCATATGCACAGATGCGAACACACCCGGTGTGTCATCAGTGGCTGGCCATTTGTATGTTATTAGCAGCTGTGAGCTGTGCCTGCTCACTACCTCGACTGGTCTCACTCTGTAAGACGAGGGACAAGAAGAAAGTTGCTCTGACCTGCTGGTCATAAGTCAGTGTCCTCAACCCAGCAGGTGGACCCCATCTGGTAAAATCCCAACATCTGGGCCGGCAGGGTGGCCTCGTAATTACAGCAGTGCTGCAGACTCAAAACTGCTAGGAAAAAAATCAATGTCAGACCACATTATTACCTTTGACTCATTAAATTTTCAAGCTCATACGCAAACACTTTCCACAGAGCAAATGTAGCATAATCAGCAGCTTAGTGGCAATATTGATGACGGAATCATACATTAAAACCTGCCCTTAATGGAAAAATATGGAACTATTCCTGTGTGTGTTTATCTAGAATACACAAAAACAACAGGCAAAATATATAGCTGCATGCAGGTGTGTGTTTCTGTATACCTGGATGCCCACAGGTTGCAGTATCATCCACAGTATCATCAGCTTATGTTTTCTATTGTCTTTTAAAGTTGAGAGTGATGTACCAACTGTGGCTGCTACTTCTCCTCAGCAGCCACTAAGCCGACCTAAGGAGCAGTAAAACCCTCTCATAATTCCAAGCTGTGTGGCCTCTTGTCTTCTGTCACCCTATCACCTCAGAACCTGGGATTTTCTGGGAAAGCGGGGCTTCTGGACTGACTCATCAGACAGCTGTACCTTAAAGGGCCTCGTGGGGGCGTCACCCCGAGGGTCACTGCCCTGGGCTGTGATTTGACGGCCAGGCACAAATAAAAACCCCTGAAGCTTGACAACTTCCTCGCTGAGCCCACGTAACCCAATTAGCGAACCATTCCTCCGTCGGAGAAAATGAAAACATTCCGGACTCAAATTCCCAAGCGGCTGTAGTCGTTTATTAAATCCATTTCTTGTTTCACCCTCTTCCTGAGATTTTTTAGGACTGATTTAAATGGTTCACCAATCCAATGTCATGCCAGTGGGTTGAAAATATACAGTACTCCTGGCTGCGCTGAATCCTGCAGACAAGCCAGAGAACCTCACCTCATTATGTTAAGCAACTGCTACCTTTTTAAAGGACACCCAGATAATGAGCACAGATTGCCTCGACTCTGCGGGTGCTAAAATCCTACATTACCCAGTGGCCAGTGTAGGCTGCTGAAGATGCTGGAGGGTGAAGGCAAAGACCAAGCGAAGAATCACTGCTCTAGTAGAAGGTCATATTGATTGATAAAGCACCCTGTGGACTGGCCTGTGGATTGCTCACCCCCCATAGTGTGTTTGTTGTGGGATACCAGACTGCTGCCCTGAAGGCCCTGAACAACACAGACAGGCACTGAAATCAATGACTGTCTCACACAGGGTTCTTATAGGTTCTTCCCAATCATCTAAAGTGGCTCCCTTGGCACTTCAACTTGCACCTACCTCCACTAAAAAAATAGCATGATTTGTTAAAGATGAGTTCAGAGTAGAATAGCAGGAACCTTCTTCACAAAAGCAGCAATCGATGACTGAAGAAAGATTTCTCTCAAAAATAAGGGCACCCTGGCATTATAAAGCAACTCAGAGACAAAAATACCACAAATTCCAGCCTGTGAAATATGAGGATGATGAGGAATGCATGTGAGGAAGGCTACATTTGCCTTCAGAGACCTGGCCCCTAGTGTCTTCTCTCTCCCTTGTGGACGTCTGACAGAGCCAGATAGGCCTCCTCACTGCTGACAGCCAAATGTCCTCATCCATCCTCATCCAGGAGGCCCGCAGGCGTCATCAACCCCGTCTAGATTTCCCCTGACGAAACCCCAAAGCAGAAATCTCCTGCCCCAAGCCCAGCAAAGCAATGGAGCTGGGAGTGTCCCTGTGGAGCCTCTGTCAATATGTCATCATTGTCATAGCTGCCAGTTGGCAGCATAGTAACTCGCTGCAGATGTGTCAGCAAAACACTCTCCATTTTATTTTACTTTTTTCCCACTGAATATCCATTGCATGATACAGGCTTCTTCTCTGTATTCACAGGACAGGTCATAACTCAAGCAGTCCATGATGTGCTTCCCATTCCTGTGACGGAGAGGTATTTGTGATGATGAACAGACACATGAGGTAGCATTTGTTTTGTGCAAGGGAGGGGACTTTTAGCTGGGTGGCGCTATATAAGCAGACGTAAGCACTTATGGTCCAACCTGGTTGTGCTGACAACACAATTTTAGCTGGTTTGGAGACTAAACCAATCGTTTCATAGGATGATACACCTTCAATACAAATGTAGCGTATGAATTATTTAGTTTTATCCTTTGTGTTTGGAGCTACAAGGGAAAATGTGAGGCTTTGCCTGTAAAGAAATACTTTATAGGTCCCCTCTCTGCTACAGAAAAGACAGTGTTCATAGAAATGCTTTTCGAAAAAGCTTGTATAGAAGTATAGATGCATCTAGCCTATAGGTTTTAAAACAGAAACAAGTGTGCCTTTTGAACAAGGTTCTCAATGTGCTTACTATGCAATAGCTGTTCTTTTTAATGTCACCATCCATCCCCCACAGCAAGCTACTGTGATGTGCAATAATAGTCCACAACAGTAACATCACACAGAATTGAACAATATTTATTCATTGAGACCAGAGAGTGCACTGTAAATATGAAGCACTTTGCTAAAAAGCCAGGAAATCACGGCAATATCATGGCCATTTGGAGAACAGAATCATACTCAGTGGAACATTTCTGGGCTTCATATCATCAAGCCGGAGATGGTAATTGTTTATACTGCATTTAGTGAGGGTCGTAGAGAAAGTGACTGGGGGGAAAAGGGACAAATAAAGAAAGAGGAGAGGCAGAAGGAGAACAAGTGAAGGCAGACTTCTCCCTACAGAGTCCCCGGCAGCATGTCCCTTCCTAGCAAATTACAGGAAATTGCAACTTTGCAGCTATTGCCATGAATTAATTCTGTGTGTCAAGGAGGAGAACAGAACAAGTCTACACATGTCACCTTGACCTTCCCTAGACTGTAATGTAATGCTCAGCTAATAGGGGACAAGATGACTCTGAGATTTCATTTCAGGAGCAGCAGCGGTAATGGCACAGATGATGATCATGACTCCATTACATGCAATTGGATTTAAAACATTCAAGATATTTTGTTTACTTCCCCTCAATGAATAAAGTGGGGGAAACAAAAAACTTTAACTGTGCACTGAGTGTGTGCATGTTTGACTTGTGGCAGTGTTATATTACTGGTTAATACTCTTCAACATGGACTACAGTATGGAATTGTCTTATTGTATTGAGTCTAGCTCAGTGGATTCTGGGTTGAGAGAGTCAGACTGCATGTGAGGTGATGTGTGACCTTTGACCGGGGAATGTTTTTCATAGCCAGGTCATCCATCTTCATTTTCTCTGGGTGGTTACTGTGCTGTACAGCATTAATTCAAACAGCCTGAGGTGTTTGGATAGCTCGTTCCATCGGACTAAACACACCCAAACTGTCTGAAATGACATCCATCAGTCAAACTTTGTTTCAATAAAGGATCAGGTTAACTTCATGTCATCACTTACTGTAATTGAACTTTCTGGGATCACATTCTTCTGCTAAGTAAAATGTGGAAACAGGGTTTTTCGGGAATCACTCCAGAGATCTGGAGAAGCTACAGAAAACATTCATATTTTTATTAAAAGTCTTATCAGTAAATACTCTTGGATAAAAAAGGGAATTTAGTTCCTATGCTTTTATTAGGCTATTTTACTCTGTTTATGTATTTCCCTGCATCTATTTAGCTATTTGGTTATCTTAGGACTTGGTTCTTTTGTCTATAAAATTTGCATTTAAAGGACCTGTGTGTAGGATTTAGTGGCATCTAGCAGTGTAGGTGCAGATTACAATCCCCCCGCCTCACCCTCCCATTACAACCGTGTAGGTGGCCACAAAACATGAATGTGAAAAACGTGAAAGGCTCTATCTAGAGCCAGTGTTTGGTTTGTCCACTCTGGTCTACTGTAGAAACATAGCGGTTCAACATGAGGGGCTCCATAGAAGATAAATATGGTTTATTCTAAGGTGATGAAAACACAACTTATTTTCTTATTTTGAGGTGATTATAAACATAAATTATATTCATTGTCTGCCTTTAGATTCTGCTAAATGTTACATAATGGACTTTTAAAAGTAAAGTACATTTTGAAATTACCCCCCCAAAAAACAGGTGTGTGATTACCAGGATAACATTTAACTTGAACTGAAGAGAATCAATTAATATTTGAAAAATTATCTAATTATTATTATTCTTTTAACATTTTGCAGCTATAGTTTTATGAATGATTTTGCAGTCTGCGTTAGCAAAGCCAGCTACAAATAACAAACACAACAATATGAATTTTGGTGGCTGTTACTGAGGGAAAATAAGTGCGTTCTGATTCTGATTCTGATTTTGAGATCCGGCCTGCATTGGATGTTCTATAAAATGACACTTGTTTAAATTAACCCTTAGATGAGATGAACCATTGCATGTTTTTTCTTTCAATTTGTCTGATATAAAGTCAACTGTCCTTCCTGCAGCTATAAATCCCGAGACACTAACAAAGTGAAGGAGCATTCAAATCAGCTCGTTCCAGCAGCAGTCGATGACCATCCTCCCAAGGACGCTGATTGACATTTTATACAGCGCCTGCAGTTTAGTGGTATTGATGGCATTCAATTTAACTGTATATTCTTTTAATAAGGCTGCTGCCAGATGCCTGGTGCTTTCAAAGTGCTCTTTAAGAGACAGTGAGTTGCAGAGAAAGGGAGGGAGACCCAAAGAAGGTCAGAATTAAGTGATGCGCTTTCTCTAAAGCAATTATTTTAAGATACTGGCTTTTTTCACTAGGCTGGGAAAACACAGTGTTCAGACTGACACAGTTTTATTATTTGGCTCTGTACTCCAAGACATTTGTAATGAAACAATGACTATGAGGTTAAAGTGCCTACTATCAGTTTTCATTTCCATATCAGATGAAATTGATATAATTGACATAACTGGAAGATAACATGATTGTCCCAGTAGATCCTTCGCAATTATTAAAGTCCTGGCTAAAGCAAACACATGGTATGTTCCCTGAACTCTGCCAGGCGTTCAAATCTTTACTTTTTTTCTGAACTTTTTGCTTTAAGTTTGGTTTAAAAAGAAAATGCAATGTGATGGATTTGGCCAGTCAGAATTATCCCTGTCCAAGAACCCTGAATACAAAATATCCCTGTAATGATGATAATATTTGCAAAGATTTTGCAAATGAGTTGGATAGAGAATTAAAGATACCACATATCAGCAAACTATAATCTATAACTATATGAAATATTTGAAAAACTAATTTTAATGAAGTTATCATGCCTCCTGAGTCAGGGGGCTTTAAAGTTGTATCTGTTTGCATTGGATGCTGTGTGGGTTTGTTGTACCTATAAGTCCTGAGCCAAAACATTAAAAGTGTTGAAAGGCGACTTTGTCCTCCTGTGCCTCTCCAATCAGAACTGGGGTACAACATCTATTCCCAGCCATGTTTTATTAATCCATCTGCATCCCCAAAAACTAGGCCAGTCACACAGAGCCCAGACTATCCACTTGTCCTTTGTACAGATGGAATTATTGTTTTTTTCTGTTTTTATACTTGGGTCAAATGCACAGAACAGCACAGAACTTATTTCATTTTTGAAATAAGAACTGTCTATCTGGGGGATGCAAAAAAATAGACTACAGAAGCACATGTGATTCAATGTCTCCGCTGTACTAATACACATTCTATCAATATGACTATGCAACTTGCAGTTTTGGACACAATAATGAGCAAAAGAGTTTGCAATGAGTATGACAGCCTCTTGTGTCCAACACTGAAAGGCTTCCCCTTTAAAAATGCCATCGGGCATCCTCTTAGTCTAGACACTCGACCACACAAGGCGACACTGGTTGCCCTCAGTCTTAGACACTGCCATCTGTGTGTGTGTGTACACCAAGCTACTTACACGAAAGGAAAAAGAGATTCATGTGGCACACATGTGCACCACGTGGCTCTGTCAGAAAGAGAACGAGTGTGAGACGCCCCCCCTCCTCCCCCGATGGGTACAAGGAATCTGTGGCAGACAGTGTCACCCGCCTTGGCTACTGCTTTAATTAAAGCCCTAATGATAGGCTTTCAACTGAGAAGCAACTTATCATCACACATAATCGCTCTGCGCTAGTTAGCGCTGGCAGAATTGCAACCATCTGCTGCGCTAAGAACACATTCTGATCATTCTTTATATAGCACTATTGGTTCACATACAGTATTTATATTAGGAGACCCCCATTATGTGAAGTCTGTTTAAACATGGTACATTAATGGGGCACATCTGCGTTGGAGGTGCTTGGATCAGCAATACAGATAACTGGCCAAAAATTCTCTTTTTAGGACATCATTAAGATAATTGGAACATACTAGGTGATTGTTTATTAGGTTTTACTGGTTATCTTTTTTATGTTTTTATTTCCTTATGTTCTCCATCCCCTGTCTCCATTCACCACTTGTCATCAAGTAGATTTAAAAGTCCTGAAGTTAGCTCTGATTATGTGGGCGCAAACATTTGTCTCAGTTTCACACACAAAATCCATTTTGGAAAAAAAAAAATTAAAGCTGCAATATGTAACTGTTTCTGCACATTGCCACCCTCTCCAGAGGAGACAAGTGAATGAAATGATGAACTTACCTGCAAAGATAGAATAGATAGAATAGTTGTTGTGAGACACTGTGTGGAAGACTCTTGTTTATTAGGGGCCGAGCAATAACTAGTGCAAGGACCCTATTGTATTTGAAGGAATTATATGTTTTCTATTAATTGAATTTATTAATTTATTATTATTGCAGCAAATAAATCACTTTTTTTTATTTGAATCTCAAAACCTCTCCAGACGCAATGACAAGACAAGGACAGGTGTGACTCAATAAGCAAGTCCAAGGGCATACATGTTCGGGTTTGTGTGTTTTCAAGAAATAAACTGGTACATAGCCCCTTTAAAGTGGCAGCTTGTTAGTTTTACACTTGTGCTGGTGATATTTTGTTACCTTTGAACAAAGCCAGAGAAACTGTCACTCTAAGTTATTTTTACCCTGCAGACATTAATGTGTTATTGATCTTCTCATCTAACATTCGGCAAGAAAACAAATAAGTGTATTTCACAAAATGTTTTGAAGGTTAAAGACTCACAAAACCTTTATGTATTTATCCAAATAAGATAAACTGTCTTGTTTACACAGATCTATCACAAGTTTGGCTTGTGAAGAATAAATTTAAACTGGGTATTTGATGAGTTTTTCAAAGTGAATAAGATCCTATGTTGAGGCAGTTAAAGATGCTGTATAAACACAACAACAGTTTGATCTACAGCATGAGAGAAATGCCACTGTGAAAATCTCCATATTGCAGGGGTATTGCATTAATTTCTATAAACACCATTTACAATGCAGGTTTCAGTAATTTATTGTTTTCTTAATGTTTGATTTGTTGACAGAAACAGAATTACTGAGCCACAACAGACTGTTTTCACACTTTCATTAGAGCGTTTTACTTTTCGTGCACACAGCAATGAGATTTACTTCCGATGAATCAATCTGAGGTCAAATAAGGAGCACTTAGAGATTATTTACTAGCTATGAGACACAGTCTAGCTGACAGAAAAGCTGCACCCTAAGAGCTGATGTAATTCTTCACCATGTTGGGTGCCTCAAATGCTCTGCTGATAGAAAAAGCTTTGGCACAGCAAAGTGATGAGAGCAGCTTGCCTCCACTGATGTAAATCCTGCCTCTGTTTACTGAGGGTTCCTGATCAAAAGAAGGATGGAGAGATGAAGGGTCGCAGGGAGAGACATGAAATGAAAAGGAAGTTGCAGAGTTGCGAAGCTGAGTCACTATAGGTGTGTGTCTGAGGTGGGCTGTGGGGTTAATAGAGTGAGTTTGTGCAGGGGTTTATTGTGGGGGTGTAATAACCCGTATTAAGCAGGGAAGAGTGTAATATTTTGTTTTTTCATGTCATTCTGAATTCATATTAGAGCAGGTCACTTGCCAGGGCCGTTTAAATGCCTGTGCAATTAATAAGGTCTAATAAGGTTCTGCACCAAACATCCTATTTTAGAGTTCTTTAATGGCAATCCTCTTATTGTCTTTTTGTTATTTTTTTACAAATGTGTCTGGTCTCCTTCAAGTTCACCCTGTGGCACAACATTTCCCTCCCTTTTCTTTTTCTCTTTGTGTATCTCCTGCCCCCAGCTCAAAGTGAACAGAGGATGACACAAATAAAAAAGGTTTACTGTCTGCAGTGTTTGACAACCTCTCCCTGCGGGGCTCTTTAATCATTCATGCTTCATTAACTGGCTATCTGTTATCGTTTTGCATCTCTCTTTTGAAGAGGATGAGAAAGGTGGAGGACTACGTGGCAATAATCAATTTTCCTGTAACACAACAAAGGCATTTTTATCAAGCTGAGCAGAATGAAGTTCAATAAAGCAAACTTTTGGACCTCAAAGCAGGTCAGCGGGTCCCACTATTTTGAAAGGGTGCCTGTCAGGCACAGATGTACACTCTTTATCACAGCATAATGACAGAAAATTGTTTAAAATTCTTTATGGTGCCGTAAAGAACAGTTTTAGAGGTTTGCTGTAGTTCTTCCCAAGACATTCTATAGATGTTTTATGATGCTGTAAGGAAACAATTAAAATGCAAACCACCAGCAAGTCTCACATTGACAGATCTTTGTCCACAAAATGGTTTAGTGGTGTGCCAGGACAGGACACATTTTCTTTTCACTCTAGTTGTATTTTTAAAGAGTAACTCGTGTTTAAAAACCTACAACCACACCCAGCCTCACTGTTGGGTGTGGTCAGAGCGAATAACTTGAACCAACAGTGATGTCAAGGTGAGGATCATTTAAGATACTGCAGGTTGAATGGACTGGTATCTGTACGGGTCTAGCATTGTGAAAGAAAACTTCTAGATTAAGTATAGACGTATTTAATGTGAGTAAAATTTGTATGCAGAGAAACAGATTTTGAAAATAGGTCATAAATAGGTTGAAATATGTCAAAGGCACCGTGGAAGGAAACAGAAGGTCTGATTAGAGTTTATAATCATCCCAAAGTATGTTTTACTCCCACTACTTTAGATGTATTTATTTTATTTATCCTTTCAGTTAATATTGCTAATTGTAAAAACCAAAAAACAACAAAACAACAAAAATATTTCAACAATATTTTATCTTGTCCTGAGTAAAGAAAAAATGTTTTAACTCAGCATGAAAAGAGATCTTAAATAAATTGAGGTGTTTGCTGTCTTTACCTTTTACTGAAACACCCAAACACTGGGCTACTCCACACGTGCCTTGGACATTCACTGTGCTCCATCTGAACACAGCTAACTAATAACTGTTCTGTCTTCCCAACCCTTTCTCATTCCCAACTCGTTGCTTTGTCCCTCCCCTTGGCGTCCGATACAGCCGCACATGGCACCCTTCAGCAGCCGCATGCGACGCACCGGGCTTTCAATTGACTCCAATGTGAACCCATCCGCGGCACTCTCGCTTACAGAAACTTCCATTCACTATAATATTAACCCAATCGTGGATATTTATGACGCTGTGAGCTTTTATCCCATTGGATAACCTAGGACCAGCTGCCCGGAAGTATTTTTACATTTTTTATTTTAACGATATAATCAACAAAAACACAAAAAAGTGCCTTTGCTAATTCTACAATTCGATAGGGTAAAGTGGTGGCCGTAATTTTTAATTATTTCTCCTTAGATTCTGGAAAGAAATAGTTTTTATTGTCAGTTTTGAATGGCGGAATGCTCCAAACAATGCAAAATCGTCAATTACCGTTGGTAAGAAAGTCCGGGAAAATGCCGCACTGCAGGCTAAATGTATTCAGTAGCCTATCTGAAAGTGAACTGACTTAAAGTGCAGAATGCTATGTTAGTTTTTATTTTTGTCGTAGATGTAAAATACATGTAAGTTATGCAAGTTATATAGAGGTTTATGCCCCATCGCGTCAAATTTGGACGCTTTGAGCTCAGGTTCGATACATCCAATCAGACGCAACCAATGTACGCAAAGCTTGATGGGAGATTGATGTTTCTTTCTTTGGTATCGTTGTAGCGTCGTGGTGGTATGTATACAATCGGACGATGATTTACAGTTTACTGTTTGGTTTGATTAATTAAAGTCTTGCAAACCCTTTTCCAGAAAAACTGAATTTCCAGAGCAGTTTAAGATATTTAAAAAATGACGAAGCCTACATTACATTATATTGCTAACATTACTTATACATTTCAGATTTATTCTCAAATCATTTCGACTTTAAATCTATCTGTATTTTGTACTAGTAAAACAAAAGAAATTGTGAATGCTTCCAGTGTTTTCATACAACCCTGGGTTGTGTTGTTTGTGTCTATTTAAGTACATATCTTACATGAATGATCTTAAATGACTTGAAAGAATGTTTATGCCTTTCATGCTCACCACTTAAATCTCCTCTGACCATTTACCACAGTGAAGCTCAGATTCAAGTGTGTGCTGCTTATGAGCCGTGACATACATTACAACCATCGGTCTTCAAGGCTGGCTCTTAACCAATGTATCATGACAGGCAATTGACTCTGTGTGATCTCTCCTGTTCCTCCTACTGAACTCTAAAGATATGATCAGAGCTGGGGTGCAGATGCGAGACTGGGAAATGGTGGCAGTTCACTGGAGTTGAATTGTGCCCCGGAGAGGAGGAAGTGTAGTTTTTCTATCAGATGGAAAGATCAGAGGAGACGGATAATTCAGTTATCACATCTGCAGTGATTAGGGGGACAGGACGCGGTTTTGCCGATAAAGATCTTCAGGCTTCTTGGAGGCTCTGTTCAGTTATTAAGAAAGTGAAAAGACTCTGTCTCAGTGTCTTCTTTTTGCTGTGTCAACTTTCTCTTTTCATCTCACCTTGATTATTTCTCATTTTGTCTCATTGGTCTCATCTAATTTATTAAGGGATCAGTGAACTTGCAGGAGTCTGCATATCAACGGGCGTCCTTTTGCCCTTTGATCTCTCATTTTATCTCATTGGGACTTATCTTGAGCCGTCTCCTCTCATCTTACATTCTCAGCTCTTTTTTCATTCGTAAGGAGTCAGAGGAAAACAAAGACCAGGGCTGTATTCTAATAGTCATCTGTTTGCTGTTCCTATTTTTTTTCTCATCTCGTACGTTTAGTCTCATCTAGTCTTGATTTGTATAAGATACACACATAATTAGTCGGCCAACCAAGCCACCCTGGCGCTCTTTTAATTTGTTCTCATTTCATCTCTTCTCATTTTTTTTCTTGTGTCATACCGTACCTCCTCTCATTTTGCCCTTTCTTGTCTCATTAAATGTTATTTAACCTAATTTGAACAGTTCTCATCTCATCTCATGCTGTCGTGTTCTGTACAGTCTCATTTCATTATACAGTATATACAGTGTATTATATATTATCTTGTCTGAGCATTTTGTCTCATCTAGTTGCTTGTTTCCTGACATGGTATTTTGCCTTCTCTCATGTTTCACCAACTTGATTACTGTTGCCTCGACTCATCTCATCTGGCCCCACTCATTTTGCATAGTCTCAAATTTAATTTCTTTTTGTCCCATCTTGATTTATATTGCCTCATCTCAGGCTATGTCATCGTCATCTTATCTCACACATTTTCCCTTCCCCCCTAATCTTATCTCTACTGGTTTTACACATTTTGCCTTGACTCATATTTCAGTGTTATCTTTATTCCTAGCGCCTCGTCTCATCTCTTTCTGTATTTTCTCATTTTTTCTAATCTATTATCTAAATTGTCTATTTTGTTCCTTTTTGTCGGTTGTCAGTTTATTTCACATAATTTTTTAAATGTCTCATCTTGCCTCATTCTATCTTACCTTCTCTTGTCTTCTCTCATCTTTCTTGATTGATTTGTCTTGTGTTTCCTCTTACATCTCTTCTTTCTCTTTTCTATTACCTCTCCTTCATGCTGGGTAACATGTGATAAAAGAATTCCTTTTCAGGTAGCATACAGTATATCATAAGACATATGTCTTAGAAAGGAACTGCTTTAGATGTTTTTACAAACCGATTATTTTTTCTGTTTATTTATTGTTTTTTTATATGGAGACTTTCAGTAAGACCATAAACACTTCCACTAAATAACATTTGAAAAACTAATCTCATTAAAATTCCTCAGAACCTTGACCGGCTCTCTGTATATTTAAATTGTGTTTCAAGGTTTTGCTTGATAACTTTTCAAATTAAAATGTAAGCAGTTTTAGTATGTACTTCATAATGAAGTGTTGAAGTGTGTGCAAAGTGTGACACTGTTACAAAGACAGGTTAACATCAAGGGACAATAATGGAGAATATGTACATATAAATGCTCCAATGCTCCCTCTCACACACACACGCACCTACACACACACGCACTACGTTTCAAAGCATAATCGTCTCTTTCTACCTGACGAGACCTCCATATCCTTCCATCATATCCTTTATGTAAATCACCTTCTATTGTCAATGCCACCTGGGGGCTAACGTGACAAGCCTTCTCACTCTCTCCATCACAGTAATTAACAGCCTCCTCTGTCCGCCTGTGCACACACACATACACAAACAGACCCAGAAAAGAGCCAAAAAACCCTCTTCTTTTTATTTTTTTAAATCCATTTCTGTTTCTTGTACTGCTCATACTTGTCAGCCTAGTCATTATCTTGTCATGTTGGCCTGCCAGATCTCATCACAGACTAAATTACTGCTGAGAACAGATGACACAATGTGAGTGTGTGTTCATATGTCCCTGTGTGTGTGTGTGGTCTTGTGTGAATGTGTGTGTTTGTATGCACGAGTCTTACGTTATTATGTGCATAGTGTCTGCTGTCAGCAGAGTTTGAATTTGGAACTTTTGGTCTCAAGGCCTGTTGATTCTACCACTGATGAATTGTAACTAATGAATATTAATTGGCACAGATTTGTCCCAAGTGTTTCTTCATAATACATAGCCTTTTTGTTGCAAATAAACAAAATCTTATTGTTACAATACCCAGAGCTATTTTGCATACTGTGAACAGTGTTATAATTTACATCAACATCATTTTTGCAGTCATTTTACATTTTAAATAACAACTTACTTGTGTTAACCATTTTTCAGATAGCTATAAAAGAAATCATCACATGTAAGTGAACTCTGTCTTCAATATACTAGGGGTTTGACTGAATGACTTGTAATTAAGTCATATAACCTGGTTTAGGTCATGTTTGTTTGCAAGTATGTAACCCACTTAAGTAGTTTGAAGAATGACACTGAATCCCCACCAGTTGCTCAGGTACTGACATGTAGCACATCTTGACCTTTGCCAGTCACAAGAAAGGGAGGTTTCCCCTAAGGGATAAGTTCATTTTGAATTCATTATTATTATAAACATCACAAACCCAGCAATACTATGCAGTGAGTCATTGCTTTTCTTATCCTCCCTGCAACAAACCTTTCAAAACACACACCACAGCTGGGTGGTAAACGCTGTTGCCATGGTAACAACTACTAGCGATCCAAATAAACAATAAACCTTCATTATCAAAGTACTATTAGTGATTTAATTAAAACTCCCTGAGACCTCAGATTTGTGATTGCATCCATTCAAAAACAATTATGTCGCCCTGTGCTATTGTATGAATGATCAGGAACTGACTTGAAATTAAATCAAACCTAAAAGTCTGTTCACACTGCACACAAACCCCGTTTTTTGGTTTGCATTATAGTTACACCTTGTACTGTTGCACCTAAGAAGCATTTTAAGTGTACTTACACACAGCATCTCTTTTCCAGGATTTTTTTATGCTACTGTCCTCCGGTCTTATGAATAACTCAGTGTTGTGTAATGTAGAAGGGACAGAAAGAAGGGCCTGGTTAAGGTGAAAGAGGGCAGGCAAGGGGAAAGTCGTTTTGACAGATTTGTACTTTTATTTTGAGACATGCCCCCTCAAACTAAGAGGTTTCACTAAACAGGACTTCACCGAAGTAGGAAAGCCTTATGTGCTTGTAATGCTGAGCTGTGTCAGTGTGAAGAGGACATTCCTGTAAAAGAGAGCCTGGTTCTCTGTGAAATTTCCCTGAATAAATAATGATTATGTGCTTTTTGGCAACTCTTACAGACATCATACATACACCAGTAGCCAAGCAGCCAGACTTGTCGCATAGAGAGGGAGTCTGTGGACGCAGATGAGGAAGAAAGACACAGAGCAATGACCAAACATATGGTTTGGGTCTGACTAAGCACTACAGATGGGGGCTGCAAGCACAGATGGTACACCTACTGTCAAGTGGGCAAAGGTTGATGGTCAAATGCAGGGTGTTTGAATACTGTGTCAAGGAGAGGAAAACTAATTTGTGCACACAAATTAATAATTTGAGCTCATGAATCACTTTTTTGTGCTCTCAAAATAATATTTTGCGCTTGCAAATAGAACATAAAGTATTTAATGTATTATTGACATTTTACATGTTAAAGGTTTTATATACACCGATCAGCCATAACATTATGACCACTGACAGATGATGTAAATAACACTGATCACATCATGGCACCTGTCAATGGGTGTCAGTGGATGGGATATATTAGGCAGCAAGTGAACCTTTGCTCTTAAAGTTGATGTTTTAGAAGTTGATGTTGTGATAGAAGCAGAAAAAATGGGCAGTGTAAGGATTTGAGTGACATTGAAAAGGACCACATTGTGATGGCTAGATGACTGGATCATAGCATCTCCAAAACTGCAGCTCTTGTGGGGTGTTCCCATCTGCAGTGGTCAGTACCTATCAAAAGTGGTCCAAGGAAGGAAAAGAGGTGAATCGGCAACAACCAAGGCTCATTCATGCACGTGGGGAGCGAAGGCTAGGTATTTGGACATACTGGATTTAGCCTGTTGAACAACATTGTTTATTTCATCCTGTATCTTAAAACATCACATAGTGTGTGCTGTGTGTTAAATCATGCACACAAACTAACTTAGTTTTCTCCATGAACCTGCTGCTACCTGCTCCATAGAGTTTAAATGTAATTTGTTAATTTCCATCAGATCAAGTGTAACTGTACTGTTGCAAAGTTGTTGGATTATTCCAGGATGAACCTTTTCCCCTTTTTTTCAGGATGCCTCAGAAAGTAAATTGGGGAATTTTCTGAGCAAATTAGCAAGTGTATATTTACCAATGCCCAGCTCAGTTTTCATTTGGGAGCAGAAATCCTCACAACACTGACCTAATCAACCCATTCTCATCATGAGGGAACATAAACATTTCAGAAAGTGGATGATGCATAATTATTTCCACACTCCACATTCTAAATCAGGGCAGTCAGTTGCCTTAAGTTTGCACCACTCAGGTTTTTATAGATCAAGAATTTGCAAGTGATTTTACTTATTACTCAACAGGCACGGCAGTACATTTCCATCTCGATTCACGTGTCAACCATGTGAATCTTATTTTCTATGGTCAGTGGAAATGATCCTTCATCTAAGGTGCCAGTTCTGCAATCAAGTCATATGTTTGTAAAACTGTGAGTGTTCACGTCATCAGACAAAAAAGAGGGTTACGTTTGCAGAGTTGATGGTGCAAGGATGATGAATAATCCGCACCGACGACATAACACAATATTCATTAAACTGGGGTCAAATTACCTTGAACGACAAACACTGGCTGATGTGAGGTTATTTTCAAAGTCTCCTGTGTTAATTAAGTGGCAAGTATGTCGGTACACTGTTCCCACTGTTATTATATTACGTTGATGCAGATTCTATTTATTATAAGTCTGATAACACATGAATGCTGCATAAGCATAACAAGTAACTCAACACCAGGCAAAGCAGTGTCTCATTGCTTTCTCTGGTTGGTAGTTCCAACTGTGTTTCACCTCTGACCACCCCCAGCATCATTGCTGGGTATGGCTGGGTATTGTCAGAAGGGTCCTTTGTTGCACCTGCCACATCCAACAGTGATATTGTACTGCTGCAGTGAGAAGTTAATGTACTCTGATTCAGCAAAGAGTCATTAAATGATTTTTAGTTACTCTTTAAATATAGGCAATAGTCACACCTGATTCGACCTATGTGCAAAATAAGTACCTGATGAAAACAAATGAAATGGAGGCGATGTTGACTAAAGTTACCACGTATGCTAACTAACCGAATAGAGCCATTCTGCCGCGCAGCTTCAGGGATACAGTGGCATTCTCGCTGATCGCTATGTCCTCTTATCATGTATGCCAGTCAATACAGTAGCAATATCTAGCAAATATAAGTATGTTTACCATCCTATAACCAGTGAAAGTACAGCTGTAGAATAATAGCTCTATTGTCTGTCTTCAGCACTGGCAACCTTCATTTGAATTCTAGTTGGCACTGACTTCTTGATATTTAGTCATTTAACCAACTTTAACTTAACCTTAAAACATATGCTAACCTCACTCGAGCTGGCACAAACTATTTTGTTCGTTCAAAAAGGGAATATTTGGCAGATATATTCAATATTAACATTTGTATGATATGCAGAAGAAAAACTTAACCCAGGCAACATTATATGTGCCCCACTATGTATTTTGCAAATGCAAAATAGCCGCATATGGGCGTAATTTGTAAGAGATAAAGGTTGGCCTGCAGCTTGCTCAGAGATGCCTGCCTCTCCTTGGCTGTTCCCGTCCCTCTCTTCAGCCTCTCTCTTCTGTATGTTTGGGTGTTTTGGTGTTTCCGTGATTGCTACCAGTTCCCAGCAGCCAAAACATGAATTTGTCATTGCGCTCACCGCTCTCATGAAAACTAATGGAAAGAAATGAACTGTGCCCACTCAAGGGGGTGATTGTGACAGTTGGTGAGTTGGCGGGGCCTGGGAGTGGTGGAGGGGGGAGTAAGGATAGGGCGGTGGGTAGTGGGGCTGTGGTGTAATTAGCTGGAGCTGCAGTGCCGTTCACCTGTGTGTCGGCAGATTTGGGCCGTGCTGGCTCTCTAAGTAAGTATTTGCACGCAAACTGGTGTTATTTGATCCACCTCAGTGTCAAGCGCTTCCATAACTTTAAAAATTGAAGAGGAGGAGGTTCTCTCGTGGCTCTCAGCTGGCAGTTTGATTCAGATTTCATTATCCGTGCTTGGTTCTATAATAAGCAGGAACTGTCCTGTCCGATTAGGCACGCTCGGCGGCGCTCTCCTTCCCCCCCGACTTGCTCCACCCCCGTCCTACTCCTTACTTAGTGAGAGGAGGAGGGTGACGCTCCCAACAATCTCTAGCCTCTCTCTCCTTCGCTCTTTCTCTCTCTCTGTCCTGCTTGGGCAGGAGGGGAGTTGCTCCATTGACTTAACCCATTAACTGCCCCCCCCACCCCTTGCCCGGTTAAATTTGTCAGGGACTACTTTCAACCTTGGATTAACACACACGTGGTACAGTTTTGAGTTTTTTACGGGATGGTGCATTTAGGATTAATTCCAAATAAGCTAGAGTGCCCCTGTTCATTGTAATAAAGGAAGATGACACCCAGTGCAACCGTGTGACTTGCTGACATGCTTTATTTGATCTTGAACAACAATTGGAGTTCTATGGAACAGGTGATTAAGATATATCGTTGAATGGCTGCACCAATAATACTAGGTAGTATCTGTTCATTGTTGTTTTTGGTCCTTTCGTGGGATCTGTTAATACATTTAAATTAATACATTTAAGTGAAGGTCACTATCAAAGATAAAACATAATAATAACAGTCATGGGCACCTTTGATGCAAAAATGAAGGGTCAAAAAATATCATAAGCCTTCAGTCACACATGGTTTGTCCTGTGTTTCTGTCTACCAGCAGACGTCACGCTGAGGTCCAGTGTTGTCCAATCCAGTCATTCATGGGTGTGCAGTGATATATCGAACAGTAACACTGCAGCTCACACATAATGGTACGTCTGTGCATTTTGGTCATTTCTTTCTTCTATTCTTTTAACTTCCAGAAAAGTTACTAAAGTCTGAAGAATATTTAATATCTGTTGGTTTGTAAAGTCCTTTCTTATTTGGAATTTAAAGTGAACTGTTTAATGTAATGTGAAACATGTGGCAGCTTTTCAAAGCTCCTGCTGTTATGCACTAAAATTGTAAGAGATAATGTAAAATATTCATTTCTAGCAATATTTCTAATTCATCAGTCTGTCATTGGTAAGGCAACAAGAAACACATCATTTCAATGTTTTTTATTCAAGTCGGACTGGATTTTCTATGTTCTATAAACATGATGGATGAAGTCCCAGAATATTCAGAGTGCTAATATAGGTCTGTTTGTTGTTTTCCAGTACAGCTGGAATGCCGATGTCTTTCTACTGTTGACACTCAGTCAGCAGCTGAGGTATTGGCTGCTGGGCTATGATCAAACCCCTGGAGACAGACTGTCTCCTCACCGGCACTGTGTGTGTGTTTGTTTGTGTACTGAGCTAGAAGAATGCTACTGTATATTTACAGCAGGTCACCTCATTAAAGAAGATCCTTTCCTGTTTCATACTGAGAGAAGGATAATTATAAAGCTAAAGCAAAGGAAAACCTTTACAAAAATGCAAAGACAAACTTGTAAAGTGTAAACAGCAACTCAAAAATAGTCCATTTCATAGCTGACAATACAATCTTTAGAAAGTGGCAAGGGCTTTTTTTTTCTAATTAGATTCATAAAGCACTGTGAAATTATGTATCTTCTTATTTGAACATTTACATTAGGTGACATTTTTTGGATACACGCCTTTGCCCAAATTCTTAGTTGTAGTCAATTTTGATTTAAAGAGCTTTTTTGCACATAAGCCTCAAAATGTATAGGCATTCATAATGCATTTCAAATATGCTCTTTCAATATTGATTTTCAATATTTATAAATCAGATTTCTACAAACAGTTTTTTAAAATGCTGGTGGTGTCTTGAGTTGTGTAAAAAAAAAAAAATATGTTGTGAAAATGTGCTATACATAAAGTAGCCTGTTAAAATAACTGTAGCGTCTCCCTTCTGCAGTATGAAGCTGTGTAGCCTGAGGCAGGCAGACAGGCAGGCTTCTGCTGATGTGGAGGATATACAGCAGGATACATATCTGCATATCTGTAGGCTACACACAAACTCCTGGTCAATTTCTCACAAGGCTAAACTTAACAGTAGGCAAAAATCTGTTTTTACAAAAAAAAAAGCACAACAAGAAAGAGTAAGTTACCTTTTTTGTTTATGTAATTTTTTTTTCAAGGCACCAGAAAATTGACCCAGGACTCATTTCCAGTAAATAGGACAAGGATTGCATATGCTGTCTGCACATTTTGTCGTTTTCTGGGAGGGTGGGTTATGCAAGCCCTCTTTCACTGCTAATTCCATCAAAGCTTTGGGAGCAGTTCTAATTGGGCGTCTCTATTTTTGGTTGTCTTCCAGCCCTGTTTTGCTGCCTTTGAGTAAAGGCAGCGCAGCGAATGTAAAGCTGTGTGATAACAGGGCCATTCGCTACAGTACTGAGTTTGACCCTGCAACCAGCCTCCATGACGGATGTGAGATGATTCCTAGCCCTCCAGCTCAGCACGACGCACTCAGCACAACTCAAATACACTCTCCCAATCTCTCTCTCATTTTCCTGTGTTCCCTGTCTTATTCTACATCTCTCTCTCCATCTCTCTCTCGTTCTCTCTCGCTCTCTCTCTGTCAGTCTCTGTTACTCTACAGATTGACTCTGTGCTGTATGCTGTCTATTTAAAGCTGGTGCCATAACCACCCACTGCTTCTTTAAGAAGTGGTGACTCACCTAAACAGATCAGCCCAGTAGACTCTAGTGTGTGTATGTGTTTAGGGATGTTATATCATCTCAGCTTTAGTTCTACTTTGCTAGGGCCTTCTCTGTTTGGTGACAAGTGCAGCTGTTTTCTAACGATAGCACTTCTTGTCTGTGCGTCAAACTGGTATCTGTAGGATCCCCAGATTAATGCAAACACACACACACACACACACACACTCACACACACTCAAAGACAATCTGTGCACTTAATGTTACTGAGTTATGTGCTATTCTAGGTGCATCCATGGGACTTCCAGCTTATGGGAAAAGCAAATGAGCTAATTTGCATTTTCTCTACTTTGCTCAGTAATGGGATATATGTAAGGGACTATATAAGTGCAAAATGAAGTGCAGATGAAGGTTGCGTGTCTGAAGGATATGGTATGGATGCCAATTAGAAACAAACAAACAGGGCAATACATATGCCGTGTTCTGTATCTGTGGCAAAAGCTTCCAGGCAGGCTGAGCAGTTTTCACTGCCATGGTTTTGAGTCTCCCCCTCACTTCTTTGCATTATTAAATAATCCCTGAATAATTCACCGCCTTCCGTATCAAACAAATATTTTTGCAACTTGCACCTACAAATAGGTGAGAGGAGGGCTGCTGTACCATATTGTATTTGGTCAAAAGGAAGACGACATTGTAATGAAGTGTTTGTTTATAATCTGAATAATCTGTCTAGCTTCAGGCGGCAGAGGGAACATCAGTGTAAGTGAACTGCTCGCTGCTGCTGAATGTCATGAGTCATGCAGAGAACTTCTATTTTCTCCTTGATATAGATACAGTATAATATCGGCTGTGCCTCAGCTGGTGGTATGCTATACGTCTCTAAATTTGACTCCAGAGAGCTCCATCAAGTTTCCCGGCTGCCCATGTGCCTGTAGATAAAATTCATTGTTTCTCAATGTGATATTTATGTGTATTGTCTCTCAACATATAAATATTTATCATCTGCGTAAAGTGTTCTTATTGTTTTTTGCATAACTTTGTTCTGCTTTTTGTTTCTTATCTTTTTATGTAAAGCTTTCCTTTTACTTGAAAGTGAGACACATAAATAGAGTTAACCAGCTGTTGTGATGCAGCATCTCATCCCCACTATAGTATAATGACATGTCTCGGCCACTTTAAATGCATTGGTACAGTATGTTACTATGCAAACCCTGTGTGGTGAAGATTTTCAGACGCTGCCTGAATGATGATAGGCGACTTCTAAATCCCAGCGATGACGCCGCGATGTCATGGCGGGCAAGGACTGACTCGTGTGCTGACTTGTTAGTCATGCTTTGATGCACAGTTTAAAGAGGACTCCAGGAAGCCCGTTGAATACGCATGCGCACTTCACACACACACTGAAAACACACACTTTTTGCACGTTTGCACAAAAGAACACACAGTCACTGAGTGCTTAAAAGGAAAGCGGCTGCATCATTTGGTAGTCTGACATGAAACCTTGGTCATGTGTTTATATGAGGCGACTTCAGAACAGTTTCCTTGTACAGTTACAGAATTCATAAAAACTGTGAAATTACTGAATTAAAAACCAGCACCTCAGGATCAGGACACCCTTGGTAAAAATGAAAAATGACAGGCTCCAAGTTAAAGATAAATAGCATGTGTTTCTCTCTATCATATTATAGTCCACTGTTTTATTCATGACTTTGCTTTTAAAATGTGTGTCCCACTGTAAGCTAAGGCATGACGGTTGACACAATTACTGGTATGAGACCTAAAAAGCTCAAGGAAATTCTTCCCTTTTTCACTTATAACCATTTAAATTGCACATAAATTTGCAAATAATTACTTTTTTACTTTCTTATGATTTTACAAATTAGGCCTGTAGTCTCTTTGGACCTTCAGTGGAGCAATGATAGTTTTCATTAACCAGTTTACCCAGAGTTGGTGTACCCAGAGCATTAGTTTATATAATTATAACACATGGTCAAAACCTTTTTAAAACACACACAAAGAACTTTATATGGTGAATTTAGTATAAACATGAAATAACCAGAGTTACGGAAGTCCAGACCAGTTGTGGTGATGACTTCAGGATATAACTTTTTAATGGGAAAAAGAGATTTTTTTGTTATATATTTATTATACCACTTGTTATAAAACATTATTCTGAATCAACATATTTTAAAAAGTTTTTCATTCCCTGTAGTAAGGTCAACATATTTCTACATTTCTGTTCACTGCATGTGTTGGGGGAAAAAAAACAGAAATTTATTTTAATGCTTACACCACTCTTCAACTAATTTAAACCTCTTAACACAACTTTTTTTTTCCAATTCTGTTTAAATATAACTGTTTTGTGATGCTGATATTTCTTTATTACAAGTAAGTAATAAAAAAAGTAAATGGGACAAATAATTAGCAACAAGATTATCATAAGCACTTGTACTTTTCAGTTTAGTCATAATATATATTAAAATATTCTTGCTTATTTTAATATGTGTATAATATGAACAAACAACCAAGGAGATAAAAAAACAAAATGGTCAACATTTTCCTTAAGCACATCAAAGATTATTACTATTATTACTTTTATTTTGTCATTGTCTGTGGATATGCATATTTTTCTCATATTGCATTTTATTTTACTTTTATTTCTTCTATGTTTTAATTTTAAATAATTCTTTGAATATAAAATAATTTATTTTTTTGTCTTTACAATATTCATGTGCTATGTGATTTTAGGATGTCAGAACAGAAAACAATGCATGAGAGAATATTGTACAAAACCTCTAAATATGCTTGAAATATTTCTTAATGAATAAACATTACGTGGCAATACCTTTTCTCACTACAGCTTTTTTGCGGGCAAACCTGTACATGGACCAGTCTGGCTCGTTGCCAAATATTTGGCAGCAGAGCTACTGCACGGTCCATTTATTAGAAAGGTGCTGGCTCATTATTTAGCAAGACGGAGAGAAGGAACTCTAGCAAACACTCAGCAGCTGCAGCCACTCACTCTTCACATGCAATAAAGTTTGCTGCCTCATGTGGGGGATCTCTCCCTCTTTTTGAAGCAGACTTTTTTGGTCCATAATTTATACATTTACCTTACTTGCTTCTGCGTGCGTTGGCCTCCTGCATTTTTTAAAGGCCGGGTATTGAGGGATTTTCTGTCATGCTCTCTTGCTTTGTTCTGATCACGCAAGCTGCTGCCATCCCACATACGGGAACACTGGCAAATGCAGAGGCCTAACTCATGCCACCTAAGCTAGAACAGAAACACACATGCACAGACACACAGGCGCAGTGTCATACCAACAAATAGTCACCACACACACACACACACACACACACACAGAGAGAGAGAGAGTGGAAGGCCCACTCCCTTCAGCTAAGACTCTGGGACAAACTCATGCCGTTGCGTGAGTGTTTTTCACACAAACACACACCAAATCAAGTCATCCATGTGTGTCTCAGCTAGTGTAGGGGTGTTGAATCTTCCTCTCACACCCATGCATGCGGAAGCAGTCTACCTCCCATGCTCCCTGCAGAGGACACATTGCAGACTAAAATAGAGGAAGAGGGAGAGCCCGAGATGAACATATTAAAAAAACAGAGAGATAGTTCCTGGATAAAGTTCTACTACTAAATTATTTTATCTTCACACAACAGTAACCCACACTCAAAAAAATAAGAAACAAACATATAAATTAATTAAATCATTTTGACCTCTATACTATATACGGTATATGCCTGTACTATAGTGCATACATTCTGCCTTCACCCCTTAATTGGGATTTCACATGATAAAATATAGCAGGAAATTACTTAATTGTAGATGATTAGTTTTCCCAATCAATTCATTCAACACCAGTTCAGTTCAATCAATTATCTTATGCTAGCAGGTAGTTAGTTATAGTTATGAGTTATAGAATTTCTAAATGCAGAAAGTGAACCGATACATTTTTTGACAGTTCACAAAAAGTTTGTGGTTCAAGCTAATTAATGTTATGCTTGGATATACAATGATGACCTATTTGTTTCTGCAACACACAACTAGAAAAAAATAAAATTAAAACATGGTTTAATTATAAGTTGTTGTTTTTTTTGTTTTTTTCTCAGCTGAATAGTTTCTAAATCAAATACTGTCCAACATTTAATTTTTTTTCAGTGGATAGTTTATGATTTTTATGGAGACACACAATGCATAATTGGTATTTTTAAATGTATAAATCTCTAGCAAATGGATATAATTTTATATTATATTAAAATGTTTTGTTACAATTGCACTAGTGTGCACTATTTGTATTATTTGGTGTCCAAAAGTGACATTCTTGCAATATAGTTTATATATTGTATTTTATAGTAAAAAAAAATACTGTACAGCCTAGTAATGAAAAAATATTTAAAATAAATAAATAAATTTATTCTGCTTTTCCAACTCTGTGCTGAACTATACATTTGTTAAAAAGGAAAAGTATTCAAACAAAATTATTCTATATGTGCAAGAGACGAATTTCAAGCATCTCAAAACAACTATTCTGTACAAGTTATAACTATCTTTTTGAAAATTAAAAAAGTAAAAAACTTTTAAATATGTGTTTACTATACAAAATGTATTTTATAGTTTCTTATTGTATTCTATACAATAACTGATTGTAATGCTTGTCTTTCTCAAACTTATTTGAATTTGTTCATTTTTGTGTGCCTATGTGCTCATTTATTTACACTATTTAGTTACATTAGTTTGTTTCTTATGCATCCTTATTTATTTTCTAACATTACCCATCTACACTGTTTTAACTCAAATGTAGTACAGGCAGTGATAAGAGTTTTCATCTCAAAAGAAAGAAAATTAAATAACAAACATAACTGAGACGCATAATTTACACTTTTGAAGTTATCCATGTGAACAGAAATATAGATTTTTTTTTTCTTACTGTCCAAAGAACGTCCCCGATGGACAGAGGCGCCCCCTCCTCATCTCTTGGTCTTTTTCTCTCTCCCTCCTCCATGTGCTGTCATCTAGATTCCCTCCCTAACATGTAAATTTAGGTCAGGCCACAGTCTCCTCTCCGGGCTTCAGAGGAAAATGTGGAAATGGATTGTTTCACACCACTTAATCTTATTGGGAGAGAGGGAGGGAAAAGTGAAAACAACAGGGACTAATGTGGAGGGCAAGGGAGAAGAGAGGAGAGGAGGGGAAGAACTGAAGAGTGGGTGTACTTACAAAAAAGAGAAGGGAAGAGAAGTAGAAAGCAAACCAAAAGAAGAAGTAAATGGAAGAAGGAGAGGAGTAAAAAAGAGGAAGGGGCAGATGGGCAGAAGAGAATGAGAAGGATGGGGAGGCGAGGCGAGGCGAGGTGAGGTGAGGCTGGGCGAGGGAAAGAGGGATGGGCAGACAACAGGAGGAAGGAGGAGGAGCAGAAAGTAAAAGAAAATAAAGGACAGAGAAGAGGAAGAAAGGAGATGAGAGGAGAAAAGAGAAGAAGAAAGGAGTATGCCACTCACGTCTCATCTCAGCGCTCTTTGCCAGCGTCACAGCTCCCAGCGCTGGCAGCTCGCATACTAACAGACAGGCCATATGGCTTCATTATGAGACACACACAAACAAACACAAACCCACACACACCATGCATGAGGACGCACCAGCCTCGACAAACTCATAACCATACACACTTTTGAACACGCACACACACAGGTGCAAACACTTGCAGGGAGAAGAGGAGGTGTGTGACGAATTGAATGAAGGGAGCGAGGAGGAGGATGTAATGGCACGTTGAGTTTTTCTACCTCCGGGGGCTCCGAGGGAGAGCAGAGCTGGCCCAATTACTGAGGCTTACATGGACACACACACACACACACACACACACACACATGCATGTTACACACTCAGTCATGCACACCAATTCTCAACAATCTGGGAAAACTGTGCAAACATAATCTTCATTACCAGATACAGGGAGAGCAAATATTTGGAATACAGAAGTGCAAATCACAGTAACTCCACCAGTTACCACACACACACACACACACACACACATACTGTACACACACATCAAGTGGACAGGGTGGACTAGCCTTACTTACAGCCCCTTGGTAGAGGTGTGTGGGATGGAGGGGCTGGATAGGTTGAAGTCATGGCTGTGTAAACCACTTGACACACTTTGCAGTCATTAGTGTCATGATCCAGGGGATGGATGATCCTGGTCCCCATAGACAGGGCCTTGTGCTCGGTTGGGCCCTTGAGGTCAGTGGAGGTTTTTCTGGAAGCACTCTCTGTGGGCTGCTACAGAGCAGGTGTAATGTAGTTCATTGGATGGATTTATTTATTTGACACGGTGCCAGCTACAAAGGCTTTTACTCAAGTAATGGTGCTGTTGAATGTATGCTATTTGATTTTAAGAAGAATACACATGAGTTCCTAAGTGCCTCACTTCCTTGTTTACTCCGTTAGCTGCGGGCAAATTCATGATTGTTATGGAGGCCATTCAACACCACCACTGCATCATATGGCAGTTAATAACATTTTAACATTACCTCAACTCAATGCTCAAGTGTATTACTTTCTATTCTGTATGTGATACTGACATTGAATGTTGCCATAAAGTAATGGCCATTCTATTTACAGAAAAACAAATATATAAATAAAACACATATTTTGGCTTTTAATCATCTTTACAAAAAATTCTAATACATTTTGTAATTGTGTATTAAGCTATGTTTTTCATGTCATTGTACATTGTCTTGATTTTAATGGTTAACTAAACACCAAACACCAAAATTGTTTTTGGTGTTGTGTTTTTTTGTCAAGACTGATGTAGCCAAATATAGATTGTTGATTAATTTCAGTCAATTTACAGTAACTAATAAAATGTAGCATTTCATAATATTACTGTTAGTTAAAATATAAAATGTAGTGTCCTTTAAAAATATATATATATACATTTTAATATTCATATGGAACTAGTGTAGCAAAGCGTATTAGCTCATAAAAATACTAATTTAAAATAACATGCAAAATTTCTGCCACATCCATCGGCCCAACAGACCAGTGGATCCCACCCCATATGCTTTGAAACCCCTTAAAAGAAGCTACATCTACTTGAAATCCATTGTTATAATTGTAGATGTCTGTGAGTTATGACCTGTTCAACCAAAGAGCCTTCATTCCATGTTTTATCTAAAAAAAATTTCAGGTCTGAAGATGTTAAATTATCCTGTAATTTACAAGAAAGTAACAGAGATTAGAGGAATGTCTCAAAAAAATAAATGTAATTTCTGTATCCTCTAATGGGTCATTTTGTGACCCCTCAGATATTTCTTGTGACACCTTTGGGTGGCCTGAGCCCCAGGCTGGGAATCACTGCAACAGACTGTATATAAAACATGCTGACTCTATGTAAACTACTTGCATACTGCAAAAACAGCACTTTTCAGAGTTGTGTTGAGTTTTTCCAGAAATAACTCGTTGCTTCTGAAGAGTTCAGCAGACAATGTCTGGAATGACACATCACTTATTTTTACCTGAAATTAAACTTTTGATAAAATATTATCCATCAGGCATATTATATCATAAACTGACTAAATAAATCTGCTATAAAAAAATCAAAAACAAATCAAGACATACAATCCAGCTAATTCTGGCATAAATGTATGTATTATTATCAGTTTGAATATTGGTAAATAAGCTAAATTGATCATAGGTGACACAGCACTGCAGTTAGTTCTTTCCACAGCTCCATAAAGCCAGAGAAGACAATACAATTTTTCTTTTCAAATTTGTGTAATATTAAAAATGTGAAGCCCTGTATTTCTCTCCCTCTGGCTTTAACAACCTTCTGTATGGAAAGATCATCAAAACCAATGCATTTTCATCTCAGTCTGTCTCTTATTTTTTTGTCCCTACAGACACACAATGTTAATGATCCGTAGTTCATGGGGTATTTAATAAGTATTTGATTGGAGCAAGATGATTTACCACTGTTGTCTGTTATTGCTCTTTTGTAATCAGCATATTATTTTGAAATTAGCAGGAGAACAAAGTGTTTTTAATAGATTTAACAGAGTCCTGCAGAGCAGCAAGCAGACATTTTTATCAGATGATGTGGTAAGTATGGATTTTTCTGTGGTTTCCTATTACAGTATACACCGGCTTATTGAATTCAACTAAGCATGTAATCCTGGAATCGCTGACTCCTCTTCATTGCAAATCACTTTGTAATTCACTTGACATTATTAGATACCAAGTCATATGTTATTCTAATATAATGACTTATTTGAGTAGCTTGAAAACATATCAGCGGGACATTTTGATGGTGCTGCATTGGATTTACTTAGTGTTCGTGTCTGTGAGTGTACTGGCCTGTGAGGCAATAAGGTCACATTAAGTTCAGTGACATTCAAGCCGTAAATTACAGAGTAGAGACATACAAAAAACATACAGACACTAATATTTTGTTGTCAAGAAAGAATGAAAAAGAATATGAATGTACAATATATAAATATACCCTACATTTTAAATATTTTTATCTTCATATATCAGCAATTGTTTCATCAAAATATAATTTGATTTTGTTGGTTTGTTCTGTACACTTGACATCTATTGCATGTGTGTCCATCCTCTTTCTGAGGCTAACAAGGGTTACAAGGGTTTTTTGGGGGTTTTCCTTACCCGATTCAAGAGTTAGTCAGATTGTAAAGCCCTTTGAGGCAAATTGTGATTTTCAGCTATAATAAATACAATTTTACTTGACTTGACTGAACCCTAAATTTGTGTGTAGTGTGTAGAAACAGTCAAGTATACTGTATATACACGTAGTTTTGAATTTGGAACGTATTCAAATAACAATAACGGACCCAATTTTCCACTGCCTTATCTGCACAGTATGGTCACAAATTATTTGGCATTGAAATTGTTTTCCCCCCAAAACAGTGCAAACTGAACATTCTGTCTAATTGCTCTCCCTGTTGACAATGGCGAACGCTTTACTGACCCCCTGTTTCTATTGTTCAGGTTAATTCATCTGGGCCAAGTTATAGGAACAGATGAATTGAAGCTGATGAAAAGAGAATGGAGCCCTGCAGTCTCAATCACCACCGGTACGGGTGCTCTGATGGGTCGGGGTGGGGGGCGGTGCCTGTTGCCAGGATACTGTCTGAATCCAGTCTGGAGGTCCCGCTGTTTTATTGGACAACACGCTTGACCCTCTGGTGACCCCAAATTGGCCTTTGACCTGAGTAGTCACACCTAATCAATGCAGCCATGCACACGCTGACTCGGGGAAAGGTTGTTTTTCTGCCTACCTGCTGGTAGAGACCCAGAGCATCAAGTGGCACCATGGATCAATATCATACAAAGTGACATCTGCAACCATTTAAAAGAACATTTAGTTTAATTACTCTTGAATATGTTTTCATCAACATGACATGCGGCATCTCGAAAATGTGTTTTAAGTGGTTCCCTGCTCTGCTAAGGATTTAGGAACCAGAAAAATAAACCAATGGGAAAATGTATCATATGTGCTACATAATAAAGTAGATACTCTATGTGCACTGTGATACTTACTGTTAACTTATAGATCAAAATATTACATAAAAATGAGCATAAGAGAAAAAGTGTCAATTTATACAATGGAATAAATAACAAGCAATTAAAACTTAAAAGTTCCAAGCAGGGCCTTAAGGCCGATCGACCTGTAACCATATAGCAGTCCTTTTAGGGGCGTCCTGCTGTCCTAGTGCAGATGTAAGCAACCTGCGGCTCTTTAGCCCCTCTCCAGTGGCTCCTTGTCCCTTTGACAAAAAAATACCAAAAGTCATTCTTACATTCTCAGATTGTAAAAAATATGTAGCCATTACACACCGAATGAAACAAAAGTTTTCACATTTTGTAAA
Organism: Morone saxatilis; assembly: GCF_004916995.1. Lineage (NCBI taxonomy): Eukaryota > Metazoa > Chordata > Actinopteri > Moronidae > Morone > Morone saxatilis. Next base: position 9,709,146 of record NW_023340095.1, on the reverse strand, counting down.
CTAAAATATTTGTCATACATTACACCCTTACCTGGCCCCTTTTATAATTTGCCGAACCTCAATAGCGGTGGCTACTATACTTGAGTCTTCCTAGTTAGGCAAAAAAAAAGAAAAGTCTTGGAGGAAAATAGAGAAATGAATGGTGCATGGACTGATTTGTTTGCTTTCACCACCAACACAGCTGGCTTAGCAGAAAGCTTGATCTGCAGTGAGGAATTTGCATTATTTGCATTTGAAAATTGTTTTGTGGCTCCAGATTTTTTTTATTGTTGTTGTTTATTGTTAAAAATGTCTCTTTTGATCATAAAAGTGGCTGACCTCTGTCCTAGCAGTTAACATGTTGACCATATGACCGCAATGTCCTGTTTAATATCAGTGGGGGTCCTTGGTTGCATGTCATACCCCTTTCTTCTGTCTGTATTTTCACCATCAGACGATCCAAAGAATGCCAAAAAAAGGCTGAGCACTCAAAGCGAGGGACGAAATGATTCAGTCACAGTTTGTAATGTAGGGTTTGTTACTTATTAATTTACTCCCCAACTCATACAATGCTGTCATTGCTCTCTCAAACTCATAATAACTGAGAATTATGGAGTTTCTAATCATTCTGTGCAAGAAAAAGCAGTTTTAAAGTACTTTCTTTGAATATGCTGTTGTTAATGCTTTAAAAGACCAAATATAGTGCACATGTCTGCCGGGCGTGGTACACTGAATATGAAACCCTGCCTCTTGATCTGGCCTGTCACCAGTCTGTCAGCAAATACAAACCATGCACTAATCCCATGGATTTCTTCATTCTGCGGCCTGACATGAAGAGAAATAGGACGACACGCCCAGTGATCTCTCAGATTGCTTCAGAGTGGCCAGCTGTCTCATATAGTTCAGACTAGTGGGAAGACAGGCTGGGCTCTCCAACCAAACCAGAGACACTCTTTTAGAAAAACAACTGAGAAACAAACTTACACCTACGCACAAAAGTTTAGAGAGGAATTAAAGAGTAGGTAAACGGAGACTTCTAATTGGTGATCATCACAGGCAAACAACCATCAAGTCAAGAGTGGTTTCAAGTTTATTTACAGTGAATAAAAGTGAATGAATTAAAATGAAGTCAAACGCGTGGAGGAATTATTCCTGCAATAAAGTTAGATGAGATAATAATTGTGTTTAAATGGTTTACCCTGCTCCACATCCCTGATTATAGGATTGTCTTTTAAATCTTGTTTTAGTGACAATTAAATCTTTACAAGTGTATAAAAAATGCTTCCAGTGACTGTTTCCTAACTCAGTTAAAGCCAAAATCTAGCCTACACATAATTTTCATTCTTTTTGTACAAATCATTTGTCCTTATTACGGCAACATAACATGTAGATTATAACAACAATAACTGTAAAACCTATTGCTACTAACTGAAAGTTGGTGTCATCTAACTATGTAATGTTATTGTCAATAAGCCCGTAGCGCAGACATCATTCCTGCTGTTGGGTTCTGCCCTGTGGTCCAACTCGGCCCGGCTACTCTTCTCACTCTACTGGCAGCCCGACATACCACTCAAAAAGTTTTGTTTTTGCAAAATAAATTATTTTGTAGAAATCCCATTTTTTTGTATAATTATTACGAGGGTTGTTGAATCAGTATGGGAAGATTCTTTAGAATTAAGAGGAAAGAAGTTGCAATAAACATCTAAATGTGGTTTTGATTGCTGCTAGTTTAAAATGTTTCATCCCATGTTTTCACTCATCACCATAAAGGTTCGCACATGGTGCTATAGAGAACCATTTAAAGGTTCACTAAGATTGTTCACTTTTGGCACAGACCTAAAGAATCATTTTCTGGTGCACTGGAGAACGTTTTTGTTGTGGCTCTGCACTAATTATGGGAGCTTTCCTGAGCCGGACGGGATAGTTTACTACACAAAGAACTCTCCAGTTATTGTGGCTGAAAAAGCCGAGTGCGGAATAAGAGGAGAGGAGCTGGCAGGGATCTTCTGGCAGAAATCTAATCTGTTTGGATAAACACAACATGCACCCAGTATGGACAACGCCAAGTGCTCCTCCATATTGACTCTATACGCAATAACACAGAGTTTTTCGAGGTCCTGGTCAACATCCAGCTTGTTCGTGCCTCGTCTTTAATGTTCAGTAACAGCAGACTACATTTTTAGAGTCACACTCGTGTTTACCACATCAAATGAGTTGCACCAAGGACATAGGAAACAAATGCCTAAATGAATCTTGCCACAAAGAATACATAAAAAACAGGTCTATTATTACAATTACAATGACTAAGCTCTGCTTTTTGTTGTTGTGGTTTATTTTGAAAAAGCATCTGAAACTATTGCACTTTTAATCATCATTCTTTTATAGATATTCAGCAACATTTCCACTTTAAGACAATTCATTATCTCCTGTTTTTCTCTGCACTTATCTCCTGTTTTTCTCTTGTACTTATGTCAGCACTTTATTTGATAAATCAAGAATTCAATAAACACTTTACTATTTTTATTGATATTTTCCTATAATATTTCTGTTGACAAATGAAAAATATATATAGCCAGACAGATGAAGGAGGTAAAGTTAGCCAAGACAGCCTTGCTTTGCACTCAAATCCCAAATCCCACCAATCCGAGGCAGACAGATTTCTTTTTGACATAAAAACTACTTTTTGCGGCCCACTTATTCTTCCTTTTCCTGTAAGAAGATTTGAAAACCTCACTGTGGATATCTTCAGGTTTGAGCAGAACTGTTAGTGCGGGTGGATTTTTCCTCCAGATATAATTTATCAGCATAAATCAGTCAGCCTATTGGAATGATTAGATGGTTTGTCTTGGCCACTGAGGCTACAGAACCCACCCACCTTGCCAACTAACCAATCTATTCACCTGACCACAGCACCTCTCCTCACATAAATCTGTTGAACTGCTCTGCTTTTGCCCGCTGGCTCTATTTTACTACGTGTGCGTCTCTCCGTGTGGTTTTGTGTTGATGTATATTTGCATGCATGCATCTCTGTGTGTGTTTTTTGTGTAATGTGTGTGGAGAGTAAGTGTATGACCCAGTGTGTCCATATTGAAACATTTCTTCTTAGAGACGGATTGGAGGTTTCCTGATCCGGGGCGGGCCACTCACATCCATCACAGTGGCGGTCTGGTTTCTTGGTGATTTAGGACTTACCGAAGCGCCCCTGCTAGCCGCTGTACTCTGACCACAGCCATTCCATCACCCTCCCACCTCCTAGTCCTAATATCACTACGCATGAGCTATCTGTATCTCTCATATGTGTGTGTGTGTGTGTGTGTGTGTGTGTGTTTGTTTTATCAGTAATTCTGATAAATCTGAATGTCTGAAGTATGAATAAACTGACTGAAAACTGAATTTGGTTCAATCTGATTTGGTCAACATAATGCAGTTTTTTGTGAAAAGTTAGAAAAAGTTTGTTTTCTATGGAAAGTTTTTTTCTTAAGTTGATTCTAACATGAATTTTGAATTAGACCTGTATTGCATAATCACTACTTGCCACCCTGCTCTCAGCACAGTGTTCTAAGACAATTATTTCAGAAAGTCCTTTGTAATATGCAAACACCATGTAACTGTAAATAGTATGAAATACTAGCCAGTGGTGGAATGTAACTAAGGTACTACTACACCACTTTACCTCTACTCCTAGACATTTCAGAGGGAGTAATTACATTTTTTACTTTACTATATGTATTTGACAGCTTTAATCCTTAGCTTACAAATTAAGATTTTTGCATACAAAACATATAAAAAGATTATAACATATAATATTTTGTTATATTATATATATCAAACTACAAACCACTATATACAAGTACAATTGAAACTAGTAGTTAATTACTCAATTAAATTGATTCATTAGTCATAATTTTGATTATTTTCTGACAAAACTAGCATTGTGTTACTTTGGGCTCTGGATAATTGTGACAGAATTTCTCAGTATTTTCAGATTTTTTACAAATTAAACAATCAATCGATTGATGGAGAGAATAATCAGCAGATTAACCCATAGTGAAAATAATCAGCCTTATACAAAATTGTAAAAAAAAACAAGCTCCACCTTAAAAGGGTAAGTAATAATAATCTAATGGTGTAATATAATAGTATAATAGTACTTTTGATATTTAAAGTACATTTTCCAGATTATATTCACATAGTTTTAGTAACATTTTCAATGCTAGACTTTTCCATGTTTGTGTATTATTAATATGTGATATTAGTACTTTTATTTAAGTAAAGAATACTTCCTCCATTGATAAACTATCAGCAAAAACCTGTGTGTGAGTGTGGTCATGATATAATTTCATTTGATATAATTTCTGTCAGACTTTGTTCATTTGAAGATGGAGTGCATATATTCACATATCCTCTCTAGACGTGTTTAAGTTGAGTGTGTTTCAAGTAATATCAGTGTATTGAGCGTACAGTCGAATCGTCCTCGGCTCCGGGCTTGGATTTTTTTTTGGAGTGCCGGCTGTCCATTTACACAAAGCGGATTTTGCATCAGCCAGCTTAGAAGTGAGCATTGCTTTGAAGTGCTCTAATCCTTCCTCTACCTTCAGACAACCTTTCCTGACTCACAGCAGAGTCACAGTGCCAGTGAACTGCACAGACAGGATGGGCCATACCACTTACCCTCACATACACATGTATACATAACAGTATGCATGTACTTGAGAGTAACGCCTAAACATACATGTAGCAACACACAACTGTGCAGACAAACAGTACAGTCTAAACAAAAAATAATTTTGTGTGTACACTATGAGTAAAAGGGTCATTGGCATTGTGTGGGAACACTAATATCATATTATTCTTTATTATTATTAATTATTATAGTCCATCTAGCAAAACTTACTAGACTTTATGGCTTGTGACACCTTAAAAGGTATTTTTCTTAATTGTTTTATTTCAATATTTGTGAGGCCTGAATTACAGTTAAAGTTTTATTTTATAAGAATAAAATATATAGAAAAGAAAGGCAAAAAATGTTGTATCATTTTGAGTGGCAGAAAGTTTTGTTTATCTTTCTATTTTTTCCCATTTTTTACATACATTTAATTCAATCTTCATGTCTTCAAACATTTGAGGTATACTAATTCCCTGCCCTATGGCACTACGCTAAAGTGGTTCTACATAGGGTTTTATGTGCTATGGAAAACATTAAGTAATGTATGAAATATTACAAACAAACCACTAACTTTCCAGCAGGGCACTGGTTCATTTGTGTTGATTCTGCAATTATTTATTATTATTATTATTATTATTATTATTATTATTAATAATTTGATTTTGCATGTCAGATAACTCTGAGGCTTTCTCATAGAGCAACTGAAGAGGATTCATTTACAAAAGCACACCTTTGGGTGTGTATATTAATGTAAACAAGCACACACAGTACATTTCGATCTTCCTCACCAGAATACACATCCACATGTGACCACACACCAAAGCAGGCAGAAATCTTACATCAGATCGAGCCGAAGGCCTCAAATTCGTTCTTGGTGAAACTCCTGTGCTCCATTGAAGAGGCAGAGCTGTCAGAGTGGGTGGCATAACCAAGCTGACAGCCTGCTGTGGGCTGCTGCTCTTTATTCACCAGACAGAGATCAGCAATTTTCAATTTCCTCCTTGCCGCACGCTTAAGCCCACACACTACCGAGACACCCTTCAATAACAAAGGCCAACTTCTTTGACTGAGAAAGATGACTAACAATTGGACCGAGCTGTGGATTATCCAATCGGAACTGCCGTTGTTGGTGGGTGGTCTGTCTCTTTTCATACTCCTCTCTCTTTGGTTCTAAGTTTTAACCAATCCTCTGCCAGATGGGGTCACTAAAGTCTCACCATCAGCACCCCTATTGGCCGTGGTTCTTTGTGGGGTAATGGTGCCGAGAGGAGAACAATGAATGACATCAATAATACGAATTGCCAGGCCTATGCTGTGTGTGTGTGTGTTCTGGTCGGTATATTTTAATCCAGCTGTTCAGTAATATTGTAGACTCATGAATAATCCACATTCCTCTTTTGTTGTGCTTGCCTGACCCTTTGCATGTGTGTGTGTGTGTGCTCATTGCCTACTCGGTGCTGGAACCAGACGGTGTATGTTGGCTGCCTCTCTCTTCCTTCTCTGTGTGCCAGTTCTCCTTCTGAAAGGAATCTCAGGCTTTCAAGGCTCTTTTTGTGAACTGCTCATCAAAGCCTCCGCAAACACTATACTGCTGTTTTTGAAGTCAATATCCCATTTTTTACTTTGGATGAGATCTTCTGGTCATGGTTCTCTGGCTCTCTCTCCTCATTTCTTTTTAAAATGATATGTATGTGCGCCAATGCAAATGAGGCAACTGTTGTTCTGAAGAAGGTAACAGATTGATTTAAACTCACCATTATGATTGATTTCCAGAACTGGCCTTCTCTTATATCCTTTGTTCCTTTTTTCCCCCCACTTTTTAATATCTCTGTGTTGCCTCTGTAATGCACTGAAACCTTGAGGAAAAAAGTGAAAACCAGACTGACCTTCATGGAAACTCTCAAATGATGGACTAAACATTTTTTTCCTTTGACTCAGTAAATTCTAAAGTCTGCCGAAGTTACCCCATCTCATTGTTTGCCATAAAAAACTTTCAAACAAACATATGAAGCAAAATTTAAACAGTAACATTTAAAATAAAGGGACATTCTGACAAAAATGAGGTATGACTTACAACTTTTATTTAATATGGATCATCAGATTGTGGAACATGTAATAATTCCTTGACTTGACAATATATTTTCATGACAGTTACTCCCCATTTTGATGATAAATGAATGCCCTGCCTTGAATAAAGATCCATGCCCACTCCAAGGCCTTGCTTCCCCCCACTCTGGATCACAATCCCAGCATTCCTCAGCAGACGGATAGTCAATATGGTTGAATTTTTCCTCCCTTGCTGGGCTCTCTGATGATTTGGCCAGACAGTCAGTGGAAAATTGGAAAGTGAAATCTTTGGGGGGTAAAATAGAAAACAGTGGCAGGATAGGGAACTATGGAACTAGCTTATCCCTGTGAACACACAAGCAGTAAGATGAAACTTCCCCTCCTGTTGAAACGCTGAAGACTGCTTTGTCATTCCCCTAATTGGATGTGATTACATTATAACTGGGAGGGAAGGATCCCACTTGCTGGCAGGGGTGAATCTGGGTGCTTGTTCTACCACAAATTACCTCTTATTGAATTAATTTTCTTTGAACAAAAGTTGGCAGATAATTTGTCTATCATCAAGTAGCATCACCGCATTGTTTGGACACGGCTGTGACAATGGGAGGGATAATTTGCAGCTCACAAACAAAATAATACAACAAAACTGGCTGGTGCTCTACTTTAAATGAAATCAGTTCTGATGAAGCAACATCCCTGGGGACTCATTAATTAGCTGCCTGAGCCTATAGACAGGCCTGCTGTTTCTGTATGTTGGCAAATGCACAAAACTTTGTTGTCCTGTCTGGTCCAGAATGGTTCCTATTGTCCTCTCGATGGTGGCACTAAAGCAACTGTCAAAAACTGAAACAGTCCCAAGTAATTGCTAAGATCTTGAACGTGGTGACATCATTAAAAATAGGTCCAAATGGAAAACAAATGCAAACAGTCAGATGTTAATATGGATTGTCAACAAGCCTACATTTCTAAACCACTTTATCTGGAGTAAAAACAAATGCGAATGCACACATAATGTTGTTAATAACACTGCAGTGTATACAACTATTGCAAATCGGGTCAAAATTAAAGTGGTGGGTGTTTATAATAGACAGTTTAGGTTGTAATTTGACCTTTCGCCTTTGTTATCTATTCTAAATAAATATGGCTATAGCCTTTGGGTTTGTTTATTGATTGATTGATTTAGCTCACCCTCAGCAGTTAGTTTAATAAGTGCAGTGTCGTCATTCATAACTGATAGCACCAATGACTGACGGAAGTAAAACCCAAAACATAAAACCATAATTTTCATTCAATCTTCAGCTGAAATAAAAAGAGCACATGTATCTTTGATATTACTGGCACGAGACTGCCTGCATGCAGTTTGTCCCAATGAATAATACGAATTTCTGTTTAAGAGCATGCATCAGAACTTAGCCCATTCTGCTGACGTGTATTTTATCTTGTCACCTCACTGTGTGCCTCCTTTCCACAAGTTATTTAAATAAAGGGAAAGTCCCAGTAATTGCTGGGCAATATTAGTTGTAAAAATGTAATTTGAAGCTCGAGGTTAACATGTTGGATATCAGTTGAAAATATAATAACCGGCTGCCTAAATCAACTTGTACTGGTCGATCCTACCTCAATACACAAAGCTCTTGGACATCCTAATAGTGGAGGTAGGCACCATCAATTGCTATCGCAGTTAAACTGTCATCATAAACTGTCAACTCTTTCCTGGCAAATAAAAGAAAGCATTTCTTTGTCGGATGCATCTGTCAGAGGCAATTTCCTCTTCTACTGTAATAGATGAGGAGAGCATGATAAGGAGGAAAGGAAAGTATCAGGTAAGCAATTAAACCGAAGTGCCCTCTTGTCATCCTCTTCTCATCTCCTTCAGTTCTTCTTCCTCCTCCTTCTCCTCCTCCTCCTCCTCCTCCTCCTCTGTGCTGCTCAACATTCATTAGGCCTGGCTTCCCCAAACACTGTTTTATCTACAGGAAACTTTACTGTGTTGAACTCCTGATCACCCTGATAAATCGCCGGGCTAATTAAACAGAGGCTCATACAATGTGTTCCTGCATGTGTATATGCATATTTATGTGTGTATGTGCCTGTGTAATCCATGGAGTGTGTCTCTTTATCTCCTCTCCAGTTCCTCCCCGCTCTCTCTCTCCTTGTCTGTCGGGCTCAGGGAAATGATGCTGAATGCTGAATGCTGAAAATATGGCACACGCTGAAAGCAGCATTTAAATCTTGACAGTGGCTGGGATTAGCTAGGTAACGAGGAGGACAGCTTGGGAAAAACAAGCCAGAGAGGTGAACTCGAGGACAGAGAGGAGGAGGAGGAGGAAGAAATTTGGTTCTTGGGCGCGAGGAAAAATGGGACAAATTTCTGCTCTAAGTTTCATAATTATCCCTGAAACTATCTGCAGTTTTTTTTAAGTTTCACTTTGAAGTTTTTCCCACTTTTAATGATTGTCAAGCTTTTTTTCACTGTTCTCCCACTCCAAACTTTAGCTCGCATGGCCCGAAGTTTCAAAGTCCTCTCGTGGCCTTTTTGTGAGCCATCATTATCTGGTTTTCGAAGAAGACACCAAAGTGACTTACAAAAACACTTGAAGTAAAAGTCTGGCTGCCTCTAATGTTCTACTTTGTTCCCCCCTTTTTTAATCAGCTCACACGTGCTGTGCTAAAAGCAAACATGATCCTGGTTGCGTCTTCGCCCCCTGCTATCGCCTTCGGACTGCAGCCTACTAAATCCTAATCCTCTCTCCTATGAGTCCTCGGCAAACCTCGACTTGATGAACGCGACTCTGTGGGCTTCCTCTTTAGTCCGGAGAGAGGATGAGGTGGAGGGAAAACGTGAGCCGGAGAAAGATTGAGAGGGAGGGTGGGGGAGAGAAAAACTTCCCAATTAAGCAGCTCTCCAAGAAGGGCACATTGTCTGACATGAACATGTGCACATGACAGCAAGAATGCACATACAGTACAAAGAGTGAGCTCCATGAACTTGTGGTTCCTTGGCTGGACAAAAAAAGGAAATAGGAGGTTACACCATATGCCCTCCTGCCTGTGTGTGCATTGCATATGCATAGCTTAATGTTTTATGTATGAGCTGTTATGCAATCTCTGTGTCAAGGCCTTACAGTGTGGCAGCATTTCTATGCAGACAGCATAGAAGGAGTTTTTTTCCATTTCATATTCCAGGCTTTGCATTGACATATACGGATATATATTCCATCATGTCACTCACAGCAGCTTAAGTGGTATGAAAGAAGGGCAATCTAACCTCAACTCAACTGACACACATTTAAAAGTGTATATATTACAAAATTGTTTGTCATTCCTGCAGCCTGAAATAAATCAATATAGGGTGAATTCATTACGCACAACTTTAGCCAGTAGTAATGGCATGATCTTTTTAGAGGAATAATGGCATTAGATGCTTTTCAGAAAGTAATGTGTGGTTGTAATGGCTTTAAAAGGAAAGACTGGAAAACACAAAATAGTTAACTCAACTCAACACAATGGCACTATTTCCATTGCAGATATCTTTAATCAGGTAATTTAATTCACCAATTAGACTTTGAGTTATGTTTTAAAGCAGGATTGTCTCACCTTGTTGTCTTGTTTCAGGGAAAGATTTAAAGACCTGATAGGAGACGAATCAGTTTGTTAAGATATTTTTTTCACTGTTTGATTATCTAAATACCTTCTTTGCGTTTCAACTCTTTTGCGCCATCTCAAGTGTCGTTGAGCAAGATACTGAACCCTATCTGCTGAGAGCACAAATGTATTGAGAAAACCTGGATACCACGTTCAAAGATAGCACCCCATTTAGTCCTATGAAAAGTGCTCACTGTGCACATACACTGAAAAAGCCTCCATGGGCCTCCTATCGCTTTTGCGCTTCACCCAAAATCTGCTTTAGGCCAGATTTAAGCTTGTATTGCACACATTACATAGATGGTTTATACAGCTAGATTGATCTAGAAGTTTATCTGTTCCATAAGACATGCAGGAGACAGATGAGTAAAATGCATCCTGTGTAGACGTGCCACAACTCTGAAATAGCAGTTTGGCTTACAGCACTTGCTATATCTACTAATGTTACATGTTACTGAATATTTTCAGAACGACTTCCTCACACATGGCAGACACACAAAACGGAGTTGGTCTACAGCCTGGGCCAGGTTATGCTAGAAAAATAACTAGTTCCAATTAACCTGACTGACCTGATCTGAATAGCCACATTCGAAACTGACTGATCAGTTTCGGTCGATGTCGGAAAGGTGTGGAAAGAGGAGGTTTCTGAAGCTATTCAACTGTCCTAAAAGCAGTGCTGACACACTGATGCCTTCAGATCAAGTATTTGGTGTTGTTAGATGTGGTTTGTGCAGCGACCACTGATCTCTCTGCTGCTATGGGTATGGAAGTCAGGAAGGTTTGATCGCTCTGTGACGCCCAGGGTTCACTTCGTTCACTGATATGGTGGAGCCTGGGGTTTGATAGCAAGATTTTTGGGCTGAAGCTGGTGATAGCCAACATTTTGAAAAAAACTGAAATAAATAGAAACAGCAAGTATGTGGTGCTAATCAGAAATGGCATTAGAATCAATTGCGTGTTCATGTTAAGGGTTTCTCAAAGACTCATGTAGTATTGATTAAGTCGACAATAAGTATGCAGTTAATCAAAATATATTACATTTATCTTATTAATGGAGGATGACACTGACAGGTATATCCGGTTTTAACATAAAAGGCCACTTTTGGCCGGTTTATCAGTCTAACCTTCGTTGTCAGTGATGTGTCCATGCTTTGGCACTGTCACTTTACTGTCTTGTCAGAAAGAAGCCCACAGAGAGAGCACAGACAAGCCCTCTGAACTCTACCACTCACTGGTTCAAACCCTGACACATCAAGCACACACACACTTGACAGACTGACAGAGTTGGCTGTTGGAATACTGACCAGTGGATGACAACGGAAAATGATACACAAGGTCACTTACTTTTTTATTACTCTCAGTAACATGTGTGTGACATTGTAAAGCTACAAATATTTTCTTTCTCTCTCTTTATAAATCTAGTTGTGGGTCAACACATAACTATAACTGGGTAATAGTCTGGTCCCTCTTAAGTAATAGCGCAATATTCAAACAAATTGACAAATTTATTACAGTTTTTAAAACATAATGATTCCTTGTGAATTATTCTCCACATTACTGTTTCATATGACCAGATGAGGTTTGTATTGGCAGAATCTGCATTTAAACTAACTGCAGGTAGTGTTCAGTGGGTTTTTAGGTTTTATTTCTGACAGCAGCTGCTAGGAACCACCTTATGAGATCAGTGAGGGTGAATCAAAACATTCTCTGTAGGTCCACCACCATGAGTGACCTTTTCACATTATAAATCTGTTTTCAATGTCCTTTAATATATTGTTACTGTAAAAATATTGCTAATAGCTGCCAAAATAATAAAAAAAAAAAAACATATATACACTCCCTGATGTGATTTTATTTAGACATTTTCCACATTTGTGTAGTTCTTCACTTGGTTATTACTCTCCATTACAATAAAAAAGCAGAAATTCTTATCTGGACCGATTTAGCATAAGACATAGCAATGGAGGTAGAGGGATGCAGAAAATGGGATAATGACAGAGCAGACGTGAGAATAAGGATAGTGTGGCTTTGAGAGGTACATTAGAGGACAGGACCGATGTAGGGAGGCGTTGCTGTGAGGCAACAACAACATAATCGACTCAGGAACATTGAACACTCCCCTGTTACCGTGTCCTCTTATCCGTGTTGCTCAGCAGCAGCCTTTGTTATTTCTACAATAGTGGCGTTGTGCTTTCATGTCATCCTTTCACGGTCATTGTTTCTCACCTTTAGCTCGGCGGTGAGGGAGGATGTCTCTGTGGAAAAGACCGTGACCTCTCGTCACATTCGTTTGTCATTAAATCACTCTCTCTTTCTCTGTGTGTCAAGCCTTTTCTCGCTCAAGATGTAGAATACTTAAGTGTCATGAGTGTTTGTGACAAAAAAATTTTTCCCTAGTGGATGCAAAATATTTGCAAAAAAACATAATATATTAAATACAAACAATTCTGATTCTCAGCAGCAATGAAGCAATATACAGTTCCAAAACTGAAAACATGTAGCAATGCATGTCAGTCGAAAGCCACTCGTCCACCGGATTATACAATGGTTTCTGATCTTTCAATTATGTGTTCAGTTCTACATGTGACAGTCTCTCTTTCCAGTCTCTCTTTTTATCTCACTGTCCTTTCTTAAATATATCTTCCTTGCTGGCTTCCTCTCACCCACATCACCCATGTGGTACTGGTGATATCTCTGAGTCAGGGGACCAGACACATTCTCACACAGACACACACATACACACACACACACTCATTACAGAGCAGCAGCTGGAGTCTGAGGCAGTATTAATCCTATTTCTGCTTGTTAATGGGATTATGTCTTTTAATTAAAGGCAAGTGGAGAGCAATTATGAGCAGTGAGAGGATGTACCACAGTTCACTGTCATGTCATCATATTCAAGGTGCTCTCGTGCAGGTGGACTTGGATATGATGCTGCTTGAACCTTTTTGACATTGCAAATAAAGCTCCTCCATATTAAGCAGTATTTATCTTTATTTGTACATAGATTTACATCAATTAGTTAAGAAATGTTGCAATCAAATCTATTCAAAGCTTGATATATAACTGGCGTATTGTTTTGATATATTTAATAGTGTAACTGCAGGTTTTACAGGCACTTATGCTGGCAGTCATATCCATTTATGTGCCCCACATGACGAATGCCAGTCACCAAATTGAGTAGGTGTGTGAGGAAATTCAAACACCTCCCAGGAGAAGCTCCACCACACGTTTTCGCTTCTGCTTGTTTTGTGTTGGCAAACCCTGGAGAAGAGGTATATAAACAGAGGCGGACTGGGGGATTGAGGAGCAGCTGTGAAGACAGGTGAGTGGCTCAGGTGATGGGCTGATGTGGGTACTCTATGGAGACAACTGGTGGGCGAGTGCGGGTAGGTGGGCAGGTGTGGAAGAACATGAGCATACAACAGGAATTAAACAGTGGAGTTAGATACAGAGAAGGAAAGATGAGAGGATGGAGCATCTGTCACTAAGACAGCCAGTGACGGGCTGGGAATGATAAATAGCCCTGGACTTTTTGACTCCGATCAGCCCACCATCAAGTAAATAAAATATAATGCATATAAAATAATTTCATATAAAAGTTTGATACTAGCCTACCACTAGTATAATATTAATTCAAGTTGGACAGTACAGCAGTTTAACAAATACACAACCAACACATCTCTCTCTCTCTCTCTTGTTTGTTCAAATGACTCACAGTATGGTTGGCCTTCTGGCATTTGTCCAATTTCCAGATGGCCAATCCGTCACTGATGACAGCTTTGCCTAAGGTCAGCTGTTTTGCCCTAGTTTATATTAACTGCTTACCACTGTACACAATCACTACTAAATCAAGTGTAGCCCATATCATGGTTTTGCTGTTATCATAAAAGACTATTAAATTGAAAACAAATAATTTAAGGGGCGGAGTTCCCCACCACTCAAGACGTCTGGACACACTTTCAGTTTCCAGTCTGTGTGCTAAGCCAAGCTAATAGGCTTGCATGCTTACTGTAGCCGTATATGTAATGGACCTAAAGACAGTGGTACAAAGAGCAAATAGGTGTCTTTCTTCAAATGTTGAACTATTCTGTTAAATGCCTTGCATACCCATGGTACGCTTGCTTGTGTGAATTTACTCTGACTGTGTGGGCGTGTACAAACTGTTTAAAACAGCTCCTGTAGCCAGGTACACTTCGGATACTGGGTGTGGATGAGCAAAATCAACTGTTGCTGAATAAAAGGTCTGATCTGGACTAGAAACTTGTAAATTGCCTTCTTGATCAAACATTTGGCTAGGGATTATTTGCCCTTTTCTGTGTTCCACAACACCATTAGCAAGGTGAGAACTGGCCTCCATGTTCTGTTTCACTGCATTATAATCCACTTAGAGGCATCTTAAAGGGGAAAGTGACACTGGAGTGACATTACAAGCTGCAGTTGTTGCAGTGCCACTGATAGAGTTAGAGAAAGAGAGGAGAATTACACCTCTCCTTTAATCACATCTACAAGCCTGCTAATGTGTCACTGTAGGACATGCACTGCTGCACACACAGGTGTGTACTGAAGACACACACATGCATGCACAGATATAAATGCACTTAAAAATGGACACTCAGACATTTAACACTCTCACACACTCACACTCACATTAATTGATCCTAAGCTAAGAGTGCATATGCAAAAACCACATACACACACACACACACTGATGTGTGTCTCTATTCCATCTCTTGCTCCTCTTAGCACGCGCCTCCAATTACCTGCAGTTGCAGACATGATTCCGTCTTTATCCCCCTCTGTGTCTCTTTTTTCCGTAAGGACAAGGGAGCGTTTTGTTCCAATTAGTCTCAGCAGACGAGCTTCTACCAGCCCTCGGGATGATTAAACCCAACACACCTCGCACTCCTCCTCCAACAGGTTAACTTACAACTATGCTGCAGGCAGAAAGAGCTTCAGAGAAAAGTAGAAAGAGAAAGAATGCACAAAAAGAGTGTGGCTGTTTGAAAAGGAATGAGATTATGAAAAAGAATATGTGAGGGTAAAGACAGTGAAATAAAACGTAACAGAGAACAATAGATAGAGAGAGAAGATTTTTGATTTGATGCTTGTTTTAGCTTCTTTTCTTGTAGAGAGACAAGGAATCTGTTTAAAACCAAACATTTTTTTCTTATTGCAAGAACTGCAGGGGAGAGAGGTGAGAGAGTACACAACAACAAATATCTTGTTGTCTTTTTCAAAACTTGAATCTTGTTTTTGTTAAAACAAGTAATAGTGAAAACACCTGAAACATGTTAAGCAGTCTCTTGTGGGACAGGTAAAGGGAAATGAAGAGTACTTTAGCACTTGTAAAGCAGTAACTTTGTCCATATTGGGATCCTGTTGGAATCACAACTATGTTGTTCATAAGCCTAAACTACTTCCATTTTGATAGCATCTTTTATCAAGGCAACAAAGCTCGAGCCATGACACTGAAAGGTCAGGGTAAGGCTGCTATCCATGTTTTTTTAGACAAAGTCAATAAAACTGTGTTCATTGTTATTTCCATCCTGCAAGTCGACATGGTGGTGATTAATTTGACAAACAATTCATTTAGACTTGGCATAACACTATGCAGTTATTAATGTATTGCACTTTAACAAGGAGGGCTATTTGTGTTGATCACTCTTCATTGTAAAAGTTTCAATATAATACTCTATAAAGCTTTTACTACCACCACAGGGTGAATGTGCTCTACAAGAGCAGCGGAATTACATAGATGGAAGATCTGCCTCTATTTCACAACCTTAGTACACCCCTCAGGGCCAGTAAACACTACAGGGACAAATAGAGAACCACAGTACTTGGGCTAGCTTCACTAGCCTTCACTTTGTGTATTTATTCTTAAAGCAGCACTTTTATTGGTGTCTTTGTAAAGGTGAAACACAACACTCATGGTTTCTGTGCATGAATTGTTTAGTGTTTGTTACATTTCAGTGAATCTGCAATTTCACTATAACCCTTGAGTCAAATGGTTTAAGGTTAACTTCCATTAATAAGATAACTTCGTTAGTAGTAAGTTATTTTATATTTACCCTTTTCAACAATATGAACATTTATGGGCACATTTGTATCAGCAGAGGAAGCTTTATTAATGTTGCAGGTAAAATGCTTCTAAACTAACTAAGCACTGATACAGTGAGGAAATGGAGAAAATCTAGATGAATGGTGGCACTGATGAACCTGTTTCTGCACCATTTTGATCATTGCCAACACAGCTGCAGCAACCCAAGCATGCTCCAGCATCTTTATGGTCTAGGTAAAGGGCAAACATTAGCCGATATTCTCATCACAATTAATGTAGGCAAAACTTGCAGGGAGAGAAACAGTAGCTGTTGTTTTTAATGTAATCTCCTGGCAATTTAGGGCTTCTAGTTTACCTGGCTTGCGTGTCAAAACTGGAGCACTTGAAACAGACAGAACATGCAAACTACACTCTGAAAGAGCGTAAGGTTTGTAGCACTGACCTTTGTGTCACCCCCATTCAAAATCTGTCATAGGTTAAAAACAGTATTCATTAAGACTTTTTCATGCAGACATTTTGACAAGTGATAATATTAAAAATAGTTGCCTACCATTAAGGTTGCCAACTCCACGGATCTGGTACAGTGCATACTGGCTCCCTGAACACGTCTCTGTAATGCAGTCATCATTAATGTTCCACCTGTGCTTTTCCTGCTATGATGAGCCAAGATGCCCACAGAGCGATCATTTAAGTGTGAAGAATGAGAAAATTAAATAGAATCTCTATAGAGAAATAGGACTGATTTATCCAACAAACATATTTCTCTCTCCGCTGCCTTTTAAAATCATCATCTATTGTTTGGTCTCTGTATTTCAAGATTAACTTCCTTGTTGAGGCAAACCCTTCCCCCTCCTGCCAACTTGCTTTATCTTTTCCACCCACTCCTCCCCATCTGTCTTAATCTCATTACAGATGTCAATAGCCAAAGCTTGGTCCCCCCGATAAACAGCACTATTACCCCACAGTGACCCCCAGCGCTGTTTACCTTGTTAACAACTCACTGGACTCCAAACACACTCTCATTTCCTATGCTATAGGACCCATTTATGTACATTTTATATGCATGTGTGTGAGTGTGTGTGTGGCAACAAGAGACACTGTGTTTGTTCAGTTGTCCCATATTACTTCCAGTGACGCCTGTGTTTGAAGCAGACGATGTGAAAGTGGTGCTGCTGGGGCTTTACCAGCTGAATGCGCGGAATAGGAACAGGAAAAAGATTATTTCCTGTGTCAGTCCCTTGAGAAGGTTGAGATGTAGAGGTTAAACGTGATCAACTATTTAAGGGATTGTAATGTGTATAATAATAATTATGGTGTGTGTTGTTTATGTGGTACTTATCTGTAAAATAGCACAAACTGGCTCAAGCAGAAATAAGCAGGCAGGAACAAGGAGACTGGAATGTAAAGGCTGGGTTGCAGCGTTAGAGAACAATAAGGGACTGGTATAATAAGTATGTATATCAGCCCCTGGTATATATACTTAGGGGTTGATGACAGGATTGGAGTGCAGATGGGCTGATTGTGAAATGCGGGAAACACTGAGGACTACTTCAGGGCATAAAGAGAGAGGCAGGGCAGAAGTTAGAGGCTGAGGGTCAAAGGCGCAGAAAATGATCAAGTGGCTGTTAAAAAATAAAAACTTAAATGTATTTAATCATAGGCATGATACATAGTTATAGAATATTAATTGAATACAATAATGTCACATACATCATACCCAAGTGTAATTTGCAATTCTTGTCCCACAACAGATTTTGCCACAACAGCAATACAGTAAGCAAGATTCAGGCCCATACAGGGAAAATGATTCAAGAGTAGAAAAATAAATAAACTTGATTAATTTGGACAGTTCTGGAAAGGTTTCAGTATTATCCTGATGTTGGACCTTTGTCATGACATTCTTTTGGGTCGGCTTATAGCAGTTGTGTGAATTTAAGATGATATAGCACAGTGGTTTTCAAACTGGGGTCTGTGGGTTGTAGGGAGTCCCCTTTTATGTCATTTTCTGGAGTGGGGATGGATGTTTTTATTAATTGTAATTTATAGTGTTTGTTGATCATTGATTGACCATGAAGACTTCATAATATTGAAACCAAAAAGCTAACACTTTACTCAGAGGAGATGCCTTAAGACAAATTCCTCTCAAATATAAATATAAACTACCAATTATGTATTTACTGTAATCAGTACTCAAAGTTAAAATAAATTGAACTTTTGAATAATAACACCTGTCAACACAAAGGTTTAAGGAGGTGATACAGCCACCATCTGTGTAGTCCTCTCATTGTTTTCACCATGCACACTAAAGTAGCAAGCGTTATGGTGAGGGGGTTATAGAATAAATGTTGTGATCATGAAGCCCTCACTGGTTTCATAAAACAAATGTCTGTGTGTGTGCGTGTGTGTATGTGTGTGTGTGTGTGTTTGATGACTCACTTCTCAGCTGTGAGGATTACATGTGCTACCCAGAGCTTTGAGCAGAGCTCTGTTGGGATCTATAGGGATAAGAGCACCACATGCCTTTATAAAAGTATGAACTAATTAACTCACTCCCTCCCCTCCCAACCCATCTACACACTCCATGACCTTTTCCACATCCTGCTGACCTGCACCAGTGTGGCCCTGGTCCTGAAAGCATGTGTGTAACCTCTGTATCTGTATTCATTTCTTTGACTTCCATTTTATGTACCTGGAGGCGTAGCTAGAGGCTGAAGCCTGTAGGAATACCAGTAAAATCATGTTGTTCATGGAGAATCCCTCCATTGTCTCCCACTAGACTTGTTTCCCCGCTAACCTTACTTTGGTTTCTGCTTTCACCTTATAACTAAAGCTCTGTTGAAATCTTAAACCACATTTTTGCATTTTAAAACATGGCCTCACCTTCATTATTTTTTTTGTCAAAGCAATTGCCACTTTAATAGGGGCCTCTTGTTAAGCGCATTTGAATAAAACATGACACAAACAAGATTATAACACTTGTGTGAAAATCCCCTCCAGTACATGGATGTAGCATTCAGCTGAAATGTTTCATCAGCAGTTGATATAAATGATTTCTCACACTTTGACACACTGGTGCCAAACAATGGTAAACTCTGTAAATCTAAAGCAGTGCAAGATTTTTTAATAATGATCAACTATTACATTTTTCAATCTTCTTTGTGATCAGATGTTCAGGCTCAGTGGTTTCCTGAATAATATTTTGATGTTGGAGTTCACTTTTCTTTTTCTTTTTTTTTTTCTTTTTTTTTTCTTTTTTCACCTTTCAATTTTTCATGTCAAATAAAAAACTAAATGGAAAGGAGAAAATCCTGTTTGGATTTGGAGTAATTCCTCTTTATGATAGAAGGGAATTTCCTTTTTTACAGTTACATTAATGTTTGCATTTTTCAACTTGTATCTCTGAGAAAATTCCAGCTCCAACTAATTTAAGAATGCTGTAATAACTGAAGTAATGTACAGTACAGAGCGATAATACAGTAATTTGAAGGCTCCTGCATGTTGAGTGCACTGACTAATACATTTTAATGAAAAAGCAGTGCCTTTCGCTTTTCCATGTCATGTATTCTACAGTCTTAACTCTTAACACTAGAATATTTTTGTATAACCATCCAAATGACTATCATATTGCTATACACATACATACATGAAGGCCACACCCGTCTCAGTTTATAAAGATTGGCGACTAACGTGTGAAGTCATAGAGGAGTCACGCAAAGATTTTATTGCACAGATGTTAAATCACAACTTAGGACCATGTGGGTGTTCTTGTCCTAACAAGCATAGAAAAGATGAGGTATTTTCTAAAATGTAGAGGAAATTTTATTTTGAATGGCTAGTTCTTGGTTTAGATGAAAGTAAAACTGAAATAATTCCCATCACTGTGGCCAGTGACCCTTTATAGTCAAACAATAACTATTTACGACCCCTTGTCACATATATGTGCTAAGAGCAGTAGAACCTGCGAGTCATGCTCCCTCCTTGGGTTGTTTTATTTTAATATGTCTTTGGCATCTTGAAGAAGTAAAACTCTTCAGTATTTCACAAGAAAAAGATTCTTGTGACCCCCAAGCATTACCATGTGACCCCTTGGGTGGTCCTGACCACAATACTGGAAACTACTGGGAACCGCTACTGAATAGTAATCTCTATAGAGGGTTAATTTTGTTAGGATTAGAGTTAATAGTCGTGTGTTTGAGTTTATGCATCTTTTGTGGAAAACAATGTTGGTACCTGAAACACATTTCTGTATATAAACATAGTATTTGTGTGAGTGTGTGTGTGTGTGCATTTGTGTTATTTCTAGCATCAACTTTTTGCCAAACATCAAACCCAATTCCCATCCTCGTATTCAGTCTCGCAATCGAATCCCAGCACTGTGCCTCACAATCCTGTAAACTAACATCAGAGCCTCCACAGCTAACACCTATTAGCACAGTGCTACTCCTCTGTGTACCTTTGCATCGTTAATCCAGACTCAATACATAAATGTGCAGCCATCCTTGTGTCTTCATTTGACTGAGTCTTAAAGTTTTTTTTCCTGCACTTATGTCTCAGTCCTCTTTAGCTGTCTCTACCCTGCTCGGTTTACCGATGTCAACTTGAGCACATTTTTATGTTATGAAGAGTAAACAAAGGGGCTGGCAGAAGTCAAACACAATTAAACACACACAACAAAGTTGGAGCAGAGTGATGATAGATGTTTGGTGGTCTCAACTGTGGTGTGCACGAATTCCATAGATGTGTGTGGTTTTAAACTTTATTAAGATGATGGTGGGGGTCAGAAAGTTGTGAGAGCCCTCTTACATTCATGGTTTTCTCATGGATGTGCTCAGGCTTTGGGGTTTGATACTGGAATACCCTCAATGCTTTACATGGAAGAGTGTAATTTACAAAAATATATTGCAAAACAAACTGCATCATAATTTAAGACCAACACTGGCCGATGGTCTTACAAACTTTGGTGGAGTGTGACAAACATAGACTGACTTTAAGAACTCTCACATACATCTGCATGCAGACAAACGAAGCCTTTACATGTTTGCCTTCACATGATACATGCATACACACATTGTGCAAACACATGCTGTGCTGCCCAGGAGGACCACTCTATCAGCATCCATGAGAAGTCTTGGCTGTCATTCTGTTCACAGCCCAATCTGGCAGCACTCTTACCATCAGCCCTGCCATCTGCTGGGCTCTCAGCAGCTTGTTTAGAGGTTAATAGCTTCATGATCCCTCTATCAGTCCTGCCCATCTTCAAATGGCTAATTCTTCCTCTCTGGCAGCGATTAGCGTGGTGCAGCCTCCTCCATCCCTTTTCAGCATCATCCGGGCCATCATCAGGACAACAATCCCCGGTTGTTACCGGACATACGATATCAGATCAGAATAGATTTTACAAAGCGTGCAGCCACAACAAAATGACACATCTGGAGCCGTTAGAGATAGATCGATATCCCATTCTCAGAGGCATTGGGGTTTGTAACAGGCCTATCCTTTTTAACAGCCAACAAATCACACTTGAAAAGCTCCTAAACAATGACATTTCTTTTCAGCTGGCAGCTTTGCAGTGAGGTGATACAACAAGCATAAATGCATCCATGTGAATTTCATTTAGTTGCATGGATTTATGTTGATATACCCATAGATCAAATTAGTGTAAATGATGGTTTCTCCAGTGGCCTGCTGAGTTCTAGGAATGTGTGTGTGCATGTACAAGCTAGAGGAGAAATAAAGACCCTTCACATGACTTCACTGTGGATAATGTAATCTGTCAAGTGCAAGTAAATATGAATTGTCCTTGCACAAAATGTATGTGAGTTTTCTTTCTACAGGCCTCACAGGCTTTGCCACCTCATTTGTAGGACAAGCTCTCCACTGCTGCACTAGATTCCTATGGGAAACTGATGGAGATGCTCAGTGTTAATGTGGTAGCTGTGGGGTTTAAAAGAGTGCAGGCATAGTAAATCTGAAGAGATCAACTTGTGTCAGGGCTGCAGGGACCTCTGCGCTCCCTAGAGGAGGCTGCCAGTTTGACTTTAACTGAACCCTATCCATAACTGACTGATTTTCTTAGAAAAATCTCCAACTGCCTCTCAAATTAAGTTTAAGGGATTTTTTTTCAATGTGACTTCTGCATGACCCCCATGAATTTGCATATTACATAGCTGAGAACTGAATATTAAGCGCTTGAGCGAATTACTGTCTCTCAGTTGATATTCCCTGTGCAGCTCGAGGTAGCGAGCAAACGAGCGGGCGGGCATTTAAAACCCCTTTTGAAGATAATGTGATTTTTTCATTTGGCTGATAAGGACGTGTCATGGAATGTTTCATTATTTTGGACACTAAGCATTTTTTTTTCTCTTTTCCTTCATAGCTTACCAAGAGGAACAAAAATTAATCCAGCATCATATTATTGCTGGTTGAGATGAGGGTGGGGGAGTTATACACTGTGATTGCTGTCGGATCGTCTTCGGGGATCTGCTCTGATTCTGACGATGCTGGCAGACGTCAAAGCTCTTAGGCTTGGGGCCGTGAGATGACATGCTTTCACACCAGTGGTACAGTATTCGCTCGTCTTTCAGAAGATGATGCACAGTTGTGTGAATTACCCACATCCCATAATGCATTCTGCCATGACTTGGTGATTTCCTATGATCTCAGTGTTTTGGGAGAAATGATTTATAAGACGCATTGTTCATATTTTATAGATATTGCATGTCTCAGAGCTCAGATGTCGACCACATGTTTGTTTCAAACCTCAACCTTTACCTTCATGACACGAGTGCAAAGTCTCAGGTCCAGAAATGTATTGCTCAGAGAACTTTCAGAGGTACACTATGTGGAATTGGGTATCTGGTTTCAGATGATTGCTCCAGCCCATGCATATGCATTATATAAACATGAAAAGGCCCGATAGCTCTAAGGGAAACTATGATCTCTCAACACATTCTAATTAAAGATTCCTCCCTCCACTCTAGCCAAAAACGTCTGCATTCCACTTACTGACAATCTTATTCTCAATTTGCTCTCTAGTCGTCTTTCTGTTTTGGTGTTTTTCCATCCCACCACATAAACACTGATGTAAAAGTGTCTGTTGCAGAGCAGGATATTCCTTTTTTTTTTCATCTGCTCCTTTATGTGGGGATTTTCTCCTTACTGATAATCAGTGAGAGGTGCAGGCTCTTCCTTTGGGTTAAGGATAGTGGGTGCTGCTGGGCACAGATGAATGGCTAAAAGGACACTCTGAAGGTTCCCGATCCCCCTTCCCACCCCCACCTTTTTGTCAGAGGATGGAAATACTGAAATAGATTCATGAGCTTTCCCTTCCAATAGCTTAGCCGACACTGTGCCAGTGCCTGGCACCAGTCGAGGACTGCCGGATTTGCCGAGAGCAGACAGACACGTCGCCACAGACATCAGTGCAAGAGATGAGCAATGTGAGAAAGAGAGGGTGTTAACAAACAGGGAGAAAAAGTATAATAGTAAACACTGCAGAGAGAACTGCAGTATTAGGACCAGTTTTTGTTTGCTAATTTTAAAGGCTGACCAACCTTTACCCTACGCTTGGGAGGGTTCATGACCTCTGAAATACTGTGTATTTTTCTGTTAAGGCTTCTCTAATATATGTATTTGAAGGGAAACACCATTTAAACTACACTGAAGGTAAGGACAAGGTGTATTTTTGTTTTGGCAATGTTTGTAATGTCCTAGAATCTCCTTTTTTTAATTTAAAGTTTTAAAATGCCAACATTTTGGGTGCCTAGTGGCTCACCTGATGGAGTGCTCGCCCCATGTGCAGGGGCTTGTTTCAGGTTCCCACGGGCGCCTGGGGTTTGGTTCCGGTCTGTGGCCCTTTGCTGCGAGTCGTCCCCTCTTTCTCTCCCCACTTTCCTGTCTCTGTACAGCTGCTACTATAAGATAAAGGCAATAGAAGCCCTGAAAATAATGTTAAGATACCAACATTGGTGGTACAGTGGCTTAACCCTCTGACTCTAACTAAAAAACTGATACATTTAGGTAAAATGATTACGTTTCCAAGTGAGGCCTTGGTTTACATCATGTTTTTGAACTTGAAACAAGCCTGAAAAAAAGATGAAAACCTGGGCCTCTCTTTCTAATTTTCCACTTAGGTCAGAGAATGAATCAGTGATCAGAATCTAATAACGGCTATCTGTCAGCCTCTTGAGCATGCTGTC
The DNA here is from genome assembly GCF_004916995.1 of Morone saxatilis. Lineage (NCBI taxonomy): Eukaryota > Metazoa > Chordata > Actinopteri > Moronidae > Morone > Morone saxatilis. Next base: position 9,684,527 of record NW_023340095.1, on the reverse strand, counting down.
AGTGTTAGCCTGTCCATGATCTTCTAAACAAAATACACACTCTCAAACTCATCCAGCATGTTCCTTGAGATCACCAGTTATCTTTAAGATCTCCTAAACATTTGTATAGCATGGGGTTGGGAATCACTGCATGGCAAGTTAATACCTAACAAATGTGGGTTGGAGCTTTGTCTTCCAGGGCACTTGTTTAAATGTCCTGGTGAGCTGAGATCAGTGTGATTGTTAGAGTCCTGTCCAAACAGTGGGATACGAGGCAAACAGTGACCTCTCACAGGCTGATCATTCCTACCACATGGAGCATGTTTGTATAGACCTGCCGTGGCTTCAACCCAGGAATGCATGTCCGATTTCTCTGCATCTCCACATCCTTTCCTACATCTTTATAGCCCTGCAAGTTAGCTATACTAAATGATGTAAAATAGATCCTAAAAGAAGAGCCGTATTCTGTATAACATCTGGTTTGTTAGGAGACCAAAAGAAAGCCATAATGACTGATAACTGATAAATGACAGTGTATCACAACCAGTAAATGATGATGAATGGCTCCATTACCATCAGATGATCTCCATGCTGGTTTGTTTTTGTCTGGGGTTTCTGAAGTATGATACCAGGCCAGGATTTGCCCTTAAAGGGTTAAGTAGACACCTCCAGGCTAAAACAAATGACAGGGACAGACTATGTTGGCTTTGCTGACTTGGACTAAATTATATAGTATTAAATGAATTTGACAAAGAATTCCACTGCTATAAGTACTTCTACAAAGGTATATTAAAGCTTTTGCATACTTAAACTTTACACACAGTACACTACAACAACTACATGTTTGATACTGATTGTCATACTTGGGACTACAAGTACAATTAAGCATCCAAAAACAGAACTTTGGATCCTGGAGTCTTGATAGCAATAGTACAGTAACAGCCCTAGCTGTAAACTACTCGCACAATTGTCCTGTAGTCAAAAATAGCTAAGATTTTATGTTGGTATAGGTATAGAAATAGCCCAGTTTAGGGCTGCCAGCGCAGAATAGAACCTTTAGCGTTAACATTTCTGTTTAGGGTCCTGGATTAGCATAGCAAAGGCCCAGAATTACTACCAATTTCAAGAGAAATATCTTTTCAGTCTTTTCTAATCCAATACATTATAACATATCTGGTGTTAAGACCTGGCTGTGTAAATGGAAAACAAATAAAGTGAATCAGACCAAACCACACAACACTAACTTGTTATTCCAGGCTTTCCTGCCATGATGTGTGTCAGGTAACCTTAAATCACTTCCCCTCAGACATTAAGCTTCCTTTGTAGTATGCTGTTGTTGTGATACTAGCCACAGTAGAGTTGTGAGAATCGCTGTCAGGAGCTGGTGTACTAGCTCTGGGAGACTGTCTCGTCCTCTCTGCAGAGTTACAGCAGCAACTGTAGAGACAGCTTGCTAACATACAACCTAATGTTAGTTATACTACTTGCTGTGTCGTTGTTCCTTCTTTATTATGGTATTTATCATAGTATTGGAATTCTCCAGAGTCGCATATGTGACCTTAAAGGGGAGAGGGTTTGGAAATTTGCAACAATAAATGTATAGTAGCCTGCCTAATTCCTATTATTCCATATTTCCTAAGGACTACTGTATGTCAGTGCAGGGCAAGAGGTCCTAGCTACCAAGGCCTCAGGAGAGCCATTAAGACTTCTTCATGGGAAAGCAGCCAAGGTCAGGGGTTCTAACCCACCTTGAAATGTCTAAATGGAGACCTTCTGTTGCCAGGGTATCAGCATCTCACCACTTTATCCTCATGGAATGTCTATTTTTTATGAATAAAATGCACACAAATGTGAGTGTTAATGTTGGAGATTAAAGTATTCAATGAAAAGCACTGAGAACTGCTTTGTGCGTTTGTTTCTGTTTATGTTACAGCAGCACTTTTTTTTGCACAACATGCATAAGGTATATGTTATTAGTTCACTTGTGTTCATTCTCATATTGCACGTGAACACTTTCTGGTGAAGCTGACAGTGGTTTCTTTATACGATACTTACTTTGCCAAGCCCTATTTATTTTGTCTTTGTTGTATCCAATTATGCAGCTGAAAAGACCAACTTTCCCCTCAGGGACAACTAAAGTTTAATCTTATCTTTCTCAGAACTCAGTTCAGTAATCTTTCTCAATTGGTTGTGGATCACAGAGGTTAGTCTCCAGGTCTCAGTGGTAGCCGGTGGTGAAGAGTATCTGTCTGCTTCTGCTCACCATGCTTTCGTACATGTGTGTTACATGATATGGGTGAACACTCTTCATAACCCAATAGCCTAAGGGGAAGATATGTGGAAGACATGGTTTCTTTAAGGTTGTGCATTAGATAAAGTTTCATTATTTGTATTTATTTATTTAATTTGGTGTCTGTTATATCAGAACATAGATGTATAAATCCAAATTCATTGGTCGTAAAATCTGATTAGAAGAATAAAGGCTTTGTAGTTATTATAATGGTATATAAGGGGATTCTAGAAAAACTGAAATTGCTTTAGTTGTGTATGCGTGTTGCATTTCAAAGAAAGGTTGAAATCTCTTATCAATGTTATAACAATGCAATTCCCACAAAATATTTGTATTGTCCTTTACCATGATTAGGCTGCTTGTTCTAAATTCTTTTGTCTTGTTTTATTTCAGGAATTCATGATCTTAGAATCTATTATTGTTATCCATTTTACATGATATCCAGGTTCAATTCAACAGCAGATTAAGAATGTACTGAATTGCTGCTGTTTAGTATCCAACAATAAAGGTCCAATGTTTAAAAAAGAATTTAGTGAAAAAAGTATATGTGAGTCCGTGTTTGAACCTTTTTTGTTGTATGACCGTCACTGAGATAAGGGTTTGATTTGATCACTCCTGAGTTAAGGTCACCTATTGTTTTCCTGTTTTCCAGCAGTGACTACCACCAGACAAGTCCCTCTATAAGGAGACCTCTGCTGTCCTTTGAGATCTATCTGTCTCAATGCGATCAATAATCCAATCTCAGTCTCCATGAGTGTATATGTGTGTGTGAGTGTGTATGTAACCCTATGCCCCAGATAGAGGCCACCAATAGGGGGAATTGCTCCTGTCTGACCTCCAACATGCATCATTTTCTTCCTCCTTACTGCCTTGGCTTTGTCGGTTCGTCATACATGCCTCTGTCTGGTTCCTCTGATCTTTTTCTTCTTCCCCCAACGAGCCTTTCATCTTTTCACCTGTCTTCATGCATCAGTGTGTCTATCTGTCTATCAGTCAGTAACAGTCAGTAATAAATTGGTTTGCTCTCCAGAAAGTCTTTCTTCACATTCAGTGCTGATTACTGTCAGTGTATCTGTCATCTTCAGTGTATGTCACAGTGATCGATGGAGTGCGTGTTTTTCTGTGTATGTGTGTGTGCCGTGTGTGACATCAGTGGAGCCACCTTGCTGATTTTTGGTAGCTGAATGTAAGAGGGTCAGGTCTGCTTTGGCCTAATCAATGACAACAGAGCCTGTTTGTCTATCCCTTTATTAGAGAGACTTGGCACACACACATAAACACACACCTTATATCGGTAGCAGATAAATCGAAGCTCAGTGATCAGACACTTAACAAGGAGAGAATAACTGGAAATGACAGGTCACCTCTGTCAGAGCTGCAAACCTTAGGGACTATGTCGTATGTGTGTGTGTCTGTGTGTGTGTGTGTGTGTATGTGTAAGGGTGGATGGACACCACTGGTTTCCACTGAAATCAAAGGTCTAAGGAGGCTCATGTGCAGACCAGCATTATAATATAGCTGCTGCTGCTGTTCAATCCCCTCCTCGAGTGGGGAGCTGTGGACTGGATTAGATACAACACCTGCCTCTAGTGTGAATTTGCGTTTTATTTATCTGCACATAGATGGTGACCATTTAATGCATGCAGCTCATCCAATTCAGAGGTCACCAATCATATGCTTAATGGGGAGAGGAGAGCAGGAATTGATCAGTCACCTGTGTTGCATCTGCAAACCTTAGGGACTGTGGTTTTCTGTGTATGTGTGTGTGTGTGAGTGTGAACATAAATGTGTGTGGCTGAGACTGCAGCCGGTTTTGAAAAACCTTTTAATTAATAGACTCATTACCTTCCAATCTCCCCGTGCCCTTTCCTCTGTGTTGTCTTGGCCTCCAGAGGGAAGCTTAGTGATTCTCGTCTGTAGTGAAGGATCACATCCCTGGAAACAAGACTCTGAAGTGACCCTGTCTTTGCCAGCTGGGCCAGTGACATGCATTAGAAAGCAGGTGCAGTGTAGTTAAGCCTGAGAACAGTTGTAGGGATTTAGAGGGCCTTGATGTAGAGGTGACAGTAGTTTTAAATAAAAAGGTGGGTGAACGTTCTTCAGCAGTGGCAACCAACCTTGAAAAGAAAACTTGATTAGAAGAAAAAATCATTTAATTTGTCTCACAAGGTAATTCAAATTTAAACTCACAATTTGGAAATAAATTATTTGTGTTACCAATATCCAATTTCCAAAATCTGTACATTACTATTGATAATAATAAAGCTTAATGGAAAGTTGTGAGGAAAGAGACAGAAAAGAGGGAAATAAGCAAATGAGAAGGAAAAGGGAAGTGAATGAAGGACAAGATTAATGGAGAAATATTTTAAAAAGAGAAGAAGTTGGGTGGGGCAGACACAGCCTAAGATGAGGGAAAAGCCTGACCTTCTACATATTTAATTTCATTCTCTGGGTGGCTGTTAATCCTTCATTACCAAGGCATTGGCAGTCTGAATGAGACACTCATCTGTGCACACCTCTCCACTCTTCAAGCTTTACTCACTCAGGGAAACATTCAGAAGGTATCCTAATCAGAATCCCTGAGCCAGCTGATGTTGACCAAAGAGCACCGGTTCTACTCTAAGCACTCCAGATATCTGAACTCCTCTTGCTTTCCCTGAGGGTGAGCCAAGATACCACACAAAAAAATCATTTTGGCTACTTTTATCTGTAATATTATTCTTTTATTGAATAACCAGCACTAATGACTATAAAGTCCACGAGTTGGAATGTGTCAAGTGATTTTAAGAGCTTCACCCTTAGGTTCATCCCCTTTTTCAGCCGTTTTTAGTCCTGTGTAAACTGTATGGCAGCAAACACTGCACCAATCTGCCAGCCAAACCTCATGTTTCATCTTACTCTTACTAAGTAATCATGGGTAATCTACCATTTTCTGCCTCAGACAGAGAAGCTGATCCCCATCTCAACCAGTTAAAACTGGGCTACAAACCACTTCAGTGTGCTTCAGAGATCCCAATACGATTCAAAATCAAACTGACCTACAGTACCTCATTGGCAAAGTGAGGTTGCCAAACTGGACACTGTATTTTTGGCTTTATAGCTGAAACATGATTGAAATGTCTGATGGGGTTTGATTTTTAAGAGCTAAGCCAAAATTTAACTGAATTCAAGAGATGTTGACTATGGCAACGGCTGAGATGCTGCAGCCGAAAGGCTAGTTCCTTCAGACTTCTCTGTTTTTGTTTTAATCTGTTTTTGGTTTCATTGCTGAAACACGGCTGATGCTCTTACTCCAGGAGGAGAAGAAAGAGAGCCAAATAGGAGCCATGTTCATCGATGATGCTTGCTGCTCAACCAAGTGGATGGACACTGTTTCTTTTTATGTGAAGATGACCAACCTGAACAACCAGACTACCGCTCCAGTTATCCAATGTTAGTACCGACTTTCAATTGTCTTTTTTTTTAACACCTGTCCTACAATAGATTAACATGGTAATGTGATGTGCAGGTGTACTCCAGTGACACAGATGACCACACCCATCAGTGATGCTCGCCACATCAGCCACTCCAGTCTCAGAGCATTCAATTCAACACTTGTTCAAATTTCAATTCAACTTCATTCAACAATTTTATTTATATAAGCAGGCGCCAATTCATAACAGAAGTTATCTCAGGACACTTTTCAAATTAAGCATGTCTAGACCAAACTCCTTTTAACATTTACAGAGACCCAACAGTTCAAGGTCTTGAATTTCATTCACCTTTGAAGGACCTCATTGACCTCATCCAAGGAGATTCATAAGGCTTGAAAGCAGTATTTGCATCAGTGTATATCAAGATATCAGGAAACTGTTTTGAATGAACAAGACAGAAAATATGCCCAGTGTTAATATTCTGTGAGATACTTAAAGCATTTTCCTCTGCCAAGACTGAGACTGTGGAGATGTTTGGTATCTGGGCAACTCTTCATATTCGTTGTCAGTCACAGCAGCAAATGTTTTGTCAGGACTCAATATTAAATCCTTAGAGTAGTTGGTGGGTATTATAATAAGTAAGTAGACACACGAACACACAAACAAGGTAAATGACAACATCCAAACAGCTCTACTGGGGCGTGTGTACTGTCTGAATGTACATATGCAGATTTGTGTAAATTTGTATGAGTTTATTAATCATAAATTATGCAAATTGAGATGTTTTTTTCCTGCAGACCTCAACAGTTCCTTAACCTAACGACCACGACTACAGAGAGTTTCATTAGCGCTGAGATAGTTGACCATCTCTTGTTGTTTGTTTTGCTCACTCCATCACCCAGCGCCATTTAGCTTTCATCAGGGTGCTCTTTCTCATCGCCTGGTTTTAATCAGATCATTGTGACCTCCAGTACCAATCTCTCTCACCTCTCATATATCAGAAGAGTGGAGCGGTAGGAATGAAGTTGAGTGATATATTAGGTCGGTATTGTCCTTTAAAAAAATAGATGTGTGCCAGTCAATTTGGTATCTATAATGGCTGTCATGAACCAATGTTTGACTCAGTATTTGCATGCAAGAGAGATTTTTTTGACCATAACCTTTAATATTGCGTTTCTAAATTTTATTTTATTCACAAACTGCTCGCCCAGGCTCTGAGCCGTTGTGAGTCTGCATTCCTCGATTCTACGCCCTTGGCACACACACAAACACACACACACACACACACACACAGACACACAAATTTCCTGGGTAATTAGAGATTACTTCCAAATTACAGATGCACTTAGTTTTGGTTTCATTTCCACATAAAGTGGTAGATAACATTTTTGCTCACAACCTGTCTGACTCCTAAACAATTAAGGTACAACCTACAGAAGTTGAGATCTAAGCTAAAATAAATTGGAGCTTTTATTTGGGCAACCCCAAACCCTAAATAAATTCATGCTTTTTGATTCATGCTTTATTATCTTTGGGTGCAATATTTTCAGTTAAAAGAACATTATTTGTCCCCTCCTTCATCTCAGATGTGCAGTATTAGCTTTTTTCAAACAAGCTAATATTTACTCCTAAATTAAGTAACCTATATTTAAGATCCGTAATTTTACTTTCAAATTCAAGCAAATTGCTGGTACTTGGTCCTTACCACCAATGAGTTACTAATCTATGTTCACTAATTGTGCTGCTTGTTTAGCCCACCCGCACTTTAGCAGTACTGTGAACTGGGTGGCTGTAAATTCCACTCTCTAAGCTCTAATAGAGTGATGGATAGTTCCCACCTGTCAACGTGACATTTGTAATGGTCCCATCCTTTGTATGAATGAGGGAGGGGAGGAATAAATGGAGGGTGAGAAATGTAAAAAGGGAAATGTTTCCTTTGGTTCTATGTGTTGCCATCTACATTTAGGCTGCAGGGACCAAGGCAAGGGCACAGTAGACATGATTCACATGAACAATAGATACAAATTGCCACCAACAGTTGGGTGCTTCCTGCTTAAATCTTTTTTCCTTTTTTCTCACTGTCTTTTTTAGATACAACTACATTCCATTCACATTCCCGAACACAAGCCAGGTTTTAAAGGACAGTCAAATTTACTGACATTTGAGGGTTTATCATTAGAATGAATAACATTTCAGTTTATTTTTCACGTCAGAGTGGTTAAAGCTAAGTAAACATTTTGTCATGGTTAACCCTTTAAGCGCCAAAGTCGGCAAAATTGCGACAGGACGCGGTACTGAATTAAACAGCTGTTTTCTCCGTAAATAGAGTGTTATATCTCGTTCGATACTCCCTCCACTAGTTTTGGCAGACATCCCACACATTAGACCGTTAGCTCAAAAAAACGTCATGCTTCAATGCAAATGTTCGAGGAATCCAATCCAAACTTGGGTGAGTAACCGGAATAGTGCGCCACGGCGCTTATTTATGCTGAAGCGGTATTGATGAACTTTAGGAGTTATTGAGACGACCAAAGTTGCTCAATGGATGGCAATATTGGTCTGTCATCCCTACCCCCATAATATCAATGGAACATTCTGAGCCTCTGTAATACAGGGACGCTGGAAGACAGTCAGAGTTGGGGGTGCTGAGAGAAAGTCAGTCTATAATGAATAAATGCATGACATTCATGGGTTTATTAAATAGTTAAAATATTTTATAACTACTAAAACTGATAAAAACAAGGCAAAACCTTTTTCCTGCCATAAATACTAGTGTATGCATGTGAATCCCAGTAAAAAAGGAGACACCCAAATTTTACTGTTTTATACTATTTTATTTATAATGTCAAAATAATTATTTAAGAAAACTTAAAAACGTGACAATTCTCAGGCAAGTTCTGGAATTACAAGGAGCGTCTTTTTTCTATGATTTGTAAGCGGATCTATGGACGTTTATTCGCGATGGACATCGGATATATTTACATCCTTGGAAAGTGTAAGTCAAAATGAATCTGAAAATGTGTGTATCTTGTCTGTATCTTGTCTGTGTCTCCAGAAATGTTTGAGTAATGACACCGAGAATGAGTATGATGTTTGAATTAAGAATTAAGTACCTTAATTGCCTCCATGTTGTGTGTGTTGATAAACAGGACAAACTACAATAACTTTAGCTTTTTTTAAATGCTTAACTTGCACATGTAGGTAACTAAATTCAGGTGTACTGAGCAGCCCTGCAGAGGATAAATATTTGTGTTAAATATTATTAAAAGAAAGCAAGAGAGAGGCTAAGAACATAAACTAGTTCCCCACAATAGACTGTCAAAAATAATCCCTCAGTCAAAATTTTTGTGATGAAAGTCATTTTTATTTTATATTTATTCATGTTTTGTTAAGCCCCTCTTAATTGATACATAAATACACTACATAAGATAGATACTGTAGATAGATACTGTAGATAGATAGATAGATAGATAGATAGATAGATCTTCTGAGACAGAATTGGATTTAAAGACAATGCAGTGCTAGAGCTATATGGGTATGGGGAACTAGGGAGAAACTGAAAGAAAAGGTTGCATGTCAAAGCAGTCTCTATAAATACACCCCTCTCCTTTCACGTGTTCCTCAAGTGCAGATTGACGTGAGAGAATATTCTTTTTTTTGCTGCTGACTGGAGCAGGAAAGGGTGGAAAACAACTACTTTGTCCTTGTGGAGAGGTGTGTTTCTGCTTGCGTTGGCCAAAACCCTCTGAAAGAGTGCGTGTGGGTGTGAGTGTGTGAGAGATAGCTGACTGAAAGGCGAGGCAGCGAGCGAGGAGAGGGAAGACTGAAGTAGTAATTGATGACTGTTGATTTGAGCTGCTCTTATAAACATGGCAGTCAGTGAAACAGAGAAGTAAGGGTTCAGAGAAACTGAACTTGTTTCCATCCAACAGTCAAATGAGTTTTGAGTGGATTCTTGAAACGTAATAATTATATTTAATTATATATATTTTTGTCTATTAGGAGGGTCATTGTGTCGGATTAGACGGATATAGAGCCATACATTCTTGCCATGACTTGGCTGAGGGACATGACAGACAACATATTAGTCCTTGGATCAATCATAATCATCTGCCTTTTAAAAAAATAATGGTGCCAAAGTGGTGTGTATGATACTGTTCTCTTCACAGTACTAGCGGCAGCACCAACAATCATTCCTCTTTAGCTTCGCCATTTTTTACAGTTGTGCATAGAAGAGTGTGCTCCTGGTGGTCAGCGTTGCAGAACAAGGTGTGGAATTTGACATGTGGAAAGGCAACACGCTAGTTATGTGAACCTATCCTAACAGTACGTCACCCATTGGTTTGTGGAGTACTGTTTTGAAGCCTCAAGTTTGGCGTTTTGGTCATCGCCATGACAATTGAATGGAGCCAGCGGAGGTGACGTATTGCGTGTTGGCTGCGCAGTTTTGGACCCATAGCAGGAAACGATGACAATGGTCACACACCATCTCGTATTATTGCTAAACAGTACACTAACATATGTTTCTTAAATGATTTTAGGCGAGAAATAGGCAACGCAGTGACATAATCCTTCTTCATATTTGATCAGCACTGCTTATTTTGACAGTTTGATCTGAGTTTTTGTGCAGTGCCTTGGACGGACTCACTGAGAGTGACTTGTCAATCATAAGGTAGCCACGGCCAAAATCATGCATAAATAGGACCATAATTTACTAAATGAACATCATAATGTATTAAAGAAGATATGAAACTAGCAATTGAGAACATAAACTTATTTATATATATATATATATTTGTTTACTAAGCCACTAAATGAAGTGAGAAATCGGCTATTTCTCCATTAGAGTGAACGGTATTGCTGTGTTATTGCAGCCAATGGCGCTCCCCCTGCTGGCCATTACATAGAATACAGGTTTTAAGACATTTCCATGTTATCTTCAATTTTCAGACCCGGACGCTCTGTCCATTTTATATATACTGTCAATGTGTCCACTACGATACACTACGCCCATTTTCATTCCAAACGCCCTACCTCAGTTTCCTAGACTAAGATGTGAGTTAAAATTCATCCATCAAAGAGTAAATAAATAATTAAGAGCTCATTAATTGTTGTTCTTTGCTGTGCAGCCAAATATTATACATAATAAACGTAATAAAGCACACCTTGTCTGCTGAAATGTTCTCACATTTACTCCTCACAATCCTTCTCATTATCAATGGTGCAGAGCATGTAATCACAATGGTTTAGAGCTGTTGAACATGGCCCAACAAAGTGTGTGTATGTGCGTGTGTTGACTGCTACTGTGTGTCTATGACAGAACAAGAAGACCTTGGCGTAGAGTTTTAGCAGTGTTTGTGTGGTTCTAGGATACCATGTCCAAGCACAAAGCAAATAGGATTTTCTAGCATCTTTCTCTCACTGTCTTGTGTGTGTGTTTGTGTGTGTAGGTGTGTGTGTGTGTGTGTGTGTGTCTGTCTGTGTACAGAGAGAGAGAGAGTTTACTCTATATTGTGAAGCTTAGTTTCCCACTGTGGTCATCCAGATTGCCAGTCACCACAGCCTTGTGTACGACATGCTAGATAAATCCTGTTTGCACGCACACACACACAGGAGCGCTCTGTGAGCCAAGAGATGTGGGCTAGCGGGTTCAGCTTAACCACAGTGAACTCTGGTTCGTCCAAAACAAACTAGGAAGGCCATGCAGGGATGAGACTTTAAACAGGCTTGATCAGACTTACACTATTACACTAGTGGAATATGTATTATCTTTTACCCTTCTTTTTCTATTATGAAAGGTTTAACATCTTTCTTTTTGCGCGGAGCTGCTGAAGTAAGATTATCAGACTTGTACTGGTGAGAACCTTTCACATGAACACCAGGCAGAGCCAGCAGAAGACATTAAGCTTTTTTTTTTTTTTTTAAACTGAACATCAACAATCAATTTACTCTTCTGTGTGGGTGCCGGTTCACATACTGCGTTCACAATCAGTGTCTCTCAGCTCCTGTGGCTTATTTAAGAAGTTGGATTGATTTATTTTGGAGTCGAGAGCTCCTCATATCAAAAAGGCAATTAGCAGGCTCTTCTGTTGTTGCAGCAAACAAAGATCCTCGTCATTTTAATTTAATGAGCTAAGTCTGGCTCAGAATGAGAATCTCTGTTGGAATTTAATAACGGTTTCCACTCTGTCTCGCTCTGCAGAAAAAGCCACGGCTCCAGACTGGTGTTGTCACAGTGTTAGGTAGCATCCAAGGATATTATGGGAAAACAGGCCCAGACAGACTCATTAGGAGATGTCCACACTGGCTGAGATATTAGATTCATGACAATGCTAATACACCAGGCAGCGTGGATACGATTTCACTTGAATAATGGATGTTTTGTATTGAAGGGAGCAGATCACTACGAGTTGTTTTTTTTTCACAGAGCTCTATGACATTCAAGTGTTTTGACTGATTCAGTTGTTCCAGTAAAGAGCGAGAAGCTAACCATGCTCCCTCGAACAACAAAGAATAGTCAGAGAGGCATGATGCCCATAATGCAGAACAGACAGCGTTATTCTCACCAAACTCACAGACCAGCTTACAAACCAAACACATAAGTACACACAGGGCCAAAGGATATAGGCATCTTTACACTGTGTGAAAAGATTTTAACTTTTCTTCCCCGGACAATTGGTCCTTGTTCAATATGTCTTCATTTGCATAGAACAAAAATGTGAATGGTCACCATACTATTGTTCATTCTCATCCCATGGAAAGCCATTCAAACAAACACATGTTGGGACTAAGTGAGTGGATTACTAACAGACTTCTGTGTGTGCTTATGGCCTGTCTGCAAAAAAAAGCAGCCAGTTAGCATTCAGACTGAGAGCTATAGTATTGTGGCACTAATGGAGCATTAGATTGGGGTTAAACGCCTGAATGGGGAGTGGTCCACTTGCTCTGCCCCTGGGCTACGCATACAGGGCCACCTCTTAGCATTAGCATAATTGCTGGACACCGGAGCACAGCAGAAGGTACTGAGCAATCCCCATTCCAGCTCACCTAATTCACTCTGATCGAGCTGGGAGGACTGGTGCTGAACTCCATGAATGGCCCTGGGATGGGGGGAGAGAGGATGGATGGATCTCTTGCAAAAGCAGTTAGAGAGGATACAGAACTGCATGGATGACATATAGCGGCACTGGTTAGACCGCAGTGAATGATCACTTTTGTTATTCAGTGTTGGATTAAAGTAAGTAAAGAGAGCAAATGAATAGGGCAACTGTAGAGAGAACAACCACATGTCTGCTACTCATAATTATCCTAATAAAGAAGCTTTATAACAAGTCTGACCCCCCAGCATCACAATGCTTAACAGACAGAGAGAACGAGAGAGAGAGATCTCCACTCACGTCTGTGCACAATAGTTGGAAGCAGCCTTTCTGTCTCCCTCCCTCTACCCTCCTCTTCTCCTCCTGGGATGGGTCCTATTTTGAATTTAATGAAAGAGGAGAAAACCCTACATTGCACAGGACTCAAATGGGACCCCAGAGAGTCCCAAACCAATTTTTGTTGGACAATGGCAAAAACAAAAGCAGAGATGTGTACAGTGCTGATGAAATGTAGGCAGATGGAGGATGGAGAGAGAGGGTTGGAAAGAGAGAAGGAGGTTTCAACTGTCTATAAAGGCCCAACACGGTTGACGTCTTATGGTTGGGTTTCTCTTTTGTCTTTACTTGTTTAGAACCGTAGGCGTGCACAGAATGGATGTAAAATATGGAGACAAGGTGTGCAAAGTTGATATGGAGAGTTTTCACGTGCCCCCTTGTTGTAAGTACTTACTGTAATGAAAATGATTCATAACTTAACTCAGTTTGCTTCAAGGCTCTTATGATCATGAGCTCTTCCCCTGCTTTGATGATGAATAAATGAGAGGTTAGCTGTGAAGTGGGATTGGTTTAACACCCTGCCATGGAGCCCAATTTTTGCAGAGTGCCAGGCTCAATGGGTCCTATACTCAGGGCCAGTGCCCTCTACACAGCTCCTGTGAGGGTTCCCTGAACCCAGACAAGCGTTTCCCCTCCCACCTAGCGCTATTGCTCCACTCCCCTCGCCTTGGATTCCTATTCAGCCTGTTTACCATGCCACCAGGCCTATTCAAACCTCAGTCGGCAGGTCTTCCAGAGCTTTACAGAGCCACTGAACTCTCCCTAACCTACTAATCAGACCTCTCCTCCCTTTCAGCCCTTAAACATAAAGCCCCATCTTGACCACCATTTTGTAGGTCAGCCTCTGTGGGCTTTGTGCAGGCCTTAGCACCACCAGAGAAAGATCCTCCCTCTATTGATGCATCTTGAGCAGCTCCCCGAGCCACCCAGACACCTCCCCCTGCAGATGGAGGCATTCAAAGACATCCAGTTTATTAAGCTGTCACTGCGCATCTAAATCTGTTCCCTATTGCAATGGTACAGGCCTTTCCACAGAGAGAGAGAGAGAAAGCCTTTGTGTGCTACCAAGGTATTCAAAGAGCTATAAAAAAAAAAAAAATCACACACACTAAAACTAATGCACACACACCGGTGAAATGAGATGCAAATCCGACGATTCAGTTGGCAGTAAGAGTGGGCTTTTCTTTGTGTGTGTGTATATGTGCGCATCTTGTGCATGCGCACGTGGCATTCGTTGTGTGTTTGTGTGTGTGTGTGTGTGTGCCTTAATTCCTGTAGCATGGTCTCAATCTGTGATGGCATATCAGTGGCTGTACAGTTGAGCAGCCGTAACACAGTTGCTGGTACGGAGGCATTGTGTGACAGTGGCAGGGAGAGAAATTACTTAAGGAGCCCAGACAATGTCTTCGGTTAAACCAGGCTACAATGAGGGGAGACATGCACAGAGACACTCACGATGTACGCGATGAGCAATACAGGGAGACAGAGGGAGGGGTGGGTGGGGGTAGAGGGCAGAGAGGGGCAGAAAAAGGGTGAAGGCTGAACTGGATCTTGGTTAAGACTTCCAGCTTCTTTCTCTTCTTTAGACAATCAACACTCACAGATTGGATTTGCATGGCTAATGGGAGTTTAGGGCTGTTGTTTGAGCAAGGGGGCTTCAGATGGGACTGACCCCTGGTTTCCAAAACTCCCAACATAGCCTCTGCATAACACGTACGGTACAGTAGCCCCATGCTTGGACTGCATGTTAATCCCTGCTTGAGAAAATGTATGGGTTTTAATAGCAGAGGATGCTCTTGTGATCCAGTATGTGTTGCATTGTGTCTTGTGAATCCCTTGTGCATGTGCACACCATTTGAATCTACGCTGGGAACCGTGGACGCTACTGACAATGCAAACTACTACACAAAGAGGCAGTAAATGAGTTTAAATGCATTTAATGGCTTTAGCAGAATAAAGACCGGCCATAAATAGGGTTTGATATGATGAAAATCTAAAGGATCATAACTTTAACTTTGCAATGTATAAGTGGCAAGAATGACTCACTGGCTAGTAATTGCATGGCTGGTTTGATTACTGGAGTCCAACCACTAAAGCTGTCACATACCAGTGATTGGGTCATTGTGTGTAATGTATTGGTGGTTCATACTGTACAAGTCCATTTTCTGTAAGATTAACAAAAAAGATTCTCATACAAATGGTTTCCTGTGTGTGTGTGTGAGTGTATATTTGGCTAAGGAGTGGAAATTAAAGGCTCAAGTGCTGGTATTAGGAGGGGAAATGACCATTGAGCCATTCAATAACGCCCTTTGTTGTTAATGACCACTATCCGGGCTCAAACAGGGACGTATTCTGACACACATACACACACATACACCTGAGGAAAAGAAACAGGAAGAGGAAATGAGCAAGTGATCCACTCCTTCTCCCACTGTACATTCCCACAAAGATGTAAAGACTTTTCCAAACTTCTCTGTGGACTGGATTTAGGCTTGTGTAAATCTAGAGCAGGTTGTTTTAGACCCAGGACACTCTTTTTCACCCCCAAAGTTCTTTTTTTGTGCACTCTGGGAAGCCCCTTCCTTGGCTAGCTATTTAAGAAAAGACATTTCACTCTTGTGTGTTTAATATCATTAATGGACGGGTTTGTGTAAGTGTTGAAATATGACCCAATTAACAAGTGCTGGAGTTTTGTTATTATTTCTCCCTGAATTAATCTTATGGAAATAGGAGCCAAGAGTAAGGTAGATATTTCCCATGGCGTGGCTCTGTGAAATGGGTTACACATGTATACTCAGACCGCCGCTGCCCTCTCACATCGGCGATCCCTTTCTCCATTAGCTCCCACTCCTTTCTCATGTGGCTCTACGCTCAGTGCACTGAGAATTGGCCATGGTTGGTCACGGGCTATACAAACAGTATTGCCTTTCTTCCTTGAATTTGTCGATTTGGTCTGGTAATAATTTTAGGTGAAAGGACTGAGGAAACAGTGAGCCTGAGCGTTACAGATGGTATTATCACATGAAAATAGGTATAATTGCACTATGCTTATAGTGCTGGTTAAGTAAACCTACAGTAGGGATCAGGTTGCGGTGCATTGCCCTCCCTTGTGCATCACTGAGTGGTCAGATGATGTTTTAACTGAGATATAGGAGACTGTATAAATGTCTCATAATTACCTGGAAAGGAATTCATACTTCTGTTTAACACAATCGTTTAGTGGTTTACAATACAGATAGTGATTAGCTGTGGAAAAAGTGCTTGATGAGGATAAGAAATTTTTTTTTTGGTAACTGTTTCAATAGAAATAACGCTAATAGATTAAATATAATACTTCTATTCATTGAAGAAAAATGAATAAAACAAGAGACAAACTATAAAATCTTACCAATTAAACAGTTATTTACATTAACAGCTATTAATGGGCCATTTTAAGAGCACACACGAGAGAAAACAGCATTTATCCACTTTTAGTCATTGAGCATATACTGCAAGTGCCCAGCATTCAAGGAAACAATAACTGTAATGGCCAATTGTTTGGCCTTTTGAAAGATCTATTGCTGCGCTCAATCACAACAAGATGGCTAATGTATTAGAAGTGCAAAAGAAATAGACAAACAGCCCTGAGCTGCAAATACCAGACACATTAAAGCCTGGAGCAGTTCCAGGGAAATCTTTCAATTACACAGAGTGAATACCACTCTGTTTCGGGGGCAAGATGGATAACTTAGAGAAGGAGGGCTGTCAAAGAAGTAAACTACACTATAGATTTAATTAGAATAACACATCTGGGAGCTTATAGTTGCTTGAACAAGGCTGTGTCGTAAAGGACAGTCGGATGGTAAATCGATGCTTTGACCAGAAGGAAGACCTGGTATAAAAGCGCTGAGAGACAAAGTGAGATAGAGGGACAAGGAGAGAGGCAGATTTACTGAAAATGGTCAGATAGTCTGAGTCAGGGTTGTCAGTTCACTTAAAGCTGGGATAGGCAGCTTTTTTTGGTGTAATTGGGCAAAATTCCCTAATAACCTTTCAGTAGGGATGGGTATCTACTGTTACTGCTTGTTGATCCAGTACTTTAACGGTATTAGTATCGGTTGTTATATTGTAAGGGAAAAACCAAAACAAATTAAGCAGATTTTCATATATAAATAATATATACATACATACCCATACCACTTGAATTAAACTGAATATAAAAATATATAAAATTAAATATATAGCCTTTATTTTTGAACATCAGTTCAGATGATGCATCCATATTTATAGCTTTTAATCATTAACTTATGTTTGTATAATTTAGTTAACTCTGTGTGGGCTCTAGGCTGCTCGCATACATAACATACATGAGTTGGATGGGGAGATAAACTACAGGTTAGGCAGTCTGCATTTCTCCATCTGTATGTGATGTAACGTTACTTTTGCTAGATGATAGAAAGATTCCTCGTGTTTCCGACCTTAATAGACATATGACTTATTGCAACTGTGGCAACAAGCGTTGTCCACAATCTGCATTGTAACCAGACATTTTAGTGTCTGTCCGCCACTGTCTCACAGCCAGGGTGTCTGTTTGTGTATCTGTGTGTGTGTGTGTGTGTGTGTGTGTGTGTGTATGTAAAAGGTGTAAATTAACTTACAGCTT
>NW_023340095.1:9664871-9666670 GCF_004916995.1 Morone saxatilis | reverse complement strand
CAGACATGGTCTACATCATACTGACTTTGGTGGTTCTTTGACCTTTTTTTTATCTAGCACAATCATCAGGTCAAAATTAGAATTTGGATAATAGTTTAATAATTACTAAGTATCTTCAGCTCCAGTTGTACTTTGTATTTAGTGCTAATTAGCAAATGTTAGCATGCTAACATCTTAAACTAAGATGGTATACATGGTAAACCTTCTAAACATCAACATGCTAGCATTATCATTGTAAGCTTGTCAGCAGGCTGGTGTAAGTATTTAACTTAAAGCACTGCTGTGCCTATGTAGAGCCTCACAGAGCTGCTAATCTGACCATAGACTCTTAGTATTTTGTCTTCATTTCACGTCACCATTTTCTTTTCTCAGTCTTCATTATGATGTGTGGGATACTTAAATAATACACCCACTGTCTAGGGAGGAGCAGCTCACTCACACCCCAGCTATGGACTTAGTTTGGACTTAAACAAAGTGTATGTGTAAGATTCAGGTGTGGGTCTGTTACTTTTGGTTCAATAACTGCAACAGGGACAGAAACTCTGAGGGACAAAGTGTAAGTAAGTGCCTGTGTAGGTAACAGGGAGAAAGAGGTAGCGCTCTGTGAGTTCTCATAGATTTGTTTTGATCTCTACAAGGCTGGCGTCCATTTTAAACAAGATTGCCAAATGTCAAGTTTATTAAATAACCACATATTTCAGTGTCTTGGAAGATCTTTCCAACAAAGATTGTCCGCCTTGGCCTTTCAGTCAATCTGATGGTGTCCCTGCCAGCTCCTACAGCATCCACTCCATGAAAGACCAGTCTGTCAGTGCACTCTGAAGCACTTTCCGCCAGACATGTGGTTCTTATTTTGCTGCCAGAGGAGCAGATTAACATAAAAGAGGGTGTGTAACAGTTCTCGCATTCAAAACCCTGCCTGGGGCAAGAGGAGGAGAGGCCACATTTGGATTACCTCATTTAGGATCCTTTAAAACGCTGTTTACCTTGCAAAGTGTGAATCTCAATGAGGTATTGCATAGGCAGCAAGCCTAACAGGGTCAGTGGCATTAACAAACAATCTTCTTTGGCAGGTAACTTAACTCAGCACAAGGAGACATGCTGATACACACATATGGGGCTGGGAGTCATTGGGTAACTTATGAGACAATACTATGGCAATACTTTGTATTGGCAATTCTGAAACACAATATATATTCACACAATATAATCATCTACAATATAGAACAATATATTTAACTGGAGACATACACAGAACTCTAAAACAGACAGTTTTACAAAGATCTAGGAGGAAAAAGCAGTCATGTATTGTATTTGAGATTCAAAGTTTATTCTTGACAATCTAACTTCAAGGTCAATTTAGCAGCAGTTCTGTAACTTTCAATTGTAGCCAATGATCTTCATCAGGAGATTGTGTTTGCTCAGTTATAACAGTGCAGTTTTTTATTTGTTAAATGTGAAAGACGGCAGTTATATACCATAAAGTCGGAGTGACAAGTTATACACTGCTCTCAGCTGCTTGTGTAGCAGTTTCTCAAGAGCTGAGAAAGCTGGTTTGAGCCATGAGAGTCAGCGGACCCATTAGTTAAGTGTTTTTAATAACATCACTCAGCCTAGAAATGATTAAGGAAGGTTGGGAAACTGTAGCAATAATTTTGGACATAGACTTTTGCTGTGTTAATTGTGACCCTGGTGATGCACTGTATACATATTGAAGGTCCAGTGACTAACAATTAGGAGGATCTTTTGGCAGAAATGGAATCTAATATTCAATCGAATATAATATTCATAGCTATGTT
>NW_023340095.1:9663893-9664840 GCF_004916995.1 Morone saxatilis | reverse complement strand
GAATCACCATGTTTCTACAGTAGCACAGAATGGACAAACCAAAAACTGACTCTAGACAGAGAGCCATTCATGTTAGATGGCACTAAATTCTACACACTTGATTTTGAAGAGAACAATAATTACCAAATGTTATGTAGTGACAATGCACTCTCTAGCAGAAATGTGGGTAATGTTGTTTTATAGCCTCAAAGCCTGGACGAAGGAGGTCAGGGTTGATGGACAATACGTGGGACCTATCAGAGGAGGCCAACCTACCAAACCTTAACAATAGCATTGCCTGATAATAACACTGATTTATTTTCCCAACATGATTTGTAACAATTATGGAAGGCACAGACAAACAATGACGCCCCGTTGATAAGGACATCTGATCAGAAAAAGTTTATATGTGTATATAGAAGGCATAAACAGACGTTGTATTTTGTAATTTCTTAGTCACTTGTTGGTAGAAGTTGTAAATTGACAAAATTAGCAGCAAAATGTACTTACATGTACATTTAACTGTTTCTATGATCAATTGAAAAACAGGTCAGTGCTAATATATTTCTTGTCATTTGTATCTGTAAAGTCTATTGCTAAATTAAATGAAAAACAAGCAGTCACAGAAACTGTGCTGGGACAAAAATGAAATCCCCAAGCACATTCACAGGTGAGATCCATTTTCCAACTATTTCCCTCTGTGTGCCCCGCTGACCCGTACAAGGAGCTACTGGCTAGCTTATGTTCATGTTCATGTCTATACATATCTAATGTATGTCTGTGTATATGATTTAAAACAAAGCAGACATGGCTTACGCAACATCGGCTGGGGAACAGCAGATCTTTGGCCAATACTGGGTTTTGAATGCTGGTAGTAATAATGGAAGGGGGGTTTCTTTCATACATGCTTTTCTGGAATCAGATCAAAATGGAGGCAAAGGACTCCCTATAAACCACTTTTTCCCCTT
>NW_023340095.1:9660427-9663862 GCF_004916995.1 Morone saxatilis | reverse complement strand
CCACAGGTTGATGGTATTAAATTGCTGATGTCTGATTTGAAACGGAAGGCTGATACAACCCGATGATTAGCCAAACTAATATTGGTGTAACAACACTTTGGATAGTATAATTAAATTCTCTTTTTTTCCCACAACATCCATCAAATAACCTCTCGTCTTCCTGCCATTGATCTTTAGCCATGAGGTTCAAGAGTTTCTCAGTAACGATGCTGGCCTCATTGCAGGCTCAAGGGGGGAAAAGGCCAGATATGAAGGAGCCCTTTGTTAGAGAAAAAATTAATATAATTTTGTGCAGTTTGATTAAATCATAATGTGGCAGGTAATGAATCTCCACCTTCGCTTTCTCATTACTCAGTGCAGTCATGTTATCAAGCCCTAAATATAGCCTCATTACATATTCCATTTCTACCAGCTAGATTCAAAAAATAAATGGTCCTTTCTGAACGTCAGGTGTATATTTCACTATACTGTTCATACTAGAGCCGGGGCCTCTCTCCTTTCCTTTTCTTCTCCCTCTCACTCCATCTCCTTGAGTTATAGCCACCACTCACATCTACCAACTCCAAATGAAGGAGGCCTTTGCAACTGGAATTAGAAATAGATGAGGGAACCGGGGTGAAGCACTTCGATGAAAGGTTCAATTATTTTGATGATTGGTCTCAGGAAATGTTTCACAATGACACTCATTTAGTCCCAGTAGTGTTCTGTGGAGACTTACTTGTTGCAAGCTGAAATGTCATTCTCATCCTCTCAGCACAATATCTGAAATCAGCAAAGCTATACTGACCCATATGATATTTTTCAATGAATTTCCTTTACTTTGTAAGGATTTGTTTTGCTTATTTGAATCTTTAACTGTTAATCTGTCTTCAGACGAGCCTTGTTAGCTCAGCCAAATTTATCCAATGAAACAAGGTAAATCTGTAATTAGGATGCCGCATAATGAACTTGACCTCCGTGGTGGGGCAGATGAGGTCTTAATCGATGAGCTAATCTATCTTGACAGAAGAGTCAAAGGTCACGGATGAAGCTGTGATAAGAGATGGGGACTAATGAATAACAATAGGTAGATTAACTGGAAGCCAATCCCTGATAGGGAGGAGATTTGGCCAATAATGTCCCAGAGATTTTCACGGTGAGAATGGAAGTCATTGTGTCCTGCAGACTTGAGGAAAGTCTTATTTTGGGGTTTATGTCACAAAAAATTCTCCAAGCTCAAAGGTCTGCTTTTGGAGCTTTCAGCTGAATCTCACTGTGAAAGTTATTTTGGAAAATAAATGTTAAGATTTTTGCACAGATTTGTGTGCAGATGCTTTTCTTCTTTGAGTTTGATAGCTCCAGCACCTCAGTTAAATCTGATACCGGATGAGTGGTGTTTCCTCCTCTATTTTGGAAAATAACTATTGAAATTTTCAACTGTTGAAGTAATAGTTATTGCCAATATCACAATAACACATTTTTGGAAATATTACAAAATCAGTCAGTACTGTTGGGACACTAAGCACTGCTGCAAGTAAATGTATTAAATTTATTTATGAGCATATGGGAGCATCTGCGTGTGTCTGTGACTATTAAATCCCCCCCCCCTTCGCTACCCAGTGTCCATAGCATTACTAAATGCAATCATGCCCATTTGATAGATGTGTAAATCACAGTTATGCCACACTGTGCCCTGTCATAGTGATGTAAAATAACAAATGATGATTCATAAGTGGCCAAAAACTCACTACTGAATAGAGGGAACCTTAAACTGTTTATTATGTAGTAAATCGTGAATGGCGAAGTGATTTTGAAAGAAAAGTAGTCTTTGTGTGTTTATTTGACGACTGAACACCTGTTTGGTTACCTATACCTAGGTAACAGCTATGGTGTCAACCACTGGGCTGACCCTGTGTGTACTGTTGTTGTAACACACTGCTCAATAATAAACCGAATTTATCTTTGAACATAATGGCATTGCATGGTGTGATGTATAGGGGAATGATGCAGTTTAATAATGTTCAGCTGAAGGTGATTTGGTTTAATAGGATGTAGGTGTAGAGTAGAGAGTGTCTCAGCATGACAAAAATGATTAATTAGACTCTTGAGGGGAAGGCTGTGTTTGTGGCTTAAACACAGTCCAACCATTACTACAAGATTACTTATTAATTACTAATAAACAATAATAATCTGTCCACTGTGTGGCCCTTGTTGTATCCCTAAACATCCTCAGAAATAGTTAAATTTGACAAATGTAATGTATTATGCAACTCACATCCAGGGTTTGGCTTTCAAATTCTTGTTAAAACAGCTAAACAAACAAACTCAGGTTAAAACAACAGAACAGATGAAACTGACTGTGTGTATGCATATACAGTACGTGTGTCTGTCCCTGTGTCTGTAATGACATAGGTATGAGGAAGCGTGTGTCAAGGACGTGTATATGTAGGCATACACAGAAAGTGTATTTTTCCCCTGTATATATTTACATTCTCCTTATTTTATACAACTAGAGTTAACCAGTTTGTCCATATATATGTATATATATATTTATTTAAAAGTTAGTTGAGTGTTGGGTATTTGCGTGTGTGTTGCTTTGTCCCTACTGGAGATCCTCCCTGGGGGTCTCCCCTGCTAACCTCAACAGAGGTCACTGGGTGACACACCCAGCTCTGACCCCTGGGGTCATAGGAGGCCTGTATGATGGAGATAGCCAGAGAGAGTTAGATAATAGAAAAACAATATATGTGTTGTGTATTATGTGCCTGTGCGCCTGGCCTGCATACATGCATGAATCCCCCTATTCAACGTGTTTGCACACTCAGAGCAACAACACCAGCACACGCATGCATGCACAAAATGCTTATGTGCATGCTCTGTCTGTTGGCCCGTGTGCATCATGGGTAATGGTCAGTCCAGCATTAAAAGCTGAGCAGTTTGCCCGCAGCTAGGTGCATCTGCAGCAGATAACTGTGTTTGCATTTCTGTCTCCACACATATGAGAGGAAATCCTTGTGTCCACAGCCCAAATATTACTTTCTATTTACCCCGCATTATATGCTACAGATAATTGGAGATAACAGGGTTGCTTAGAAAGCCTGTCAGTGTTGCTTCCACCTGGACATTATTCCATTATCCATTCCTTTTCAAATGTCAACATTTGTTTTTCGTCTTAGACAAAAAGACCTTGTGATAGACTTAGCAGCTGAAAATGACCAACATAATTGTAAGCAGATAAATTTAAATATTTATCTTGAATTTAAGGTGCAGTGTTTGTGTTCAAATCTGAAAAGCTAATGTAAATGTATTCAGTAAAAAGAAACAGTTTCCAGTAAGTACATCTTTTGTTTGACCTACTATACAGTATATGCCTGATATAATATATCATTTAAGTACTGAATAGTGAGATCAATGTATCTATGATAAAAGAAAGAAGAAAAGTGAAAATGGGGTGGG
>NW_023340095.1:9646086-9660327 GCF_004916995.1 Morone saxatilis | reverse complement strand
GGGGGGGGGTCGGCATGTAAGTGAAGACTGTGAATGTGAACCGAAAGTGGGTAATAATGGGGAGGGGGAGTAAATGAAAATCCAGCTTTATTCTGTTGTTCCCTGTCAGCGCTCTGTGTGTGCACGGAGAGCATACATTGCTGTTGTGTAATTTAATAACATTTTTACTCTTAAAGAAGAAAGAGGAATATTCAGCGGCAGTTCTCATTTTCCCACCGTTAATTATTTAAATAAGGTCATGCAAAGGCAAGCTCACTTCTCATTAATTAATTTCCCTTTTTTTCCCCCCATTGAGTTAAATTAAAGCCACCCCACTCTCTTTGCAGGGCGATAATATCCTGACCCTTTATGTATAGATTGTCTGAAGTAGTGTTAGCAGATCTACAGTACAAAGTAAACCAATTCTCTGCTAAAATGTATAATTATAATTATGTTTATTTATTTCATGAGCAAGTGCAATTGCATGCAATTTGGGTATGTCTTTTCTTCTCCCTGCAGACGCCAGTGAGCTCAGGACGATGTTTACTGCAGTAACTGCAGAACTAGGCCAGATTCTTAGGATCTCGCTGCCTCAGAATTCCTCAGGTTGCTTATGAAAGACAGAGGTAAGACCAGGCCAAATGCTTAAATCCTCCCAGGTCTGCTGAGCTCACTATGGGCCTCATGACCAAAAATATATTTTCCTCTACTGTACTGTAGTAGGACAGACGGGAAGCCTAAAGTACTGATGTTGCACATCAGTATTCTGTGTCTCCAGTATTACACTTTGATGAATTGTGCACACCTGTAATAATAGCTGGGCGTTTGCACACAACATTAAGTGCCTAATACAGCAATACCATTACACAGTGGAAAGCTTAAAAATGTGCTTTCTTCCCAGTGGCTAATTGAGCAGTGCAATTAGAAAAGTGCCTCTCGACCATCAGAGTGCCATTATTTCTAAAAGGAGCCTGCAGATAACCATGTCATATCCCAAGGAGTTGCAAAACTCAGGGAGAACTAGTCTACACATAATATTAACCTGAACACCAGAGCATCCACTAGAGCGAGCGTCAAATAAAGCATCCGCTAGAGCGTCCAATAGAGTGTCCAATAGAGTGTCCAATAGAGCGTCCAATAGAGCGTCCACTAGAGCGTCAAAACCTGAGAACAACTGCCACAGCTCAATGTATTTCCATGAAACGTGGGGAACAGAGAATGCTGCTGTGATTATACTGACAATTTCTCTGTGTCTGACTGCCGTCCTGTCCTGGGTGTTTTCTTGGCTTTCACACAATGCATGCTGGACTATGTTGTTTTGTTCTTCTCCATCCATCAATTTCCTATAGTTACCTATGCGTGCTGTAACACAACAGACAGTACATCTCTTCATCCTGTTGGGGACTGGAACCTGTTCCAGCACACAGGGGCAGTTAAATCCTGGATAGGTTGCCGGTCCAATTACAAGGATAACACATATAGAAAGACAAACATTTACACTCACGTTCACACCTATGGAAATGTATATTTTACTGTTCAGCTAATATGGAAGGTTGGACTTGGGAGGAAACTGGGATACCGGGAAGAAAACCCACACAAACATGAGGCAGAGGCACAGAAAGGCCATGATATGAGGTGACATTGAGCCACCATTTTTACCACTTATTTCTAAAAATGTTTTGTCTTACCAAGTATGCTAATGTAAAATGTTCTTTCTTTTACTCTTTAGATTAAAATCTACTGTTATGTTCTTACATCTTTTTTTTCTCCCTCTCATCTCAATTTGTGCATAATTTTCAGAGAAGCTTTGAATATTGAGAGATGATTTTAATGAAGCACTGACTGACATTTTGAATGACTTAGTCATGCTCAGTAGTGTTTTTTCACTCCAGCTGCTCTGAATTATATTTAGTTTGCTACTTTTAAGAGAAAAAAATTGCCTCTGCTAAAAATAACAGATTTCAACAGTTTTTATTTATTGTAAAATATCTTAAATGGGAGCAATAAATTGTAAATGCAAGTGTAATATAGATTTTGTGTCTTAACTTTGCTGTTACAATGGCAGACAGACAAAGTTAGCGACTGCTAGCCAGCAGAGAAGACCCTGGTGGCAAATGAGCATTGTCTAACACTCAACACAGTCTCTCAGGACTATCCAAATAGAAGTAATACCTGAATAAATTATCTTAAATGCATGCAATGAAAACAATATACCATATGAACAAGAACAAACACGGTCATAAAATATTTTTTGTCTGCTAAACACTGACCAGCATTTTTCTCTAATGCTTCCCACTTGCCTCTCAAACACAGATACACATACAGGCACAAATGCCTCTCAAACACAGATACACATACAGGCACAAATGCTGGACTAATGTTGGTGTAATTGCAGCACTGGAGCCCTGAATCGTCTCTTAGACAGTTTTTCAGAAAACTTAATCGTGTGGACAGGCAGAGTGAACTAATTATCTGCACGCTGTTTTCCCAGCCAAAGCTGGTAATTTAGCAGCAATTGACCTCCTGCAGTTTGCCAGCAAATGAAAACATGTAGGCCAGTCTACTAACGAGGGGCCTGAAGACCCCAGGGTTCGTCTGAGCCCTGCTCTGCACAGTGGACACAGAACCCCTCACTTCAGTTCCAATTTACCTCTTGACCACCTCCAGGGGAATGATCATCGTCCTCACACTGTGTAATGACTTAAGCTAGCTGCAGCAGAGGAAAGGCCTGTCGGGAGAACAACTCAATACTGTGATTGTCTGGAAAACAGGATGTACTGCTTTTCTAAGGTGGTTCACTGATGGTATGTGGCCTCAATGACTCCAGCTGGACTGTGCCTTTAAAACTTAAGAGTATAGCTCCACCAGTCATTATATTTAATGTAACATTTTTTCTGGTTTGGATTTTAAGTTATACAGATATGGATTTTTTAAAAATAATTTTCACAGTCTTGAGAATTTCACTTTTGGCAGGCTGTGAAAGCCTCGGACAGCATTTATAACATCACAGGACACAACGTCTCCAGTGAAACCCGGACAGATGTTTCTGTAAGTCAGCAAGTAAACTATGGCATTCTTCAGTCTTCAAGAAGTTAACATCTGGCCTTCTATTTACAGCAGGAAATGGTAGAAATGGCCATCATATGATTTTATGTTCTGCAACCTGTATTTTATATTGCACATAAAGTAGTATGTAAGTTTCGAATCATCCATCATTGTCGCTGTCTGACATTATCCTGTACTTCAGTAATCGTGGATACAGGGACACAGTTCTTGCGAGTCTTGCCTCCTTATACTCGGTTACTACAGACACATAAACAAACAATATGAAAAGGGAATGCCTCTGTTTTGCTCCATGTGACCACACCACACCTCGTTGTCCAACTTGATAATCAGCACACCCAATATTAAATGCAACCTCAATCAGTTCTTTCTTATTACTTTATATTTTTTAGAATATATCACTTCAGTTTGCCTACATGACATTTAATTATTTTTGGGAGATTCCAGATCCTAGTGGGTGTCATTTTTGGCTTGCCTTCTCGTGTAAGAACTGCAGAAGAAATATCGTAGAAAGCACAGCAATAATAATACAGAGCAGTAATTACTTCTTTGACGTTGTTGTCCCATAGCGGAGTTCTGGATTTGGTCTTGTGCATGTGAAACTTAGCATTATGCCAGTTCTTTTTACTTTCCAATAGCTGGGGTTTGTGGTTCATCTTCTCCTGGGACCTGCTGTCAAAATTGGGCACATGTGACATTATTGATTATTCTTTCAAAAAAACAACAACACGTAGGTCCCTATTCAAATATCAAATTGCCCATTATGTCCATAAACCAATGCATAACCTAACTATGCCGTGTACTGACCCTCTCATACTCATACCTCCCTCCTTTCAGCCATTTTGTCGCTAATCCCACAGTTGTTTAGTTCAGTTCAGTTGTCCTAGCTACATTACTTAGCTTAGCAGTTAGCAATGGCTTCCCTCTTTCCCTGTCACCCTCCTGCTCTCTGTTGCTCGGTGGGTCAGGTGTTTAGCTACTCCTTTGCCTCCTGATAATGGTACATGTAATAAATGTAATTTATTTTCCATGCTGGATTGGAAGAGCGGTTCCGCACCATGGAAACTAAAATGTTAGCTGCTGAAGTTATCCAGCCCCCAGCAGCCGATGTAGCTCCTATTATAATTTGGCACTTTTGAATTATTTCCAAACGGGGCTTTTTAGATTGCTCAGGGAGCAAATCACTGTCTCTGCGGCCAAGTTGGGTTATGAACCCTCTGCCATCATTACCACACAGTTGTGGGTGAATTACTCGCTTGTTTCAGCTTGACCTACATTTCATTGTCAATCAATGAAAGTGATGATGTGTGACTCCTGTTTATCATGCAGACAGCCACCGGTGTTGTTTTTTTTCTCCACAACCAAATATTCATTTTCACAATCGAATATCCATTTTGTATTGCAAATTCGATTATATAATCGAATTTAAAATATTTGTTCACAGCCCCTAGATCTGTAGCAAAATGCCCATATCAACGCAGCTCTTGCGTTTTATTGAGACTGTGCTGTTGGTTGAAGCATGGCCACACAGCTATCAGGTGAGGCTAAGTGTACCATCATAAGAGGGGAGCATATGGTTGCGTTGCTGGTATCATTTCACTAAACTACACTGTATAGAATATGTAATTAAAAAACAGGATACACTAGCAAGTAATACATTAAAGATGTACACTTTATTCTTGTTCTGCCTGTAGCCTATAGTACTCAAAGGAAATGTCTCTCAGCCAATTTCTTGTGTGACCTATTGTTGGGACTTTATTGTTCAAATATTTGTGTATATCACTGTGGGTGAAGAATCACGCCCAAAGAGAGTATCTTGAAGTCAAAGCTTTTCTTTATTCAAACAGTTAAAATCTCCCACAACCCAAAGAGTTATGGGAGAGGAGCTCCCTGAAAAGAAAAAAAACATTAGTATTTAAGCACAATACAAGTTACACCCAGTATACGTCAACTGAGCCTAGCAAAAAATAAGTTGTCTCCAGTTATTAAGGTAGCATGGGAAAAAACTCTAGGTTGAAACATCTTCTGGCCTTGACTGGTGTTATATGTTGATAAGGCAACAGTTACATCTCTACTGACCTTTTAGGTTTCTGCAAAACAAAGTACAAAATCATCAGTTACATGAGCACTATAAATGCTTTTTTCCATCAATCACATGTGTATACAATATGTAAACCATTAACAAACAGTCTATGCCAAGTAAATTCGACACTCTGGCAGTGGCTCAGTCAGGTGGATGGACTGCTGCTCATTTGAACCTGCTGACAGTGAGATAAATCATGTTTTCACATGTGTGCTTCAGGATGTTCTGTTGTAATTTTTTAAAAAGATCTCTTTTTGACAGATTCTCTTGATATATCTATATATATGTTTATATATGTATATGTTTTTGAATTTGTGCATTATGTACGTGTATGTGGGTGTCTTTGTGAGGGAGACATACAGTTTATTTCCCTTGTGCGGTTGCTTAAGTAAACATTGCTGCTTTATAAAGAGTGAGTAACTGCACCACCATGATGTGTTAATGTGTTTCTTTGCGTGTGTGTGTGTGTTGTGCGGGGTGAGTAAGTTCACCACAGAGATATGTTTAACGGTACAGTTACTGTGACTATATTTTACTACCAGCAGTTTGTGATGCCAGTAACAGCCTGAGAGAGAAAACATCTGCTGTCAACATGTTTGGTTCACACTAACAACGAAAAAGGCTTAATGAATAACCTTCAGATTGAAGAATGTCATTCATTCTGCTGTAATTCACTGTTCCCCGCTTAAATCAACTGTCTCACCAACGCCTCCAGCTCCACAGGATACAGCAGACCGCAGTGTTTTGCCAGAAGAAAGTATACACCCATATATACTGTCATTCTGGCAACACTTAATTACTATATTGTGGTAATTACTTTTAAACCATTAATGTGTTCCCACCCTGTTTTATCTCTAACTTACTTATAAACTGAGCCTTAAGGCTGATATACAGTATGTAAAAGTGCTGTTCAGTTATAAAATCCTTTCTAATAATCTGCATGACCTTTTTTTTTTTCATAAACAGATTTTTAGCCATATTAACATAATTTTTTTTTTTGTCAATCTCATGTACACTGTATACCAGTGGTTTCCATCGTGGAGGTTAGGACCCCTACTAGGGGTTGCCAAAGCTTCACAGGGGGTCGTGAGGCCTTCTTGATTTTTAGGCATGCTTGAAAAAATATACATAGTAGGCCTATATCTCAGCATTTGGTTCACTTCTGTGAAGAAAAGTAAATGTAAATTAGGTAAACTGTCAAATATAACAATGGCTTAGCATCAGGGACAAGAAAGCACTATTTTTAAAATCAAAGAAGCCTATTAAGTGTGTATGTAAATGTTTTACGAATTACAAAAAAAAAAAATACCAAATTTCCCTAAACAGGAAATAATGTGCACAAAATTCAACCAAATAACTGGCTTTACACAAACTCATTGCAGTTCACTATTTGGGTTTTGAATATAGTATTAAATATCTATAAAATATGTCACTTAAACAGGGGTTGTCAGTTTACAAGTTTATGATAGAATAGGGGTCCCTTGAGGAAAAAGGTTGGTAACCACTGCTCTACACTGTATGTCTGGTAATTCCCAGTTGGCTAGTTCAGCTTGCAACTGTTGCTTTTATGGCTGTTTTGTCTGGCATCTATTATTATAGTTTAACACATAAAATAATTCCAGCATTTTTTTAATCCATCCACCTGCAGTTTTGGCACAGATAATTTGGCCTCTTTGGGGCTTTGGAGGTAATTTTAAAAATTCACCTATAAAAGTGATGATTGCCATGTGCGATTTTTAACTACGAATTGTTGTTACAATAATTGACCTTTGTTAAATCCCTTTTTCTGAAGTGTTGTTTTGTATAGTACTCCTGTACCATTATAACCCACAGCACAATGCAACAAGCCTGTTTTTTTGGGAGGCCTGTCAGATGGTAACTAGCCAGAATAATTAGGAACTATTATTTTGTCCACTCCATTGATATCAGTTAGGGTAGACTAAATAACAGAAACACTGTGGACTGTATAACGTAGTCCAACACAGCATCACAAACTACATCCTCCAAAATCACCATTATATTTAAACACCTCTCTAAAACAGCTGTATTAGACTGCATTAGTTGTAGCTAGGTGGGCCTAATAAACTGGGGTGTTTGAGTGTTTACTTTTGGCCAGTGACCTAAGTGCAAAAACATGTTACTATTACAATGAAATTATCTTTCAAAATCCACATTTTGCAGTTTGGACATGCTTGGTGTACTTTGCACTGTGAGGACAAAATCCTCAGTCTGGATGCTTCTGTACTAGCTCCAGCCAAAACATCATGTAAATGTTTCCAGTGAGTGTTTTTAAATGTCAGCGAAACATTGTTCGTCTATTTCCCATGAAAGTCATTGTTCATCGTCCGCTGCTCAAAGTAAACATTTGTACACTGAACTAAGACTAACAGTGAAACAGATTGTATACAGTATGGCAGGCCGTTATTGTAATCAGAGGATGTAGCTGCATCCTTGTCAACTCGCAGACGTATTCCTTATGTTTACCCATCCTCCGTTGTATTGAGCTGCCATTCCTGATTAGTTTTGATTGGTTTCATTTGTTCCACTGTGTTTAGACATCAATCATAGCCTTCCTTTACTGGATCTCTGCTGTTTCCCAGCTGGTTGTGTTTTTTGTGTGTGTGAATGCGTGTCTGTGTCTGTGCTTGGTTTGCTCGCAGGTGGTCCGCTGTAAATCTATAGGTGATCAGAAAGAAACCAACAGAACATAAATGGCCATGAGGTGTGAAGGTGGGAGTCTAGATGTGTCTTGCGGAAAAGCTGTCTGACTTTTGGCTCACTGTTCTGGCAGCCTGCCTGCATGTGATTGTGTAACTGGTTTATGCCAACATATCAGTTTTCCAATACATCAAGCTAAATTTACCTCACCTCATAAAAACAAAACCGCCAGTATTTATGTACCTGGGAGTCTGGAACTGATATCACAGTGATTTTCTGACAAGCTTAACCTAAATTGACTTTAATCAGACTCCAAGTGCATACATACAATTATTATTTTCACAATTATTGCTGTCATAATTAAATAAATAATGATAAAATAATGAAATCAGCCCTGAAAAAGACCCCTATTGATCAAACTTCAATACGCCAGCACAGAAATGCATGTGATTGTTTTGTTTGTCTCACTGTCCTAGTATCTGTGGGAGGCCAGTAGAGGATAGCAGATTAAATCAATCCTTGAACAGGTATCCCAGCTGTCAGACCGCCCTGATTGCTGTTACTTATGACACCAGAAAGAACTGTACTTCCCAAGCCCTAGACGGTCCAACATATGATTTATTGCTTTAGTAAGGAGTAAAATAATCCATCTTCAGACCTCTGCTACTTCTGTTTGTTATGATTGAGAGGTAGAGGGATGGAGGAGTGTTAGGATGCAACTTCTGGCACAACAAAAAGAAGGCAACTTTCCATGAAAGCCTATGGGAGGATGAGGTGGTTGGCAGAGACAGAAGAAAGGGAGGGATAGTGTGTCAGAGTGAGATGTCTGACATGCAGCTGAGTTCTCCGACCTGGCAGGGCCTGGAATGGCCTTGGCTCTGAAGTATAGACGGCAATGAAGGGAGGGATGGAAAAGAGGACAGAAGAGATCATGTGTGTAAAAAGGCGGGTGGTATTACCCTTTTTCATTTAACCAGGCAGGTCAATTGAGCACTTTTTAGATGCAATTTCAATGCTGTTCTCTCTGTAATTGCCCATGTGGTTCTGCCACTGGCAAACACTCCACTATGGATGGATGGATGGATGGATGACGAGGAGTAGAGGAGATATGGGAGGATGGTAAAAGTGTAGGCCTGGGTGGGTTGGCAAATTGACCAGAATCTAAGTAGTACCGGAGTACCCTGGCAGACAGCATGGCACCTCTAATCACATTCAATCAATCCACTATAGAAGGCCTAAGCCAACCTCACTACCATGCTCCATCAGTCTCTCACCTTCTATCATCTATTTCCCTATTTTATTTTTACCACTGTCATTGCCACCCACTCTGTAAGCTATACCAGGCCAGGAATTAAGTCATTTTTAGGCCACTTTGGCCCTTGATAAATACAAATGTATTGGGGCATCACAACCAAAATGTAGAGCATCAAAGCCAAAACTACCCAACAGTATATTCAAAAATAGCACAACCTTAAACATCTACAATCTCATTAATGCAGCACTAATATTAAAAATCCCAAAACATCAGCTATAAGAGTAAACCACTGACTACTTTTTACATTTTGCTATAACACTTACTTTTACCTTAGTAAGGTTTAGAATACAGAACTTTTACTTGTAGTGAAGTATTCATCAGTGAGGTTGGTATTACCTCAAATTACGTCTCAAAGAAATTCCTCAAATTAAATGACAGAATTATGTTGGTTACGTTAATTTAATCGGTTAGCTCACTAATAAAACAGATTTCTTTCCGTCAAATTTCTGTTGAATTATTGTTTGGGCGCCTTTAAACAGTAATATTAGATTATTAATATTAGAGGTTAGCTAGTCAGCCCAGATCACACTTTAACTCGGGGACAGTTACATAAGTGTATGCGGTGAAAGAACATATTTGCATTTTACACTAAGAGGAAAGACATATTTTGATATAAAAATACACAACTTTTGATACATATTTAGCCTGTGACTAGAGATAAATAAGCATGAAAAAATATTTTTCATTTCACTGTGACTTCAATGCTGTTTTTAGGTTTATATATTTTTGTGTGCCTTACACATGATAAAAACAAGTAATACACAAAAATAAACAAGAAACAGAAAAAAGATTTGAAGGAGGGAATTTTTCAGCACCCACAACTGAAATGGGATCCACCACAACCTGCAACACTCACTTTAGAAACACTGTGATATTTCACTACTTTGATAATTTTTCAATCTCTTCACTTTTAAGGAATATTTTCTTATACGCAACTAGGGGTTCAGAAGTTGTCAACTCATGTCAGCATTCAAGGTTTTTTCTCGTAGTTTCATTTTCATGTTTATTTTTCATGAAAAGCGTCTTAGCTATAGGCCTACTTTGGTGCCTATTTTATTTCTCAAGATGATTTCAAGATGATTTCAAGATGAAGACATTTGCAACATAAAATTTTAGTTGCAAACAAGCCTTGGCAGCCATGTCTCAGAAATGACATGACATGCACAATTTGCCTGTCAAGGTTGGAGAGAAGAGTCTTAAATCTCATGCTAAGAAACTGCCTTTCACAGTGGCAACATTGTAACACGGCATAAGTATCAGTATATTTTCTACTGTGACAGATCAGCTAAAATGAGCAAAACTGTGAATGTCTTTATGTGTGAATGCCATCTCTGGTTAGAAACTCCACTGACCTGAGATAATCCCTTGAGAAATGCAACAATAGTTATATGCGTGGTTGTACAGATTATGGAGAAGAATGAACATGTTTGGCTCAAAGCCAGCCTCAATTGGTGACAGCAGGACTTAAAATAAATTAGGTTTTGTCCAGGTTAAGAATCATACTGTCTCATAAATAATTCCACTTGACTGGGTGGCATGGGGTTTCTGTACTGCACAGAGTATTGCTGTCATCTGTAACAGTAAAGTCCAGGAAGAAATGGTCATTTGAAGGTAGGCAATGGCATGATGCTAAGTGTGTGTGTCAGTGAAACTGTGCCACTGGGCCTGTGTCATAGCGCTTTAGACTGTCTAACAAGCATTCGTGTGTATGTTGGTTGGATTGTACACGCAAGCCAGGCATCCCCAGGCCAAATCGTGTGTATTTTGTGCTTTAATATGCATAATAATTGTACGCTGTTTGTGTTTGCCCTTCTTTACTGTTGCCCGCTTTGTCAACAATGATGCAATGTTGCACTGTGGGATACAGTAAGATGGTGACTTATACATACAATGTATACTACGTGCAAGCAAGGTTCTTAGTCATCTCCCATTGTGGGTTTCCTATCCCTGTTTTTCTGGATGTATAATGATAAATTGGACAAGTGAAAGAATGCTATTACTGCACGTAGATAGCACTATATAAAGCACTTCACTAGTGCACAACTTTTAGTTAACTATTGAATTCCTACAATCAACACACCAAGCTGATGTTTATATTCATACAACTCCCACAAATTCCATTAATCCCACAGCAACACTTGACCTGAACTCTCTGAACTTCAGATGTACTCAATGATAACTGCTTACCTGAACAGGCAGCTAATCAACCATAGAACCACAGAAAGCAATGCAAAAATACCCCCTAATTGGGCACAGTTGCTGTAATTTTTGTGTTTGTTTGTGCCTTGCAATTAGGAGCATTTCAGCTGCCAGTTGGACTGTATAGGGTGTTTTTGAGGATGAGTGCACGATTCATAATTTGAATCGCAGTGTATTGCAATCATCCATATATTAGAATGGATCAAACAACCTCTACTCCCTAGTAATTCAGAAATGCCAGGGCTAATTTATTTCTGCATTCATCCGAATGAATTGAAAAGTCAAAAATACCTCTCATAAGGAGCTAGCTTTCACAAGTGACGATAAGTTGACGATGATTCTTTTTCTGGAAATGTTCGTAGCGCCATAGGAGGTTGGGTGCCAGAATTATGCTTGTTGATAAATTCCTATGATGAGATTCAGAAACAGCTGGCTGCTCAGAGTAATTTTCTGGGCTGTTTCCTCACTGCCTTCTGCACACTCTCACACGGTGTGCACACAGAGATATAAGACAGAAGAGAGGAGCATGAGACATGAGAGTCAAGGTGAAGTTCATCTCTGAAATCCCTCCATTACTGAAACACGCGCACACACAGCTCTACAGATTCCTTCAGTGGTTTAGTCTACAGCTATCTTAGCAATTACAGCAGTTTCCCACGGGCTCCAGCAAAGGGCCTGTTAGCTAATATGCTAATGAAGACAAATGGAGGTAATCTCTCTGTTCTCAGGATGAGTCCTGGTAGCAGAGAAAGAGAGTTGGAGAGACATAAAAAAGACACAGAGATAGTTAAAGACACACAAACCATAATACAAGTTTACCCAAATGTCCTTACTTATTAGCCATGCCACGACCCGCACCTTCCCTGTCAACCCATGTAGATAAAAGCCCGACACACCAAGCATTCAGGCTATGTGCCTGCTTGTTGATAAAAGCATGTTAAGCCCTCTCCAGAATGCATTTAAAATGTCTGAAACAAGACAGGAAGAGCATCAGACGCTCTTTACATGAAAGACAGCCGCTCTGACAACTGATGAGGGTTTTACCATTCAGTATTACAGCGTTTCGCTTGGATGTGGTACAAACACACACTCATCGCTGTGCTGTTTTGAGGACTGTGTGTGTCATAAAGCGAAGCAACATAATGACACAGGGGCCCATTACACACGGTATTTAGAGATTAGACTAACACTGTGGTTTTGTGGTCAGAGTTGTGCTGATGGTAACCATGTGTGCCAGAGGATATACATACTTAGACTGCACTGACAAATAATGGGATAATGGATGCCAACATACCTGGTCCATGATGAAGTGCTGTTTGGACTTTACGGGAACAGGGTTGGTTATGATGAGCAATGATGGAGTCATGATCTCGTTTTGACCTGTACTGTTGCTTTCATTAATTCATAAATAGTGATGGAGAATAAGTCTATCTTCATATGTTAGAGGTTATAGTTTGTTGTATGTCATGGCTTTGGGCTGATCATGTGCATATCCAGGTCTTACTGGACATCTATCAGGTGTTTTTTTTGACACACCCAGTAGACTCACTGTGGGAAATAAAAAGTTGATACAGTGTCGTATTTTTCATACATGGTGGTTTTTGTCCTAGCGTGCAAGTTTATGTGATGAGCAGTCAATTTGAGCATTGTCAGCAATGTATAATCACTAATGTGACAACCTCTTATTATGAGTTGATGTGATTATGTTCAACTGAGCAAATATAATCATTTCCCAGCCCAAGAAGCACAGATAATTGTTCACTTGCTCACATCAAGCCGCTCAGAATCACTTTCCCCTAACATTTAAGTTCTTTGACAGAGTTTGGTTTGTTTTTCCATTCAACTGCACTTTCTAACAGTTTATATAAAGCTTTTTAATGCTCCTTAAGCTCCTTGTAAATGCATGTTTATTACTGCACTCAAAACAACGCCCAACACGCACAAATCTTGGTTTAATACATTTTTGGCCAAGAGTAGAGTTACAGATGATAATAAATCTAAAGCAACTTATATTGCAGTTGTTTGTTGATTATGAGAAAAAGTTAGTCTCTGCTTCTAACGGGCTTCCAATCTTCTTTGAAACACGTTAAAACATCAGGGAAAGCATTTCTTGAAGCTACTTTGCAGTTCACAGTAATTATAATGTATTGTGGTTGAAAGGTTTTGTCTCATGATGTTTGACTAATGAATAGCTTTATTATAAGAAATGCTTAGCTATGTTTCCAGTGGTCTTGTAATCTGCATATTATGCATCGTAGCACAGTTAATAGTTTTGCCACAAACAAAAACGACATTCCAGCGAGGCTTCCAGTGAGGATTTAGCCAAGACACTCTGATGTTTCAACACAAGGTCTTACAAACACAGTTGGGATTAAATTTGTGGATGTGCACCACACCCATAGCATTGGTTTTCGCCATGCTTGCCAACTGTTCATAGCTCCACAGACTAGGAGCAGTTGACAGAAACCGGGTGGTTTACGATGGTAGACAAAGACATTACTATTAAGATGTTTGCATTACATCCTGCCCTGTTTTGGCTTTAGCTTGCAGTAAATGTCTCAAAGCAACACTTGTTTTACGTCATCCATCAGTGCAGCACATTAATCCTTATGTTGTTCTGTATCTACAGTACATGCTTCTTTGTCAAAGCCCTGTACGTTTTCCCTCACAAATAAATCGACCATATACCCTTAATGAAAATGCTCCATGTAGGCTGAGAGAGTGTAATTTAATGAGTAGGTGTTGAAATAAACATATTAATGTTATATAATTAGGTCATATATAGGGCTGTTCAGTGTCACTCAGAGCTCCAGCTGCCTTTTTTTCCCCAGCTGCTTGATTGTGTGTCGCTCAGGTAACCTAAACAACAGCTATGATTAATGAAAAAGGAACACCTCATTTAGTAGATTTGGCAGCAAGCAGGCAACAAGTGTGTTTGGGGGGG
>NW_023340095.1:9644522-9646040 GCF_004916995.1 Morone saxatilis | reverse complement strand
GTGTGTGTGTTTGTGCTTCCTGACTCCACAGTGTCTTCCATTTTGTCTCGTCTTCCTCTCCCAGAGCACCAGAAGTAAACACAAAAGTCTGTCACAATACACACTCTGTGTGGACGTGAATAGTGAGCGAATCTTTGTGCGCACTTGTGTGTTTCCATGTATGTTTACGTGTGTGTGTGTGTGTGTATCTGCACATGCGAATGTGTCTCTTCAGGAAAAAAAGTGCGGCAACTGTCTAGACAACACAGATGCACCCAATGAGAGTGAGAGATCAGCGGAGCCATAGGCCAATTAGATACTATTATGGAAGCTGTGTGATACAGACACACTCCCTCTCTCTCACTCTCTCTCTCACACACACACCCACACACACATACATACACACACTTCTTCAGGGCCTGTACTCCATCATCTGTATAATTAAGGTGCTTTTCTCCTGAATATTTTAGTTAAATGTCTCTGCAACAGTGCAGCAACAGACCTGACTGTCTTCCCAATGAAGACTACTACTCTGAGAGTGAAGCCATTAGAAACAGGCATGCACACATACATTACTACAGTGACTGAAATCCCCTTTTTGAACATTTGAATGATATGCAGAACTAACTGTTTTCACGTTTAGAACTATTATTAATTTAATAGTACACGTTATCAGATACAATATCAGCCCCCCACTGAAGATACTCCAAGCTAAACAATCCACAAAATATGCTTCAAATGACACGTTTTGGACGTTATTTAGATGCTTTACCATTTTTTTAACTAAACAGCTGAGATCTCAGATCCATTCTCCTCCATTATGTGTGTTATGAAAGTTGATTTTATGTACAAAAATGCAAAAGCTGAATTTGTGTCACTCTGTTGTTGTTGTTTTGTAAGTCAAGTGCATTGCTGCCAAGGTCTTATTTGGCATGTTTTTTCTAAAACCTGAGTTACCTCTACGTGTGTATGCGTGCGTGTGAGTCTCTGTGTCTGTGTGTGTGTGTGTGTGTGTGCGCATGTCGATCTAATCCTATAGCAGATGGAGGAGGAACAGTATCCAAGACTGTACTGGCAGAGGAAACAGCAGAGGGAGCGAGGTGGGGGTTAAGACACTGTCCTTCAAAGATTGATGACAGTTGATTCCATGACAGACGTCTTCTTGTTTTAGGACAGAACTCCTTCCCAGAAAACACAATACTTCCATTCACTTTAGCTAATTATCTCACAGTTTTTGGCCGTGACTCTTCTGTTGCAACACCATGAAATTAGTTAATTATTACAGTCAAATTAGCAGTCGAGTATGATGCTTCTAACAAATGTTTTTCTCAGTTAAAATGATTAATTTTTAACATTTCAAGATTCAAACTTACTGCTGCTGTTTTGTATATTAAGAAAAAGAAATACAAAGGTGGAAAAAGCAGATTTTTTTAATGAAAGTAAATGGGTCTTTAGGTGGGTTTTAAAGATTTATAACTTAATTATACTTTACTTTACTCTTCACAAGACCAGTACCAGTGTGTGTGTGTGTATGTGAGA
>NW_023340095.1:9629242-9644410 GCF_004916995.1 Morone saxatilis | reverse complement strand
GAGAGAGAGAGAAAAAAAAGAGTGGGGGAGTTCCGTCTGCTTGTTTGCATTTTTGTGTGTCTCCTTGTCACAAAACCTCAACGCCATCAAGAAGACCAAATGTTGTTTCCTCTCTCTCTAATTACAAACTCTTATGGTTTAGCCTTGTTTAGTTGTCCTCTAGTAAATAAACCCTCATGTGAGACTGTTTTGTTTCAGGGCATTTCCTAGCTGGAGGGCTCACTGCCAAAATGTGTTCCCAGGTAGGACAGTGTTGTTCCTTTTTTTTTTCTTCTTTTTGCGGAATAATCAGCAACATACACATCTAGTTAAGTCTGTTTTACTGCTTTCAAGGCTTTGTTCTTCTGGTCAGTCTCAATCTCAGAAAAAGATCTGCCGGTAAGTGAAAGAAAAAAGCACAGTCAGCAGAAATCCCAAATACTTCTACAGGAAGAAAAGTTACTGTGTCCTCCGCACTGTTTCACTGACCAGTGATCTCTATAATGTGCAGCACAAAAACACTACACCAATTAATGCATTGCTCCAAGATGGAGAAACACGAGGTTTACCAATTTCCTGGAGGTACTATAAATAATTTTTCTGTTGGATGTCTTTTGTGAGATATTTCTTGTCTCAGGTAGAATATTAAAAAGCTTTGGTACATTGCAATTTCATCATAACATAATGAAAGCAATAATTCTTCCGAGTAAAAAAAAATAATGTATAATTATTCTGTTACAGTTTGAGTTGAGTTTTGAGGTACTTTTCTGCTTTTCCTCTTTTTCAGAAATGCACATTTGTCTGGTTGCTGTAATTAAGATTCCACACCTTTATTTCTGACCTTCCTTCCTTCTTTCCTTTACTTTATTCTTTTACCTTCCTTCTTTCTTTTCTCTCTTCATTTGCTCTTTCTTTTCCTTTCCCATATGTTTTTTAGGGTTCCTAACATGTAACTAATCTGAAATCCCCTGTCAAAAAAGCCAAGCTCTGCTCTCCTCCACCATGATTCACTGATGCATGTTACTTAGCTTATGCAGCATTTTAATGTCGTGTTACTCCTTTTTACTAGTACAGAACAGAACTTGAGTTCTGCCTTCTGCACCAGATTTTGTCCTGACATGTTGTTGCTTTTCTGAGAGAATAAAACAAGCTGCTTACACTGCTGTCACTCACACAGACACACGTGTGACCATAGATTTGACCAATGTTTGTGCCATGGCAGAAACAAGCCTGTGAAAAAAAACACTGTAAACCACAAATCATGGAGGCGTACTGAAGGGTGAAGCAACTTTTATTTTCCAGGTTGAATGACATCAATGGAACAGTCCTTTCTTTAACAACGGACAATAGGCGTTATCCTATCTTCTGTTATTTAAAAAACAAAACAATAACCATAGCTAATCCATAAAGCTACTTCCATCATATTATTCCATTATACTGTCCTCCCTGCCAGCCTCTAACCATTGCACTGTAGCAGTTTGATGGGAAATTATTGTGGCTGGATGGGAAAAGAAAGCGAGAGTTGTTCATAGTGGGAAGTAGACCCAGTTCTGTCTCACAGGACCCTGTTGTGGCAGGTCGGTCAGTCCTATCAGGGCCGTCTCTCTGAGGGTAAGAAGAAGAATTTGCCACATGAACCATGACCCAATTAATCATGGGTGCAAATGCAGGAAATACAGGGGCACTTGGTTTCTTTGTGTAAACAGCTGAACCAGACACATTCTTCATAAGATAAGAATGGACTGATAT
Organism: Morone saxatilis; assembly: GCF_004916995.1. Classification (NCBI taxonomy): domain Eukaryota; kingdom Metazoa; phylum Chordata; class Actinopteri; family Moronidae; genus Morone; species Morone saxatilis. The sequence continues at coordinate 9,642,682 of NW_023340095.1, read as the reverse complement.
TCAAGTGAAGCCTTTAACATCTGACTGATCACAGACTTTCAGTGGGAATTGGTTGCAACTGTGTGAAATGTGCAAAAATTGCAATCAGAGGCACCAATTTCCACTGCTTTTTATGTATTTGGCAGTATCCCTAAATAGACAGAAGGATACCGAGTATATGTTGGTTTGTACATCCTGCTGCTTTCAATAAACCTAAATAAATATTATTTACCCATTCTATTTTTCGGGACAAGTGAAACACATGGCTTTGTCTGACATAAAATATGGTTAGTATTACTATCAATTATTATTATTCCTCTTAAATGGACTCATAAAGAATGCTGTAGTAATGTTATAATGCACACGGGTATAATGTAAATGTAAAAAAACAATAATTGTGCTTTAATGAGAACAATAACTAGGCCATTGCAATTTCCTTCAGTTTTAGAATCCCCTGCTACAAAATAAAAGGACGAGGGAAAAGGGTGAAGAGTGGTGGTGCTGGCAATGGTAAGAAAGCGTCCCTGGTATGATGTTTGGTGTGGGGGGATAGTGTTACATGCCAGCAGCCCGCTGGCTTGTCCTCCTTCTGTACGCTGGGAGTATGGAGGAATGTGCCGCCTGAGAACCGCAGGGAGGAAGAGGGTACTGACAGCAAGCAGTAAACACAGTCAGCCTATCTGTTTGTTTGTTTGTGTGTTACTGTGTAAGAAGGCCCAGCGTCTGTAGCTTCAAAAGCTGCTCCTAAACATCTGTTCTGTGAGTTTGGAGCGCTATACAGCCATGTCAGAACACATCATGACTTACAATTGCGGCTCTAAATCAATATTTTCCTCCATCTCATACTGGATTGTTCCACTGGCAAGAGTTCAAGAATGGACAAGCGCTCATTGAGAAGAGGGAAAAAATGCTGGAGTGGATAGACGGGAGGGACCCGTCACATTTTTCCAATTCACCACAATCAGAAACAGATTTTCAGCAATTAGTCTGAACTAACTTGCAGGTTTATTGACTAAAAGCACAGTGACAGCGACTTTCGGACAACCAAATAAAAACAATTACTACTGATTATGTTCGACTGTCAACACGTTTCTTTATATTTATATTATTTATTATAATCATACTTATTCTTTTTTACCGTGTGATTCAAATATGTTCAACTGTTTTGTTGACACCATTCAATTTAATGTTAATTTGTTACTTTCTTTTTAAGCACTTTGAGCTTCATTTCTTGTACAAAAGGTGCACGTAAGTGTAATATTATTCAAATTAAGAATAATCATAATTTCCTGAATGCGTCCTTCAAAATTCATAAGTATGTAGTATTCGAAAATAAATGCTGTTGTTTTCTCATTAAGTTCTCCACTGAAACTACATTCTCATATGTGTAAACTATGAGCCCTGAACGACCAACCTTTGAATTGATTGTTAGCCGCGGAGCCTCTCGTATTAATCTCTTTCAGTGTGTAATAAGTGAATTAGTGGGATGTAGAAGATGATGTATGACGAAGGCTGGCACGTCTAAAACCTGCTGTAAATCCACATGCCACAGTCACTTAATAATGTGGCCAGAGACCTCCTGGCATCATTCTTCACTGTATCCATTGACAACCTGGAACGAATAAATCTCTGAGTAAGGCGGCGCTCTGAGTTTGCTGTTAAGTCATTTGTTATCCACATTATCTACATTAAATGCTTTGTAAAAATGCTCCAGATGATTTTAAGGGACTTTTGAACATTCTGCCAGCAACATAATATACCGAGCGAGACAAATAATAAAAGCCAAAAAGAAAAATATTTTCGTCCTGAAAAGCAGCAGCGTGTGAAAGTGATGCTCCACACGTGTAACGATTTGTCAAAAGGCAGCATGCCATTTGCATTGGCTTGGATACATTTCCACAAATTTAGCAATGTTTTCTACCCTCTGCTAATGGTTTTTGTAATCGTTGTTCTAAAAAAAAGTTCATTAAGTTCATTCAGTGGGAGCATAACATTAGCATTAGTTAAACTGGGTGCCACTGTGACTTTTGGCATCGCCCTTCATTTTTTTTTCAGATTTGGAAAAATCCCAACCATTGAAATATGCTCAGTAAATTCATCACATAAAATATTTTGCCTTATTTAATGCGAGAGGAATTTATTTTTATCTTTTATCTCTGAGTGAGACATCCTGCTGCAACTCACAGTACTATAAATTACATTTAGGGAATGATAAAGTAGTTTGAATGTTGCAACCGTTTCTACAAATCCAAGTGTAGCTGTGTTGTTGGCTTGTGTCTGCTGCTGTGTCCTTTAACTTTTCCCATACGTCAGTCAGATGCCTTCCCCACCTCCTCCAACCCCCCACCGCAACAGCTGGCGTCTCAGCAAGGGCCCTGACGTTACACTGCCACCCCAGGCTTTCAGGGAGGCTCAAGTATTGTGGTATCAGGGGCCCCTAATGGCCCTCACAGAAAAATGCACAAAAGTAGACCCAAATACAAGATGTGTCCCTCCAAACAATGATGAATAAAACTCAGTCAGTCAGTGAACATTATAACATGGGAACAGTATAGATAAACATTTATGATGCTTTCTTTCATAAGTAGGCTGTTGTATAAATTACACATGAATGTAAATCATATACGTGAGTACTCATACAAATGAGCTATTTAAACATAAAAAACTATTTTATGTTTGTGATTTTCATAAGGCATAACAACCACAGTAACATGAACCGAAAATTATTGTTTTCATACGTGCATTAGTTGTCATTGTGTGCCTTTTCACAAACCCACCACTCATATGATCTGCATCACTTTCCCTGTGACAAAAATGAATCAAACAACTGGGTTCTATTTGTTCCAGAATAAGGTTTAAAAACATGTCCCTCCTGGACATTTCAAAGTCCGCATTAAAAAGAAAATGTCCTGTTGCCTGTTCCAGTTTCTTAATGTAAAGCAAGTGGGCAGTAATGGTTTCTCCGCAGTCAGAATTAAAACCATGACATCCCTTATGTATGATTCAAAATCACAGGCCACTTTTGGTTGTTTTATTAAAAACACCAGGTTCTTCTTGACTGTCCCACAGTGTTCTCACTGGATCGAATAAAGGCCTGTAAATTCTGGATTGAGCTAACTGTAATTGGGCCAAATTAAGTTTAAGTGATACTCTGATGTGATAGGTCACATATTACATATTATATATATACATATGAAGCTACATATTTCCTGTTAATAATGAAACCAGCTCTAATTTTAACCAACTTCCTGTGAAAATAAAGAAGATAAACAGTTTAAGTCATGTGATATTTGGTAAATGTGATTGTATTAGTAGGTCACAGCAACATATGGTGTTACCCCTTTGTTCCCAGATAGATCTTTAATACTTCTCTTGCTCTCCATTTTTTAAGCGGATCAAATTACAGTTTTGCATTGGCAGTAAAATGTGCTGAATAGCTGTCATTCGGCGTCAAGAACAAACTGACCTGTGGTGAACTTGCGCGCTGTTTTGCTGTCTGTCAGACTCTGTAGGACCCAGCGGAAAACTGCTCCTACCGGAGGGAGACGGAGCAAGAGAGAGGGAGAAAGCTGAGTGGAGAGAAGACGCTCTCAGATCAGTCAGTGGCTTCATGGAGTTATGTACCTCTGATCCGCCGCCATGGATTGCAATCCGCGATCACTCCTTTTCATTTTCCCTCTTTTATTGTCCTGCGTTATTCCTGCCTTCCCCATCATCTACCCCCCTAATGAAGGTAAGGGAACTCTCAGTCCGCGGGACATGTGTTTATGTGGATGTGTGCGTGTGTGTGTGTATGTGTGTGTGAATGGTGCGCTACGGCACACGTCTAGTGCATTGCCGTGCGCTCACCGCGGACTTGCTACTGTCCAAATTATAACGATAACAATAACAAGATGATCCGAAAGCGCACGGAGGTGACACGGAGGATCGCGGAAAGCCGGGAGACGATCACTAACAGATCATAATTAGAGTTTAAACTTGAAAGTAGACCCAAACAGGGCAGGAGTGGCAGCCTCATTTCAGATGATCTGGCGAACGGGGCGATCAATAGTTGTTTAAATGGGTTGGATGAATGATTGAAGACAGCTCCCCAAGCGTCCATCGCAGAGTTGATACGGGGCTGAAGAGATGTGAAGAAACTCCAATGTCTGTGTTCATGATGTGTTTTTATCCAAGAATCCATTTGGGGCATGACGCCCCAGTTAGGGTTTCCAGTCACACCGATTTAAAGGCAATAAATAGAAGATGAGCACAATCGCGTAGTGCGTAAAAACGCGGATGTCTGTTTTTATGGTTCTGACCTGAATACATCGCGAACAGTTGACTTGTAGGCTACAATGAGGATCTTGTAAACTGTCCATTTTACGGAGTCATGTAACGACTGTATTTTCAAATTATATTTAAATCCGACATTTTATTAAGAGTGGATAAATGCAGATGGTGCACACGACATAAAGCCACTTATTCCCGTTCCAAGTCTCGCTCACTTTTTTTTGTGATAATACGCATGTGGTGATATTGTGAACCCCGGCAGAATGAGACCGACCGATCCACGTTCAGCAGAGTCCCTTCTCCAGACGTGAAACTGCGCTGGACACAAGTGAAACGCTCTCCTCCTGCAGCCTACTGACACATTTTGTTTAACTTTCTTAAAAATGATGAAAATACCACTGCCACTGTTGCGCCCTGTAGTAAATACTTGTCATGGTTAAAGTGTTTGTGGCGGGGTCAAAGGAAAAAGGAAAAGGCACACGCGTGCTGAAGGAGCAGCTGAGTTCTGTAAAGGTTAAAACTGCCCACAGGGGTGGGGGGGAGAGAAATATATTTGGGTCACACTGTCACTGTTATTCAGTGAAAAATATATAAATAAAATACTCACTCGACACAAGAATCCATTGATAGTTCTCTAATTGTGAAATAGGACTTCACGCGAATTAGTGAGGAAGATATCAACATAGATTTGAGTGATTTAAACCTTAATGCCTATAAAGTAATTAAATGAATCGGAATGAGCCTTTAGTAGGCGTAATCTCCTCTGCAATAATCAAATGATCAGAGACAGACAAGTAAGGTAATAAAGGCACCAAAACCCATGTATCTGATCCCTCTGCCGCCCATTAATGTGAAAAGTGACTCATACCGATGTTGGAGGATGAGCTGGGAAAGTTTGGGTCTAAAGGCCACGTCAAAAGAGCAGTCTCAGTCTAATAGAAATATATTCTGAAGGGGAAGTTGTCCAGAACACACATGTAACCCAAATAAACCCTCGATTGTGTTGTTTCCGTTGAGTTTATTTATAATCCATACTGCTGAGGACCTCTCTACAGCTGAAATCACCAATAACCACACCAATGAAACTTATAAGTTACTTTTTCAAACACTGTGTGAAACTAAAACCTGATTTTGTTTTTTTTGTTTTCTGAACCAAAATGTTTGTTGAATATTCATCCGACATTCAGAATTACCCTGTTTACAGTTGTCTTTTTGTGCGCCACAGCTTGTGTCAGAATTGCTGCTCTCTGCTAAGTTGCCGATAGTCTTATTTATAATACCTAGACGTGAAATGATGAGTGGATTCATTGGAAAAGAATCTGAAAAAAACTGATCCAAGAGTGACTGTGAAGGTCAGCTAGGGCTACTGGAAATCTGGCCAATTGTCTTTGGCCTGAGAAACTTTTACTTACTTAATAGCCAGAATTGGTAGTTTATTGACATATAAAGCTGATGAATAATTAGTATCAGCGACCTCGGCACTGAAAAAAGAAACAAAGGCACATAAAATACACACCACCCTGACAAAATATACAATAGCCTACTGGCGAGAGAGTGTGTGTGTTGGGTGCGTCTGTGTCAGAGAGGGAGAGAGAGAGAGAGGGAGAGAGAGTTAAAAGTGTAAAAAAAAAAGAGAAGAGATAGAAAGAGATCAATCCTCTAACCGGTTTACAAGTTAGTAGGAACAGGATACGTGCTAAGTTTCAATATGAGTAACAAATCGGCCAATTAAATTCACTTTCCCAAGACATAAATCTGCCAGAGAGTGTCAGTATCGAGCAGCTCCGTTTCTATATTATAGAAATTCATACAGACTGCTATACTGCAAATGCGACCCTAAAGCAGGTCACAACTTTTAATGGACACAGAGCTGTTCATGTGGTCCGGGTTAAAGGTTTAACAGTGTTGGTTGCAAATGGTTCCGCTTTATAAACCTGATTATTCTAAAAAAAAAATTCAAGAGAAAAAAATAAATGCATTGTTGAACTGGTTAATAAATTAGATTCAGGTATGTAAAAAGCAGATAAAACCAATAAAAAAAAAAGTTGGAAACTGACTGATGAGAGCTGCATTCCTCCTTATGGAATAAGATAGATCAAAGGGCATTACTTCCACTGTCGGAGAAAACCAGACCTGGGACTAATTAACTTAGTGGTTCGTAAACGTCACCTTAAAAGTCACTAAACACATCTTATTTTTAATTAAATTCAGGTTTATAATTAGACTCAATGACAAACCCGACTAATCACAAAACCTAACCTCCCTAACTCAAGTCGTTCTACTTTACTGTGCTGTGGGTAAGTGTTCCCATGAGTGGAGGAGAAATAAACTTATACTGGCTTTCATTTTTATACCGACAGCCTGCTGCTGATCACATCTAACCTGCAAAGCGCGCAGCAGATTATAAAAGAGCTCTCAGAGTTAACCAAAGATGGCTGTTACGAAACTTCTTGATAGTAAACTCGATGGTCATAAAATGATCTGCTGTAAATTCGTTAACAGATTTCTGAAGCTTATATTAAAGCTCTTTCAACAATTTAGGAAATGGACTAAAGGCCTATTTCGCCAACTTGTAGACTATGGGACTTTTCACAGACTTGGTGTAATCACAAATTATTAATCACATAATAGGCTAAGTAAATAAAAATATATTTTCATGGAAAACAAACCTCAACTTAGAACGGGATGGTGGAAAACTGATGTTATTATTTTATTATTTCCCTCCACGTTTATAAGGAAACCAGAAGTCTAGTTATATTTCTTGTAATCTTCTCTCCCATCTCGGCACGGTGCCTTGGCCAACATTTTTTTTAACAACAGCATTTACTGTGTGGCTTTCATTAAGGCGAAATGATCTTGTATAAAACTTTGGGGAAAAGTTGAGGGAAATGCAGAACAAAAATCCCTGAGAATGTCATTCAGGGGCGCGGACTCATTTTAACTTTGGGCACATGTAAGATCTCAGATATTGTTTAAAAATATTTGTTTCCATTATTTAATTCGGGGTGGAAAAAAAATAATATTGTTAGTTGCTTTTGCTGTGGCAGTGTGCGTCTTTGCGTGGTTGCGTGGTTGCATGGTGTGATGTTGGCCCGCTGCGGGACGTCGGGAGGCCTTGAGTATTTTTAGCCGGCGGTAGGGAGGCTTGGCCCGGGGAGCCCGGCGCAGCATTCCCGCTGGGACTTTCGGGGCGTTTGTGAGCGATGGTACCTATCAGAGGTGCTGGAAATGTGCTTACACATGCCCCTCCTTTAAAAATAAACCCCCCTTCCTCTCTACATATACTATAGGCCTATATTTATATGTGTGTGTTGGACAAACATTGAGTCGAAGATGGAGATGGCATCTTCAATTTAACAGCATGTGTTTTAGGCTTGAGAGTTAGATAAAAACATAAGGTTTGTGTGTGTGGGTGTGCATGTGTGTGTGTGAGAGAGTGTGTGACTAGGTGTGTGTGTGTGTGTGTGTGTGTGAATATAGACATATAAGATTATATAGTATGTCTGTAAGAGTGCTGGATGTCTTTATGTGAGTTTAAGTCTGTGTGTGTGTACATAAGGCATATAACACATGAGGTTTAAGAGTAGAAGAAAGAAAGATAGAAAGATTGAAAGATTGAAAGAAAGAAAGAAAGAGAGGAATGGGGGCAGAGGGGTTGGGCAAGCAGCAGCAACATCAGACAGAGCGACTCTGCACTTGAATAATTCATAATGGGAGGTGAACACTTCACCCTTTAACACAGACACAAGTCGCCTTGCTTTGCCTGCACTGCGGCCTGCCAACCTTCACATGCACAGAGCCAGGCTGCAAAGACAAAGCCCTCTCTATTTTCTTTCACAATTAGATGGGAGATATTTGAAGAACAGGTGCATGTAACTTTTCTATTCTATTCTGTTCCGAATGGAGTGACTTAGTCCAGAGTCCAGATGGGAAGGGGGGTCTGCTTTGCTGATTAAGCCATGTGTTGATTCTAGACCCGCTCCTCTGACTGACAGCTTCTTCTTCTCACTCATCCAACATTTTAATTGTGTCTCAGGATTAAATTCCCGTGTACATCTGCTGTGAATCGGGTTTCCTTCTTCATATTTTACTGGAAGTGGGGGACTATTGAATGGCCGAGCTGTTAAATCATGAGAACACAGACATCAAAATAGGCACCCCGTAGATCTTTGCTCCGATGTTTCTTTTTAATATTTCAACATACGCTACGCCAGGCAACACAAGGTCCCTAGCATGTGGAAAAACTGAGAATAATGCTACATGACAAGTGGTCTCAGATTGTATTTGCAAGGGTGCTCATTGTGTTTACTGGCTGATAATACACCGAAAAGAATCAATGTGTTCCCATCAGTTCATCTTGAACACTTGTGTCTTCTACTTCCGTTTTGTCAGGGTCAGTTTATGTGTGTGGGCGTTTGATGGTGGCCTAGGTATGTTATATATTGATTCACCTGTTTTTACCTCTATGATGTTTTGCTCCCTCGCAGACAGGCTGGCTCAGTTTGCTATTAATACTCCTAGTTCCCGTTTAGAGGCACTCCCTGATGGGGCAGGGGCTATATGCTTGGCTGACGCTAGCTTGCTAACTGACTCTGTGGGTCGTGTGTGTGTGGTGAGCCCTGTGTGTTTGGGAAGAGGAAAGACCGAGGGAGAGAGGAGGAGAGACAGAGAGAGAGAGACTAAGAAAGACTGTCAGCAAATGTTTGTGTAGGCTATGCTCTTATTTTATGCCTGCTTGAGTACGCATGTGTGGGAATATGTGCATGTTTTGGTAAACATCTGAAAGAGTGTATGCATCCAGCATATGTGTGTTTGTAATTGCTTTTATTTTGAGCATGGATGAATGTTCATACATTTGGCACATTTTAGTACAAAGACAAGTGTTTCAGTATGAGTTTTTGTGGGATGGGGTGCATCTTTTGGTGTGATATTTGTAGGTTTTGTGTAACTGTGTGCAGCGTTAGTGTTTATGCACGAATTTGTGAGTGTGTATGTGTGTGCATGTGGGTGCTGATTTCCCCAGCCAAGTGCAGCTGGAGGGGGCTTTTTCCTCCAGCGATATGAGAGCCGTCTAATTTTCTGCTCTCAAATTCCCTCGCTCGGCTCAATTTGAGTGGTGGGCTCGGCTCGTTGAGAAATGTAAATTGGAAGCAATGGCCCTGGATGCTGAGCTGCTATTATCTGACATGAACAGATAGCTTCATTAGACTCTAATAGGAATGTGTCTACTGCCACTCAACTGGCTGAGTGGCTTAGCATGGCTGCAGCTCAGGTGAGCCGCAATTTAGTAGCTTTTTGAGCCTGGAATGCGATAATAAGTCCCCCTCTGTGTGTGTCTTCCTTTCTCTGCTTCCCTTTCAGGGTTTTTTTTTTTGCCACATTGGCTGATAGTTATCAGATTTGCCTGAAGAAAATGATGATTTCCATCTCAACCTTTATTCTAGTGAAACAACAATTAGTTCACGGAGCAGCAAAATCACTTTTCTCTGCAATTTTCATTTACGCTGCTTGTGAGGGGTAAATTTTGCTTGACTAAAATAGTTTTCACAGTGCCACAGCGGTCCTTCCTGACCCACAAATACTCTCTTTGACTGTCTTTGGTGATTTGTATACACTCTTGCTTGCCTTGAATGGGAGAATACAGGGAGGTTGTATTCCTCATATTTTCACAGTGAATAGAGTTACAGCTGCAGGGCCTGGCTGCACTGCTGCTTCACTTTGTTGTGGATGTGTGTGCTCGCTTGGGTCAGTGTGGGTCTGTAAGTGTACATTTGTTTGTGTGTGTTGAGCTGTGGACTGATTTGCTCTCAGCAGGATAAGAAAGAGGCTTCATGTTTAGACTTAAAGGAAGAGACCATCGTAAGACAGGAACTATTGTTCAGCTATCTATTTACATTAGTTTATTATTTACCCTCTAGTTTTTCATGCATGTTACTTAGTGTTCCTGATTCTAATCACAATAACATGTAAATTCAAGTGTATTGTTTGTTGTTATTGGGTAATTGCTAAAGTCAAAATGTGGCACAGTAAACACAAAATGAATTACTTTAAGACTTTCACTCCTAAACAGTTTTAGGTTTTTGCTCACAAAAGGAGAAAAAAAACATCATCTTCATTAAAATGTGCACAAATAAGAGTCTTGTAACACCTTTTGTAACACTAGGTTTAATTGTTTGTTTGTTCTTCACACTACAGTAAGTCATTATATTAGTTTTCTCCATTCTCAGTTTGAGATACAAAATGAAAAGGAATCAAATTTAAACTCAAAATCAAATTAATTTAAATGAATAACTGTAGCTACATAAACCGTTGCTTTCTGGTATTTTATTAGAAGTAGAAGTACTCACAAGCTGTATTTGGCTATTGTTTCTTCACTGACCCTTAACATATTCTGGTGCCATAACGCTGTGACAGTTTGGCTTCTGAAGTGGGGGTATTCATCGACCATAAGGCTGCCTCCACATTCCCCACTCCATAAGTCATGTTCTGTACTGACAGTTGTACTTGATGACAATCATTCCCACCACAGCAATGTGCATATTCTAAGAATAGAAAATGTCGTAGCTCATTTTTCTGTGCTTAAGGAAGATACTGTATGTTAGAGTCAATCTGGCCTACATGTGTACATAAAGGGTCGGTAAGCAGGACGTGTTTATGTGTCTTTATTGTACATAAAGGGTTGGTAAGCAGGATGTGTTTATGTGTGCAATTTCTGTTTTGAGGGCAATAGAAGTTCAATTAAATACCAGTACATCATTCACAACACAAACATTTCTCTGTGCTGCGCCATAAGTACTGACGTGGCTGCTGCTTTGGCACCACACTGTTTACCATATGAAACCCTTTTCACCAACCCAAAGCCTTAACTTGCACCGTCACGCCAATGGAGCTCCTTGTCTTATTTGTCCTCCATCATATTCAATCTATTAGACATGGGTTTCTTTCTCTGCATCGTGGTTTCTATTTGATATGAATACATTCTTGGCAGGACACACAGATAAAATTGTATTTCCATTCATTATAAATGGATTTCTATTTTGTTTTCAGTGTGGCCGATGGCCATTTCTGACCACCTCTGAAACCGGCGATTTCTGATTTGATGCCATTTCGCTTTACTTGGTGACAGTCCAATCACAATGGGGTGTATGTATTGCTAGGTAGAACGGAGGTCAACTGGGTCAAAAGCATGAGATTTAGAAAATAAACACTTCTTGTTGTGGTTTTGGAAATGTTGGTTCTACTTTAGTTCAATATCTCTGCAGGATATCTGTGTTGTAGCCAGCCACCCAACCAACCTCTGCTTTGATGCTTTATACAGCAAGAAAAGAAAGCTGGCTTTCACTGTTGGTTAGCATATGCTATGTGTGTGTGTGTGTGTGTGTGTGTGTGTGTGTGGGGCAGCTGAGTAAATAGAGTCATGATCAGTGCTTGAGGTTGGTGATCCCTCCTTTGGGATTCGATGAAGGCTAATTGGGGCTAACAAGGACTAGACACTCATATGTTCTCTTTGTTTTTCCTCTCTCTGTCTTTCCTCACCACAGTCAACCTGTTAGACTCTAAAGCAAGCCAAGGGGAGTTGGGATGGATTTCCTACCCATCGCATGGGGTGAGTATCCTCTATCTCTATGTTTACCCACATCATGTCTGAATATGCTTACATTTTGGAGACAGATCCACGAACATGAACTGGATGTGGGATTTAGCCCCACACCACATAAAATCAGGATTTTCAAACTCCTGCGGTTCTCACTATGTCATGTTGACCCAATGAGCCAAGTGCAGATTAACCCACTTTTCTTTCGACGTTTTTTGTCCATTCTCTGTCTCGCAGGTTAAAGGTTAAGCATTCGGAGCTTGCCATATGGTCAAGATGCTTAAGGGAAAATGTATTGCGTGTATGTCCGCGTGTTTAAAGAAAGATTAAGGCATTAAAGGATTTTAGGTTTTAGGCACAAAAGCATCCACACAAGAATGTCAATAAGCTTACCCTTTTTTAGTAAATATCACATCAAGAACAGATAGATATTTCCTTGCTGTTGCATGTAAACATTTTAATTTCATTGTTGAGATTTCACTTGTTAATCCATTTGTTCTTAACTGAAAATATACACCACCTCATTCTGTCTGTCAAACATGCTTTAACACAGTTACTTGTCTTTTCACACACATTTTTCAAGTATTTGAGTTTTACGCATCCATAAATAAAAAAAAAAGGAAATTAAACTTAAGTTTTCACTTCTGGATTTGGCCTCTGTTGTTACTTTTAGGACTTTTAAGACCCACTCTGTAATTGCAAAATTCTAAAAATGTGTGTGCGTGTGAAAAGTTTGTACCGAGGATTCCGGGACAACCTTTGTCCACCGCAACCAAAAAATTGTATTACATGGGAGAATTGTGGAGCTTTCATAAAAACCAACCAGCAATATTGCAGCAACATAGACCCATACTTTTGGAAAACAATGTCTGCAGCCTCATCTATCAGCCTCTCTCTCTCTGCTACCAGAGTCCCTCCAGTGGGCTCTCGCTCAGTGTTTATTTGTCCAACTAGTTAGACTACTGTGCCTTGGGGCTGGCCCACTGACACACACACACACACACATACCACACTTCCTCCTTTTTCCTTTATTAAGTGTTAGAATTACTTCTTGGCAGTGGCTTAAGGTAATCCAGTCATTTGTTCCGTGGAGCTGCCAAACCTTGTTTCCCTCGGCCATATACCGTGCTGGCACCGTCAGAACGCTCCGAGTTTCTTCATGAGGTTGAACCACAATGAAAAAATGACCCAAAGGAAAAACTGCAGGCTGTTTAAAATGCATTTAGTCCAAAGACAATTGCAGGCTACAGAACAATCGCGTGACCATTTCGAGGGAGAGATTGATGCTGTGCTGATAGAAGTTATTCAAGTGTGAGCAAGTAGGAAAATGCGTACCGACGATGGACACTGGAATGTGTGACAGAGGTTATGCAGTGTGCGCCGCGAGCTCTGCTTTATTTCAAGTTATTTGCTTTGAACAAGTTTAGAAGAAAAGCGAGTGGTTATACAGTTCATAAAAATGCTGCGGGAATGAAAGCCAAAGTCATTCCTAAATGAGAAATGACTCCAGAGAGAAAGAGAGGGGATAGGAGAAGATCAAAAAGGAAGAGAGAGAGAGAGAGGCAAAAGGCATGGAGAGAGAGGGAGAGAGAGAG
>NW_023340095.1:9611198-9629138 GCF_004916995.1 Morone saxatilis | reverse complement strand
GGATGAGAGAGAGACAGAGAGAGAGAGATATTGCTGATGATCAAGTCCTCAAGGTGAATCATCTGTAATTACTCACGTCATCCACTGACTGCGCTCCGATAAGCAGCCTGCCCTGGGAGACTGCTGCTCACAAATGATTTCTCATAATGTGGCAGTGGCACTGAGCCCTCTCACACACACACACACACACACACACACACAAACAGTCATTCACATTGATGAAGAGGCCGTGGCTATTGGCCTACTGAGACACAACGTGCTCTGGTCACAACAAATTAAGAGCTTAGCCTCCCCAGGATGTTCACTCCGGAGCCACCGACTAGACTGACAAGTGTGTGTGTGTCTGTGTGTGTGAGTGCGTGTGATCCAGATATACTGTTATCTGTCAGGGAGGCAGGCTGATTGCTGAGCATTGTCCAGGGGGCTTAGCCCTTCACAAGACTAAAGAGTGTTAAAGATTACATTGTTGCGTGCTTTGAAAGCTTTCTTCAGCAACAAACCAACACCCCAGACACTGGCTGTGCATACAAAATAGAATTAATGGGCACATACAAAGTGAAGTCAATTTTTCATAGGAACCAACAGGGGATACAACTGTATTGCTGTTTTTACCATGATTGATGCGTATTGATGTTGATGATGTTTAAAAAAAGTTTTTGCTTAGCTAGTTATTATTTACAATGTGGAATTTGATGCGTTCAACTGCAATGCTGATCTACTGAAATTCAAAGTTAAAAAAACATAATTGAAACTTATATTTACTTCACTTCAACTAACAGTCAACTAAACTGTCAATTGTGTAACGTTTTTAACAGTAATAACATTTTTATGCTTAAATAAAAACATATTTATGTTACATGAGTCCTTTATGTGGAAATCAATATTATGCGACGTCAATGGGACTGCTAAATCAGCTTCCCATAAAAGAAAAAAAACAAATTAAAAGAAAGAAAAATGAAGAATTTGTACTCTACTGTATGTGCAGTGAAATTAGCCTTCAGAGGCTTAACCTCGACGACTGTGTAAGTCTTTTATAAAAGCTAAGTAATAATGGCATTGACCAAACGTTTGTATTGTGATGAAGAAGCTTGACATCTATAGAAAAAAGCCAGCCGTCTCTCTGAATATACTGTCTGACATTCACATCTCACATTCCAGTTCTCAGATCTGGAAGGAGAGGGTGGCGGAGGTGGGGGCAGACACAATATAATGGCATGGCTTTTTATATTTTGGACCAGGTCCACCACTTCAGTCAGCTTTCTTTTTTTTTTTTTTTTATTTATTTATTTTTTGCTCTCAGAGTACAGACTGCTGTTTCAACTTCTTTAGTCACCCAAGGGCTCTTAAAGCCCCCCGTGCACTGCTGCCACCCCATCTGCGAAATCAGCCTGACCAGCATAAAACGCTTTCCCTGCCCCCCAGAAAGAGAGAGAGTACATAGAAAAGCCCATCCATAAACGAGGATTAACAGGGCAAGGCAAGGGACCAGAGAGGAGGAGGTAGAGGAAGAAGTATAAAGTGTGTTATAGTTACTTTCTTCCAAGACCAGCTGATGCAAACCATCTGACTAGAGGGTGTAAGTATACGGTATGGCAATATTAAATAAAATACGCCCATAGTATAGTGACTAAAGTGTGCCAACTGTGCATTAATATTAAAAATATTAGACCTTAGTACAATAAAAAAGCCACAAATACCAAATTAACATATGTCCCAGTGTAACAACTACACCCCACATTTGAATGCAGTGCAGACGTGGTTCTCTGGAATTAATGGATGAATCCTTCAGGAATTGTTGCTGATGTGTCCTTGAGCAAAGTATAAACAAGGATTAGCAGGGTGAAGCTTGGAGCTGTTCATAAACAGGAGGAAGAAGAGAAGGTATGAAGTGTGTATTCAGGTCTCTCTTTGGTAAGACCAGCTGATGAAATGTCCTCTGACTGATATGCTGCAGTTGTCGTGCCTGTGACCCCACTGACCTCTATGGAGCCCAAAGTGTAAGCTAGCTCTGCACTTGTTGTGGACACTCCGGTTTTTAAATTTACCCCTCTCCAGCTGTAGAAGTATAATGGACAGCTGTAAATATACGTCATATGAACCCTGTTCCTCCCATGATCTTTATTTTAAAGCCCTGTCTTGTACATTTAACATAGAGTAATCTATGAAGAATTAAAAAATAATTTAAATATATATATAATTATATCCTCAACTCTTTAATATTATTATGTAGTATATAATGTTTGTGTTAAATCTAATATTTATAAATTTATTGATATAAATATTCAATTTATTTAAAGCCAAAACCAATCCAAAAAAATAAAGCCATTATTGTTAAAACCTTGGAATAGAGGATGCTCATTCTTAGCCTTGTTTCCTAAAACGCAACTAGTCTTGGTATAAATGTATTGTTACTTTATACTGGCCCATATACTGGTCCATTAACTCCCATTGACCTGTGCGGCTTTGAAGTGGGTGAACTGGTGTGCTGACTCTGTGACTCTGAGACGTGCCTGTTGCCGTAGTTTTAATGTCATGAGCAGCTCAAGTTACCACACTCCATTTTACTGTCCCTTTAGCTGCTTCACTTACCTACAGCACAGATCAGAGGAACCAGGGGCAAGATCACACCAAATTGTACCCCGACTGTGACCATCAGGGGTCGGGGTCAGAGGTCACGAGGACTGGTGTAGGGTCCTAGTGTTGTTATATATCAATTAGAAGGCAGGGAGGTGGAGTTACGCCCCCTCTGGAGAGAAACAAGGGGGTGGCTGCAAGGCCTTTATTTATCCTGGTTGACATACAAACAGTTCTATACTTTCACAGTGGGAATTTCTTCTGCTGGTGGCAGAGGCAGAAAGTGAGAAAATGGGGCCCGTGAATTAAAACACAATCCATACTGACGTAATTTAACATAATCTGGAGCTTAATTGTCCAACAGTGTCACTCTTATCTGGCAATATGGCTGCTCATGGACATGCTAGAGCTCTGATCCTGAGTCTGTGGTGGGGTATTTCTTCATTGCAGTGGCTGCAGACTCACGGATTGCTGTAGTACGTAGTGCCACTTCATTCCATTCAAGTGATGCCTTCACCGGACAATAGAGCACGTCAGTCTCTCCTTACCAATGCTGTTTTGGATCTGGAGCTAGATAATTATGTTGAGACATCCTCTGTTTATTTTCTCACTCTCTCTTCCTCCTTGTCAAGTGAAGGACAAGAAAACAACTCTGAGCTAACTAACCCAGGGAAGTGATTCAAGGTTGGAGGAGATCATTCTTATGATGTAATGTTTGGGGATGGTGGAAAGGAGGAGGGTAGCGCCATGTAATAGATGCTATCCTCCAGAGTGGGATCCTCACATCATAGCAGAGGTCTCATTTACTTTGGGGGAGACTTGCTTAAGTCAAGTCATCTTCTCTGGAATAGGATATAGCACACCCAACACACACAAACGCATACAGGCGCATACACACACCTGGATTTGATTTTAAAAACGTGTGTGTTTGTTTATGTTTCGCAAACTTCAGACCCCTCCCAAAAACAGCTTCGAAATTTACAGTCGTTTTGAATTTAGCCAAGTTTGCATCATATTGGTTGACATAAAAGTACATAAAGGGATAAGATATAAAGCCTGCAGCTTATATAGACATCTGCTTACAATAACTGTGTAATATAAACTTTCATGCCGAAACACAAAGGCACCGACACACACAACATGCTCATACACAGATAAGCAAGTTGAACATCGTTCATATCCACAAACACACATGCCCTCCACCTTCAGACCACTTGTTCTGTTTGAAACCAATTCTGCCAGAGTAGTTTACTTTTCAGGGTGAGGGAGGGAAAATTAAATCTGGCACAGTGAAGTGTAAGAATAATTTCCTGAATAAGTGGAGAAGCTCTTGAAGCAACGAGACAGGGTAGGCACAATCCAGAGTAGACACTTAGGTCTGCTCCATTTACATTTGCTCCATCCTCTTGAGTTTTTCATTAGATGGCAGATCATAGAGAGTGAGCAAGAAAGACACTGAACTAGTGTACATGTGTGCTATTTGTATTTTATTCAAAACATTAACTTAAAAACTTGAATACATTAAGTTTGGCCACATTGCTGTTTGCCCCTACTGTGTTGTAACTATGACATACAACATGGATTCTTAATGTACATTTTCTCAGAGGTCAAAATGTACAAACAGCTCTGTCTTCCATAAATTGCTTGTAATTAGTTTTTGAATAAATGCTATTGTTGCCTGGATTATGTTCATGTACAATGTCAAAATCTAACACATCCGGTCCACTGCTTCGAGTCAGCATTACCTTTTTGAATATATAGCCAAGACCAGGATCTTACTCGAATTACAACTAAGGGCTTTGAAAACAATAATCATGCTTTACACTGCTACAAACAGAGAGGGAGGAAAAACAAATGAAATATGAACATTTGGCAACTTTACAGATACTTTCATTTAAACGTTTTTATCATTCGTGTCATTAAAAAACGTAATTTATGCAACATTTCATTTCCCTTATAACTTATTTGATGTTGTTAATTAGAAGTACATAAATGTAATTTCTAGGAGACAGTTCAGCAACATATGCTGTAGTGAAGAGTGTTGACACCTTCTTGACAGGAGTGACCTATTTTCATGTATTTTTTGGACAGAATATAAACCTATATATTTCTGTCTTGAGTATTTTTAGCATGTAATGTTTCCATTGAGTATTTTTACAGCAGTGACAGATCACATCTGCACAAAAAGGTTAGATTCCCATTTGTGCGGCTTTCATTCCTGGCAGAAAGACATTTAAATTTGACAAAAGAAAAAATATAAAGCTGAAGCAGATTAGGGTGCCTTCTTTTCATTATGTTCAAGTGAGTACATTGTCTTATCAACCGTAATGTCACCAGAATCACTAATCATAGTGGCCCATTGTGTCTTCCCTCTGCTTTCTGTTGTGTCAAGGTCTATCATCAAACCTTTCTGCATGTCACCACATCGTTATTTCTACATAAATTCTGAGTAAAGCAATTAAACTTGTGAGCAGAATGAGGTGAAATATTAAGTTTAGCTTCACCTCTTTATATTTAGCCCCACTCAGTTTTGTCTACTTTTCCATGTTATTGTTGGACCTATAGAGAGCTTGGACTACACTCTGATGAATGAGGTGACGCCAAGGAAGGCATGACGGGGGAGACTAAACACCAATGGAATCTCTCCCCTCAATTTTCCCCTCACTTTATCTCTCCCTCCTTCTTCCTTTTGCTATTTTTCAGTTCTATCTCTTCTACTTTCTCTACTGTTCTCTCCTGCTCTTTTTCCCTTATTCTCCCTCTCTCTGGGGTGTTTCATTAACTTTACTGTGAGATGAAAAGCAAGTGGCCATCCTTCAGCCTGAGAGCTCCTTGAACACCAGACACTCATAGATGTGCTTTACACCCAAACGCAACACACACACACACACAGTCACACAAAAACATGTAATAGAGAACCTAGACTTTCTTAGCTCGTCATTAATTTCTGTGTTGGGGCTGAAAGCACCTGCTGTGTCCGCCTGCTATGGGACTTTAAACATTTCACATGAGCCTTATGTGAATGCATATGTGTGTGTGGGTTTATGTTTCCATTATTGCTTGTGTGAAAGGAGCGATAATTCAGTTTCCACTTACACAGAAAGTGTTTCTTTTCCCTTGTCTCTCTCTCTCTCTCTTTCTCTCTCTCTGAAGAAAGCACTGCTCACTCAGGCATACATCCATTCTGAATTTCACGGAGAGAAAAAAAATAGAAAAAGCATCCATTTATACATTTAGGCCCATTCATTCTAATGATTGTCATTGAAATCACAAGAAGCCCAGTGTTTCAGGTGTTTGCCCATTCATCATCGCTCTGATTCAGTGTTGATTTGCCTGGACAGCGAAGCCAAAGCACATGATCAATGAGTCTTCCCGCTGTGTTGAATTCAAAAGGAATGACCCCGCTTTCTTTTTTCTCCTCTCCTCCTCATTGCTTTCTCCCAGTGGAGGGAAAATGTAAGATAGACACGAACGTTCCTGGTATACACTCACATCTGTCTATACTTCGTAGCTTCTTTTGTTTCATAGTGGATTCAGCACGTTTCCTTTAGTAGCCGTAGTACTGTGATGCAAATAACCAAGACTGCAGCTTGAAAGTCCTCACTTGTAGAGAAAAAAACATGTTAGTATAAGGGTGGAAAAAAACACTATAGGATTTTGCTAATATTTAACAGCAATTAAGCAGTTTCACACAAATTTAGTCGGATTGAGATGGGAAATCACACTTTTCTCTGAGATATTTTCACAGTGCTCTAATCTAGAAAATTTGGCAAAGGCAGCAAGTTTGCTTTTAATTAATTTGAGTAATTTACAAGAGATCTAGTAGTGTGGTTTTTCACCCTTAAGTGTTTATTAGATGCTTAGTATTCAGCAAGAGTGAATCTGAAGCTAAATAATTCATGTGTAAATGCTTACAGGGTGGAGATAACTTTATTTTTCTCTCTATCTTCCTCTTCTTTCCTCTTTCTTTCTCCTCTGACTCCAAATTCTTGCCTTACCCCTCTTTGACTTTCCAATGCTCGCTTGCTCTCTGTCTCTTTTATTTTTCCTGTCTTCACATCTTTTTTACCTAATCTTTTTCATCACTCTGTTCATCCCACCTTTCCTTATAACTCTGCTTCTTATACCACCCCTCCTTTGCACCCCTCCCTTTTCTGTTTTTTCCTTAAAATGTACTCCCTTTTTTCCCCTTGTTTTTGCTTCTCTATCTCTCTTGTCTCTTGCTCCTTTTTGTCTCCCTCTATTTCTTTCTTCCACCTCTGTCTCTCCATCTTTTTCAGTGGGAGGAGATCAGTGGGGTGGATGAGCACTACACTCCCATCAGGACCTTCCAGGTCTGCAATGTGATGGAGTACAGCCAGAACAACTGGCTCCGCACCAACTGGATCCCTCGCCAGTCGGCCCAGAAGATCTACGTGGAACTGAAGTTCACCCTGAGGGATTGCAACTCCATCCCGTTGGTCTTGGGCACCTGCAAAGAGACCTTCAACCTCCTCTACCTGGAGACCGACGACGACCAGGGCAGCCACTTCAGAGAGCACCAGTTCTCCAAGATTGACACCATTGCCGCTGATGAGAGTTTCACCCAAATGGACCTCGGAGATCGCATTCTCAAGCTCAACACTGAGGTGCGCGAGGTGGGTCCCATGACCAAGAAGGGCTTCTACCTGGCGTTCCAGGACGTGGGCGCCTGCGTAGCTTTAGTGTCAGTGAGGGTTTACTTCAAGAAGTGCCCGTACATTGTGAGGAATCTGGCCTCCTTCCCTGACACGGTGCCCATGGACTCCCAGTCGCTGGTGGAAGTGAAAGGCTCATGTGTCAATCACTCCAAAGAGGAGGAGCCTCCACGTATGTACTGTAGCACAGAAGGGGAGTGGCTCGTGCCTATTGGGAAGTGTCTATGCAACCCGGGGTACGAGGAGAGAAGCAACACCTGCCAAAGTAAGAAAGCTCTTTTTCAGTCATGCATTTTAGTTCTCAGTTCGCTCATACTTTGTCATCATTTCATTCTGTATGTTGACTACTTTTATTCTTATGTAATCTCTCATTACTCTTCTTCACCTATCCCATCTTGCAGCTTTCAGCAAAATAGATCAGATTTTTTTCTGTCTTCTGTTTAAAATATTGTGTGATAGAATGCAAAGTTTGCCAGGGCTAAAGTGTTCAAAGTGTTGATGAGAAGACTGTCACACTTCATATCTGTCAGCCCAGAAATTTGAATGTCTCATGCCCAACCTCTGTGTGTGTATGTTTGTGTGTGCATGTGGATTGTGTATGTGTGATGCCTTCAAAAGAACCCAAAAATCCCACAACGTTGGTGCATAGTTTAGACGTATATTTCCATGCATGTGTGTGATGTGTTATCCAGGTCTTTGAGCTACAGGGTACAGCGTGTAGTAGTCCAATAGTAATCTTCTCTGTGACACATCATTAGCCATGGGAAGATCTTAACCAGGGTAGCAAGGATGGGACTGATAACGCAGAAGAAAGGAGTGGGCTGGAGTGGATGGTGAATAATGGAATAGTTGCGGTGATGGTTGTGGGTGTTGGTGAAGTCATGAGTGGGTAGACATTTGAGTCTGGAGATACTCAATCTCCCCCCACAGTCGCCTTTGGAAGTGGTTGAAAAATTCAGAAAGTATATGTCTGCATAGCTGCCTGACTTTGCCTTTCATTTTCAGACTGTCTGAAACATCATCATCACACATGTTCTGGAGGGCGACTGATTTGAGCCATTGCCAGTTGGTTATTGGAAAGAATCAAAATGTCACATTGACAGTTTTTTTACAGACCTGGACTGACACATTGCTCTTTGAAACACTTCATTTTACTTCAGCTACTTTGCCAAAAATATTAAGTAATAGAATTTGGGATTTAGTAACCAGTGAGTTAAGATGTTAATTCTCATAATGAGCCTTTCATAAGCGCATAGCATCCTGATCCACAGTATAATGGGTAATGTGTAATTCTTTCATATTTTTTCATTTGCATTTTTTATATACACCTTTTTCTTCATAATGGGTTAGTATGCACGCAGACATACCTAGATAGACATAGACATAACTAGATAACTGCAAAATTACATTTGCAGTGTGTGGCTTCTGTGGCTAGTTACAGCTTTCATCACTTACAGTTTGTATCTGTACAGTAGCTCATCCAGTGCAGCAGCTGCATAATAAGTGTTTTTGTAGTGTCCTGTGTTTTTGGTAGAAAGTATTCCTTCAAATACATTTTATCTGTAAAAGCACATGATGTATTTAAATACCATGGTATATCATCTAAAATAACAACATTAGTGGTGTACACTTGCTTACTTCATGATCCACTGGTTTATGATTCTATATTTTGTTTGATCATGCCAATGAGAAAACTGCTCGCAGTGGCTTTGGCAAACGATACAGAAGCTCCAGCTGCATGTACCATGAAACCCCACCTTCTCTTTGTTGTGGCTGTTTTCTGTGGTCCATGCATTTCTGGATGTGCTCCCTTTTTCTCAGTCTCAGCGAGCTCCTCACTCTGCTTAAGAAGCCAGACACAGCATCTATTTGAAAGCAGGCACCTCTGCACTGCGGCTGTTCCAAAATGACTTTAAAGTTGAAACAGTGTTGGAAGTTCGAAGAAAAAGCCGTCTGTCTTTAGCTCTCTCAGTCCTACAGTAGTTATTGGAGCTGACCCTAAATGCTCCCATGTTCATCAACTCCTCTCCAGAGCCATGCCCAGTGTTAATTAAAGATCAAAGGCAGTCTCCCAGGTCAAGCCCCTGCTGTCAGGGCCAAGGGAAGCTCTTTTTCTGGGGCTGTGGACTCCAGACGAGTCTCACTGTCCAGATGCGAGGAGAAACTCTGCCGCAGCTGTCAGATGAAAACCTTATATGTAGAAAATGTAAACAGATTTAGAAAGGGGATGACTGAACAAAAATGAGGACTAGCATGAGATATATATGTGCTGGTTAAAAACAAACACTGTGTCGGTGCCATTTACTTCTGAACCTTGTTACTCCTGATTAGGGGTGGAAGGGGTGTTTAATATTAAAATAATATGAATACATTTAAGTGAAAATAAACTGTTTTGTTATAACATCCACAAATTTTGCCTTTTACCCCAAATTTGAAAGGATAGAAGTTATAGATACAAGAATGGGGCATTATGTAGACAAATGGCAGACCCCCTGTCACCCTTCGTACCACCCTCCTTTCACTTCCTGTCGCCCTGTGAATTGTGTGAATGTTTGGATGTATTTGACAATCTCTTATTGGTTTCAGAGAGGTCTAATGGACTCTAATAAGGTCTTATGTTACCCTGGAGTGGGACAGCTGCACCAGCAGGCCCCCACAGCCCCCGCATGCAGCCGTCAGGGGGCCCCCAGCACGCAGCCCACTCTTCAGGCCCTCTGTGTTAACAGATAGTTGAGTGCATTGGGTTAGGTCACCGTACAGACAGATAGCGAAAAAGATGAAAACCTATTTACAGTGGTACAGCCAGATAAAACAAGATGAAACAGATGTCTAAAATATGGTTTCCCTTGTACTTACTTGTACTCAAATTGGGCCCCAAAACCCATTTGAACATATTTTGATCCCATGACTACATCCAGAAAGAGTTATTATTAAATTAGCTGTCCATTCGAAGAAAATATACATTCTATAGTTGGATACATTTCCCTATATTGTTGTTTAGTAATTTAGTAATTAAACATACATGCTCTCAAGCAGTGGCACTTAGGTGGATTTAAGACCCACAGTGAAGCGTTTGTTGGCCTCGACTGTTAGCTCTGAGTCAGAAGTGGATGGAGCACCTTTGCTGAATATTTTATGCTTTGTTTTCGTTGACCGGAACGTTGAAGCAGCATCTTCCATTTACCCAAGTTTCTGTTCTATGAGTTTGTGTGTATGTGTGTGTGTTTGAGTGTGTGTGTCTGTGAGTGAGAGAGGAAGAGAGAGGGAGTATGAGAGCAGTTGCCTTTGTTTATACAGACTCCAAAGTGTGTTTAAGGGCTTTAATAGAATACACTCTAGTATTAGACTGTCATGCTGGTTTGTGTATGTGTGTGTGTGTTTCTGGGTGTGTTTCTGTGTGTGCAAGTGTGTGTGTATGTGTGTAAGCCAGAAATGTTTGTGAAAGCAAGGATGTTTTTTCAGTGGCGCCTTCAAACGAACACATGAATTCTGTCTGGCTTTGGCAATGGGACGCCATGTGTGAGCTGCTGTTATGAGAGCGTTTATGCATGTATGGGAGTGTGTGCTTGTGACTGCAACATGTCATTGAATATTTCACAGCATACAGTGTATATTGCTGTCAGCATATTTAGATATTTCATCATCCATATCAGAGCAGAAGATGTTATCGGATCTTTTGTCGCAGTGAGAGGACATGAAGCTTTTCAGACTGTACGAGGTGAATGGACGCGTCAGTCATCATCTGGATTACTGTATGTTTTGTGAACAGGCTTCGGCCTTTCCACAGAGAATGTGAGGCCAGATCTAATCTCACTAAGTCAGTCTTTCATCTGTCATTAGAACAGACTGGAGCAGGTGAACTAACTCCTATCTACCATCAGTGTGAAATTCCTGCAACCCTAATTTGATCCTAAAACAGCAAACGGATGTCTGTCGGTCAAGTTCGAATGTGTGTGCGTGTGTGTATGTGTTGTGCAAATGCAAGCAGCTGTTCTGCTGTACGTTGAGGAGAGCCACAGGTTTACGTTCTTACTTGATTTATCAAGACACACAATCCTCAAACTTGCCAGTGCCATAATGCTTAATATGATTACACATATGCAGTAAATCCATATACACAGACACAGAGACACATATACTCAAGCCTACTTAAGTCCTTGTTGCTGCCTCTTGCCTGGATTATTTAACATATCTTATTATAAGTGGAAGAAGAGAGATGTACTTTATTTTAGGTTCTAATATATCATTTAGAACTGATGATACATGCTCTAAAATGATTTGTTTTTGATTACTGTAATGATCTCAGCGTTTCCAAATAACAGGGCTTTCTTTCTCCTTGTTTACGTCCTCTCATTCTTCCCTCCCTCTCTGTTCCCCCTGGTGGCTGATGGTCTTGGCTGCCGGTTCAAAGCCCGCCGTCCATCTCATGCCGAATGTTTTATATCACTCTCCACTCTCCCGCTTAAGTGATTTAGCTGCTGCCCTCATGCTTGGCTTTCAAGCAGACACATTACACATCTTTCATTGTCTTTGTCACGCAAAACCTACATCAACCTGACCAATGAAATACTCAATCTTAGGTCCCTGAAATTATTCAGCGTCCCATTTTATAATTGATTTTAAGCAAAGTTGTATTCAGCTTCGTCAGTGAATCAAATGACTCCCTGTAGTGCCATTGCTAGTACTGCCAATCCCAAAAATGTCATCTTATCGTTGCTGGTCCTTAGGGATGATGCAAAATGCTACAGATCCTGTGTGGCTGGTGAAGAAACTCATTTAGCATTTAACTTTCTAAAAACAACCCATATACTTTTCCCAGACCACAGCAGAGCTAAAATAATAGTAAAATAAGTACTATATTGAACAAACATTCATAAAATAGTGAGGAAGAGGACTCCAATGAAATGCCAGTGTTGCTCTGTTTATGCTGTTGAGTCTGTTAGCCCCCTATCAAGAAATCCTTTAATGCAATTCACTGTTTATTGTAAAAGACACAGATGATATCCAATTAAGTCTTTGATTTAAATTATTATTTTTTTTAAATCATCAATGGTGTTTTTTGTTTAACCCCCAGGTATATTAGTTTATTAGTTTAGGCGGGATTCCGATCATTTTCTGTGTGCCACAGTATCGGTATTGACGGTAACCATGATATTTACTTTAAAAGTAAAAGAATAATAATAATAATATAATCCAGATTTTTTTATGTGCTTTTGTACAGTTAAGTTGACAGGCTTTTTCCTCTTCCTGGCCTGCACTTGTATTTTGAGAGTAATTCATTTGTCATAAAAGTGATAAATCACACTTAAAGATACATTTGAATTTCAGCTTTCTTTTTTCAAACTATCCATAGATATTGTGATAATATTGTTTTTGTAAATTCTTTTGGCCACGATTATCATGCATGTCGTCTATTCAAATCCATCCAATACCCATTCAGGCCAATCAATAATACTAGAGGAGATCCAGCAGCACTGTAGAAGTCTGACGGTTCTGCTTACATTTTCCCTTCTTATTTTTCTTATCCCACACATTGTCTTTTGTCCTGTGTTTTTTTGTATATTTGTCTACCAGACTGTTGAGGCTGAGTGCTGTGGATTCATGGAGCTATTGGCTCTCCTCTGGTCCCTTGGAAGAACTCTGTTTGTTTGTGTTGGCCATTATATAACTGCCAGGCTCTCCACAAGAACATGTCAGTTTCACACACACACACACACACACACACACACACACTCAACACCACAGCCTCTAAATTGCAATGACAGTATTTCTAATCCAGCAACAGGCTTATATACATCACACATTATTTTCTTCTTGTGTTACCAAATATATTTTGTATGTGCTATACGTGTGTGCGTCTGTGTGTGCATCTGTGTGTTGTAGCGTTTGTTCATCCAGTTCACTGAGTCCTGTGAGCCATTGTTCCTTTTTCCAGCAGTGCTCTGCTACACATCATATACCAAAGTTGCACACATTCACAATGGGAGCTGCACAGTCTAGCAGAGTATAACAATAGCCTGTTACTGCTGGGCGTTCAGTTTCTTGTCGAGGGGCACCTCCACAGTTGTTGTTCAGAGTGGGTGTTTCTCTTATACTTCCACCACACACATTTTCAAAGCCAGTCCAGGCAATCACATCAGTTTATGATGTCCTGTCACTCCTGTGTGTGTGTGTGGGTCTGTGTGTGTGTTTGTTTGGGTGAATGAAGTGTTATACTGTACAAGGCTCTGCTCTAGCACTAGTGTTCCATTGCATCAGTCTCCTCCTCTCTTGTCAGTTTAGCTTAGTGTGGAGGCTTTCTCTGCTGCAACCTTTTGGCTGTGTGCTGCCTGGCATTTCGCCTTTTTGGAGCTCAAAATATGAGGAGAGGCTGGAAGAAAGGACAAGGCCTGGATTGAGTGCTCCACCGGGAAAGGTCTTGAATCATGATGTTAACACTACACTATGCAAAGTTCCTTAAATGTAAACTAAACTATCTTTTTTTTTCCCAAATCACAGAATCCCAACCTAACTATCAACTAACTACTATGAGTAAAACATAAACTCAATAGCGACTGAGCACTCTCTCGAAAGTTGATGGCAGAAGCTTTTCAGGAATTTCTTTGGGATTCCACACCTCATTCATGTCAATTTGCATTGGCTCTCACTATGTTTACCCACTTTTATTAACTTGTAGGCAACTGTGTTGTGGCTGAACATAATGCAAAGGGAATCCATGCACTCACACACAAAGGTGTGCATGCAGTAACCTAAGACTGTGTTCAGAAGTGCATCCTCAGTTCAAGCTGATCTAT
Source organism: Morone saxatilis (assembly GCF_004916995.1). Lineage (NCBI taxonomy): Eukaryota > Metazoa > Chordata > Actinopteri > Moronidae > Morone > Morone saxatilis. The sequence continues at coordinate 9,615,094 of NW_023340095.1, read as the reverse complement.
TGGTGGTGATTTTTTGTTTTGTAATGTTTTCATCACCCCCCAAATGTTGAGCCCCTCCAGTGCTGTTTGACTTTTTGAGCATCTTCTATAACCTTGATGTGCAAAAAAAAGAGAAAATTCCTGAGCTAATTAAAGCATGCCAAGAAGCCTGCAGCAATCATACTGACTCCCACTCCACAACACAACAGCCAGGAGGGAAATCTGACTGGAGGGAGGGAAAGAGAGGAAAGGAGAGTGAGAAAGACAGACAGAGAGAATGAGGGATAGAGCGAGAAGAGAGATAATACATATAGGGATAATTAGAGACACCATTTAGCTGTAGTCCAAAGGCAGGAATTACTCACTAAGCAAGGAAATTCAGCTATAATATTGTATATGCTCATTCATACACATCTGTGTGTGAAAGAGAAAGGGAGAGAGAGGTGGTGAAGAGACAGAGAGCACATTCATGTGCTTATCCATTGCTATACATGCAGATTGAAAGACTGCACGAGCATATGTCTGTTTGTGTCTCAGTCCCTCTTAAATCAATGTCTACTTCTCTATCTCTGTGTGCACTCATATAGTATACTGATGCAGAGTGTCTGTGTGTGTGTGTCCCTGTGTGAGTGTGTTTCTGGCATGCAGGGGCCAAGGAGGAGGCTGTAGCCAAAGATGCAGGAAAGGTTTGCTCATTCGGGGTATTATTGCCTGTTTGCTTTTCTCTTTATGGGCCTTCCAGTGCAGGCTGGGGGTGGCGGGTAAGCTCATCACCCCAGGGCCTTGGTGCTGTTAGGACTTCAAAGCTGTTGGTAACCACAGGCTCAGGAATCCAACTTAACACACACAGACAAATACACCCAAATGCACACACACACATACACACACACACACACACACACACAACCAGGCCTAAAACAGAAATGGAGAGGGATAGATAGATGGGGTGTTTATTTGTTGGAGAGGCCCCTGTCAGTTGACAAGACCACTTCACAGTGGTCAGTCTTTGTGCGTGTGTATACATGTGTGGGTTTGTGCTTGTACCATACACAGAAACATGCAGTATGTGCATGCAGAAAAATTAGAAATAGAAGAAAACACACATCGAATTTTTTGTTATGTTTGGATTTATACTTTTGTGCATTTGCACGCATGGAGCAAAGGACGAGTGTGGCTTAACGTACGATCACTGTGGGACTCCTGACATTACTAGTGTGTGTGTGTGTGTGAGCGTGTGCGTAGGAGCGTGTGTGTGTCGGTAGACAAGCAAGGACATAGGGATGGACACTGCGGGAAACGTCCTGTTTGACAGACACAGTGGATGTTTGGATACACATGTAATGTAACAGGGGAGGGAAATGGGGGAGTGGAACAGGGGAGTCACTCCATCATTCCTGATGGATGAGAGGGAGCAAGCTGTAGAGGGAGGCAGCAGGGGGAGGAAGGGGTGGGGGGGTGAAGGCAAGAGAGAAAGAAAGCGAGCTGTCACTGCGATATAGACCCCCGCTGAAAACTCTTTGGCGCAGAATGCTTGTTTTGTGATTTGTGACGTTGCCGACATCAATTCAATATCCACAGAGGCTGATGTCTCTGGTTTATTTTATTTAATTTTTTCAGCATTGCTCCACTAATCCTTGTGCATTGCTCTCAAATGTAACAGTAAGTTGGCACATAGGTCACACAATAAAATAGTGACATTTACAGAAGTCAATAGCAAAATATTGCCTTTCTTTGTCACTATTTAATACAGTAGTGATTTAAGTCATCACAAGGGCTTATTCCTCCCAGTTTTATATTTGTTTTGCATAAAAACAGACACATTTCTTATAAATCAATCATTTATTTTTATATTATTATTATTTCAATTAGGGACTCTTGCTGATCTACAGCATAATCAAAAGCTCATTTGCATTTTTACCTTTTATCTCCTCACTTTTTATTACTACTTTTAACTATTATCAGTATTTCACTCCACAACTCTCCTTTCTTTTATTTTGCACATTACTGCACCAACTTCAGCAGGCGTTGTAGTTTAAATGACTGCACAAATGGCAAATTAGAGGGCCATGTAATACAGTCATAGCCTGTCTAAGAGTCTAATCATAATACTACTATTGCTCTTACACCTAAAGTGACTACGACCAAAAGCAGAACAGATATTCAGTGTAAGCTTTCTGTCTGTTTCCAGGCCATGAATAAAAAAGGCCTATTACTGTAAATCGTGTGTGATGTCTGCTGTCCTTGGTGCTGAAGATGCCCTCAGCCGCAACCTCAGACACATCCAGGGCCTCCGGCTGTCAAGTGTCTCACTTATCTAAACACGTCCTGTAGGCACGTATAGTGACAATGTGAGTAGTTGTCAGAAGCATCATCTCATTGTACAGCCGCGATGCGTTCAGTGAAGAGAGGCCTCTGAGTGTCATTTTCAGTTCGAAAAACCCAAGCGTCACAACGCAAATGTCTGTCTTCCAGCAGCTGTCTGATCTTGCTATGCTGCTACATCACAGATGTCAGCATAACAACCTTTCCGTTTCAGCAAACACTGCGGTCTTTAATGACAGCAGAGCAAAGACAGCAATGTCTGTTTTAACACTTTTGAGAGTCAGGGTGCAGCATGGAAATCTAGTGGTAATTCTGCAGTGAGGCCTTGGCCAGTTACCATATAGACAGTAAGCACTGATGTAGTGACACATGAGAACTGCTGCACTCATACGTCCAAGAACTCACTGTGCTTCTGGAGATTTTTGATCCACTCACTCTCTGCACTGACAGCCCTCACACTTTTCTTTGATGCTAAACTATGTGACACATGTCTGTACAACCCATTTAAGTCTAAGCAGTCACCCAAGACTTAACATGCTGGGATATTGACTTGGTGTCGGTAGGAGTGTAGGCTGGATTATACTGCTTTGGAAGTATTTTATTCCTTTGCCTTTTAAGTGTTCAAGGTACTGTTGGTGATACTAAGGCACTGCAGATTGTTTTAAGCACCTAGTCCACTAATGCAGCCTAGAGTAAAAAGTAAGTTAGTTAATAATTAGTAATGTTCAAAGACATATATAGATTTTTATTTTGTCAAAAGTTAGGTCTGTATTTTACTTCTACCCATCTACAATTGATCAGCCTTACTTATTTATTTAATATCAGCCCATCCTGATCCATGGATGTATGTAGATGTAGATTTGGGTTTTGTGTGTTATCAATGTGAATATGACTATTTACAACATATAAATGGTTACGGTCGTAGGTCTCAGCAAGCTTCAGAAACCTTAAAAGAAAAACCAGGAACTAATCTCACCCAGCTGATCCATGGTTCGCCATTGGCTGCTTTGTATTTTTAAATATGTTTTTTCCCTTGTACCTGTGTCTGCTCAAGTGCTGTTGACCTTGCTATGGTAACCTTGGTGTTTTTATTGTTTGTGTCTTCCATCTTAATCAGGTCTGCAGGAAGTGAGGCTTCAGAGCTCCTCTGGGATCTGTGTGTGCTCGTGTGTGTGAGAGAGAGAGAGAAAGAGAGAGAGAGTAACAGAGAATAAGTGCACAACATAAGTGTGAGAGACATGTCTGTCAATATATACAGGTCATTAGGAAACCAGAAGTGAGCAGAGGTGAGGAAAGGAAGACAAAGTGCTTACCACAGCAGGAGCCGCTTCTCACTGACACACACACACACATATATATATATTCAGATATTCAAGTTAAAATATGTCAAGTATCAAGTTAACTTGTTATATGCATTAATGTATGTTTGTGTCCCTCATTGTCGTACATTCAAATGTCCTTCTATACATTTATCCATTAAGACATTCATTTCCAGAATTTCACATTTTGCTCTATCACAGCCTTGGGATGGACTGTCTGTCTGTCAGCAGTGCTCCTCTTTTTGACCCAGAGCAGGCTGGAATGGATCAAAGGAA
>NW_023340095.1:9600886-9611188 GCF_004916995.1 Morone saxatilis | reverse complement strand
AAAAAATGCTGCCTTTTCAAGGTTTGAAATTGAAGGCTGTGAAAGGCTTTTTCAGGTCCAGTTACAGGTCCTAAGGTTGTCACATTTCTGTTGCACTCATGCACACTATGACTGAGCTTATCAAGGTATCCTGTAGGAAACACTCTGCCAGTATGGGCTGTTCTAATCTATTTGGACTTCATACAGTGAAAGTAGTATGTTGGCATTACACCATTTACCCTTCTTCATATATTCACATGATATTACCAGCAAAGATCTGGACTTCAATTAACGGTATCATAAAGGTAAACATATGTGAGGTCACTGCTACCTGGATTTTGTTCACAAGCTTGGGTTAAGGTGATAATGTGAACACTTGTTTGTTGCAGCAGCTATATTGGGTAGCCCTGGTAAAAAGAGAATTATTGTGACCATCAAATATGACCTCAGCCACCAGCAAAAGCTTGAGCTTGTGCCTGGAAAAATGACACTGAGAAGACAAGCAGCTGGAGTGACCTTTCTTTTCATGCTTGCTGGCTTCACTCTCAGTTACAGGCTCAGTAAAGGGAACTTTTGAGTAAAGATGTCTCAATTATGTCCACCATTTACTCATTACTTAAACACACACTCCCGTTACGTTAAGACACACACAAAATAAAGTAACCTATCTCAAGAAAACGTATTTCTCAGCTTATGCCCTCGTGGAAGAGTCACTGATGTCCCAGACAGTCCTGTCTTTCTGAAATGATCCATACACTCAGACTGCATGCATCCTTGACTCTCCCTACTTTCACATTTGATAGAGATAAAGGAAAAAGGTCCCTGCACTCATTTATTGAATACTCTAGCCATCCCTATCCACCCGCAAGAGGCAGAGTGGTGACATTTTACCTTCAGCCACGGCGGTTGACATAGAAATGGTGTCAGATGGAAAGACATGCCGTCTGGTGTGTGCAAGTAAGTGTATGTGTGTGAATGTGTGCATCTGCGAGAGAGGACGCAGGTCATTTGCGTGTGACGTATATAGTGCTGTTGTGTATGCATATCAGTGTTTGTCAGTTTGCGTGCGCTGATTAAAGGCGGTCAGGCCTCAGTGATCACGCCTTTAGCTGTCTCTGCCCTCTGAATGCCAAATACAACAGAGCATGCCCAGAGCAGCCAAGCATGGTGATTGCAAAGCTAGACCACACCGGACAACCTTAAAGGTCTGCAGAGTGTGTCTTTTCCCACTTGTGCGTTTGCCTTTATGTGTTTCACTGACCATATAAAGCAATCTAGATTAAAAAAAAACTTTTGTATTAAATAGACTAGTTTTTATCTCCCAATACCAATTTACAGCATCAGACAAAACACTACATTGACTGTGTGTGTATGAAGGTTAATGCCCAGCTTCAAATGCTTTCTAATTGTCAAACAAGTTTCCTAATGTTGCTCGGACGCAGTTTATACAACTCAAAGAATGGAGTTCCTTTGCATTTGAAATAATAAAAGCTATTGATGAGATTTGGATGATGACATAAAATGTGTCACAGTAATATTAAGAAACATTTGGAAAATGTGTATAAATGTGACAGATATTTGACCACCTCATTTTCAAAACATATATTTGAATGAATGAATACATGTACAGATAAATAACTCATTGTAAACTATTCCTTATCAATCTCTAAATCTCTGTGGATGTATCATCATATTTCTAAATGCATGCTAAATACATGAACTCTATATAGCTAATGGTTGCATTGTCTGTCTTTCTCTTATATACAAACATCGTATGAGTTGTTGTTTTTATCTGTTTTTGATTATGCTTTACTATGAGTCATACTCATATCTCCCTTTACTTAACACGCATGTTATGTACAAAACAGAGGTAATTCCTTATTATTGTGCCTTTATTGAAATCTGTTGCGACTTACTTTTTCAAAATGATACTGAACCCAGTGTCCCCACTTAGATTTATGTCCGGGAACTAAATGCTCAAGTAAATGGGATTTGTTTTTCTTGGACACTGCTGGGAAAGATAATGGGTATGAAATAAAGTTATAATTTTAGTAGTGTTAAGCTGTGATAATGGTTTGTGATTGAACAGTGAGTTGCTGCTAGTACAGGGGCAAGCCATGCAGCGCTTTTAAGTGAGGGAATTGGCTTGTGTGTCAACAAGTGTTTGCGCTGCCAAAAATGTTTAATGCTCTCTCTCTCTCTGTGTCTTTGTCTAAGTCTCTCCTCTTGAAGAGGCTGGAATAAAGTGTCACTTATAACAGGACAAAGGATTGAACCTTTAAAGGTTGAGGGATACTGTGGGATGAGCACTGACCTTTCATACAAATTACACAGCGGGGATTCTCTCTGCTCTCTTGGTCGTCTCCTCTTCGTCTCGTCATCTCCTCTCTCTCTCTCTCTCTCTCTCTCTCTTCTCGTCTCACACACAGTTCACATTTCACCCATCAACACACACAGGCAACAGCGGACACACGACTACACACGAGGCACAACAAATATGCATGGAAGGTTAGAAGCACTGGAGATGAGCAAAGAAAAATGGCAGACAGCAGTGTCCAACAAGATTACTGTACTCATCATCCACAGATTTCCCACCTCCTCCGATTCATTTCCCTTCATCTCTCCCTGTTCAAATGGATGGCACCAGACATTTGTCAAGGTGAAGGTAGCACGGCCCATGTCTAGCGATACAACCCACCAATCTTCTCCATTTCTTCGCTCGGCTAGTCTTTTGCTATTAAGTGTTCAATTTCAGCACCTGGAGGCAATGCCAAAGTGCAGAGCCTCCAGGAATGTTAGAGAAATCTCACTGATTAATGCAAGAACTCTGCACTGACGCCTGTGTGATTCCATGCTTTTCTGACTGGCTTTGTATTGTTCTTGGTGCTATATTGACGTGTGAGGGCCTTTCACTAAATCCTGGATATCAGCTTTTGTCCTCCAGCTCTGATATGATTTTTTTTTTATTTAATCACACAATACACACACATTAAAGTTGCCTGGGTTTATCTGAATTATCTGGTGTGACATTTTAATCAGATTCTGCAGAAACATTCAGAGTTTAGTGTCCTATGACCTCAATGTCGTTGCAGGGACTCTCCAAACCTGGTAAAGTGTGCTTGTATTAGATGAATATCAGCATTCAGGATAAAATAAAGATTAATATTTCGTTATAATCGTGTTAAATATAATACGATTTCTGACAGTTGTTGTGGCAGTAAAGGTTATTTCAAAAGAGGCCTCATGTATGCCTGTGTGTGTGGCGAGGTGGGTTGGTGCTGACAGCTCAGCACCGGGGGTAATTGAGGTGAGTGGTATTGATGAGACCCCAACTCTAATGAGCTTTAGCCAATTAATCCATCGATTTACATGTAAATGGCTGCTGAAAGGTTACTGGCTGTGGCTGCCATCTGCATGCACTTACCATGCTAATGTCGTGCTGAGTGACACATACACTCTCAACACGCATGCAGAAATTTAGGGGTTGAGAGACGGAAAGACTGGGAGAGGGAGACATGACTGCTTGATCGCTGATAGATTGCACTGCATCCCATTATCAGCAAAATAAGGTGTTAATTACAGTGCCATACATCTACCACGGGCGTGCACACCTTTTAATTATGAAGCAAACATCTTTCATCTCGCGTGTCAATCTCCCCCCACATCTCTGCTCTGCTGTGTGTCTGGATTGTTTTTCTCTGTGCATTTTAGTTTTTAGCTTTTACAATTATTTATTCAGTTTGAAAATACATTTCAGTGTCATTCAGTTTGGATGTTAAGAAAGATAATGCTCTCTTGTTTGTGCATTTCCTCTTTATATGTGTAGAAAACAGCAAATTGCAGGAGGCCAAATAGGTAATAGTTTTACCTCTACTAAGTTAATTACTTTTGTATTTATCTGCCAGCATTGAGTCTCAGAAACTAAAAATATTGATGAATTGTGTGGCTCCAGTTAAGGAATAATTGAATATTTGGGATTTCTGACGTGTCTGATATGTCAGTTTTCACAATTAAAACCAACTATATAGCTACCTTAAAACAAGCAGAATTGGAGACTTAATTCAAAATCTTAAGGAACTATTTGAAGCTTGGTGAAGTCAGTTGGCGTAAGTCCAGGAACTGATAAAAATGATGTCTTTGAGTCTAACAGAGTTAGAGCTGGAGAGTTGTTCGGTGTAGTGCATTTTAGTCTTGCAGTAATTAGTCTTTTTCTCCATATGAATTTTAAGCTCTTCTCCTGGTGTGAGTAGGCTGCAGTGAAGAATGGCTCAGAAATGGGCTCTGTAAAGTCTTTCACCTAAAACAATGCGATAATGCAGAGATCTGCTATCAGCCAGCTAACTGACTCGGGTTCTGTGTTAATTACCAGTGTGTTCAGCTTAACTGTGATACTCAGTAAATTGTCCCCAGGTGGGGAAAGAATAGGCTATCTTCATTTCTCATAGCTGCAGTTGAGCTAATTATGATTTTGTGTGTGTGTGTGTGTGTGTGTGTGTGTGTCTGCGTGCTTGTGCGTGCAAGCGAGTTGTGCTTGGAAAGGTTTCTTGACAGTATGTGGTGCCTAACATGAGCTATTTGTTCCAGCTTGCATGTAGTATGTTTGTGTGTATGTTCATGCGTATCTGTTTAGAGGGTATGTGCGTGTGAACATGGTGCTTCAAAGGGCTTTGTTAGCTTTCTCCACTTTGTCTGTGAGTGTATGTTTGTACATTCACGCAAGACCAGACAAGAATTGGCACATGCTAAAACATGCAACTTCCAAAGCCAACAGTTCTGTTAAGTGAGATGTGCTGTGTTATAATGATCCCATCTATCACTCCCTTCATCTCGCCATTCCTTTATCCCCTAACTCCTCCATCACCGTCTCTGTGGCCTCATTAATTTAGCCTGGACTATTTATGGGCCTATAAAAACAATAAGGAAAGAGAAGAAGGGTTTTACTGGCACGACAGACGCTTCCAGTACATGGGAAAGATGAGGAAGCATGTTGAGTTAGATGGAGCATACCGCATCACTTTCAGTTAATTACACTAGATTCTTTACATATGGTTAACATTGGAAGATGTTTTCATATATGCAGTATGTTTTTTCAACATATAGCTATTTGCTAGTGAAAATTAAGCCTATACAGGCTGCCTGTTAATATTGGGAGAGACCAAAACAAACTGTACTGTACTGTAAAAAGTTATATGAATTTACATAGGTAATAGATTCAATTCTTGTTTCTTTGGCTAGTGTAGTTATTTTCAAAAAGAAAGCCCTTTCACAAAAATAATCTGGGTACTATATGGCAGGGTGTACAACTGAAAATTTAAATAAAAAGTGTTTCAGTCTAGAATTTAATGTATTCAATTCTTAAAAATGTTATGACCATATTTAAAGCAATGGCCTAATGATAAAAAAAATACCATAATGGTTAAATGGTGTGTAAATTAACCTTTATTTTAATTAATAAACAGTTTATACCTTTTATGTATTAATATATATACCTAATATTTTTGTTTCTCAATGGCTGATAGTGGGGAGTGTCAGGAAAGATAGATGTAATGAATAATGAAAGATCCTAAGGTGGATCCTACATTCTTTGTATCACAGTTAAGCTGTATACACACATACAATTTTGCCACAGTTTGCCATACATCTTCTTGTCCTTACTTATGAAGTTGATATCTCAATTTGTGTCTGCTGTTGTATCAGCTGTGCTACTTACATAAGGTGACAATGAGACTAGATGTGTTTTTCACCTCGTATTTTCCTACACCCAGAGTTTCTCAAGTTCTAAAATTCAGCTCTGAGCAGATAAATGCTCTATCTGACAGCACGTTTTACTCTGCTATCCAATTGGAAAAGCAAGAGACTTCTTAAAATAGACAAAAGCCTGGTACTGTAGTTGCAGACAACTTGGAACTATTTGATCTAAAAGACAGAAATTACCACAACATGATCAAGAAACATTAAAGGACCAGTGTGTAGGATTTTGTGGCAGATTGCAACCAACTGAATACAGCTCCTCTTCCACAATCTGTAGGAGAAACTAGGGTCGCCGCAAAACTCACTCACTTTTGAGCTTGAACATATTGAGGTTTGAATCCATATGTTTTTGATTGCATTAACATTGCCACTGTGGATAATTACTGTACCAGCGTACATGTGATTAAGGCATCCACTGTGATTACTGCCTTTATGTAGGGGAGATGAAGCTTACCTCTCGTTAACAAAAACACATACTTTATTCTACTGATATCTGTGTTATTTTTGTGGGGTTGCCTTGACAGCTAGTAACATTTGATGTATGTAACAGCACGGCCACTCTTGATGTGAGTGACTATGCAGCTATGCGGCTCCATAACCTCTCTTTTCAGCCAGTGAACTATAGTAACCTGTGGCTGCTGTCAATGAAAAGTGTGTAACTCACACTATAGACTAGTCTATATGGGGTTGTAACATGCTCCTGTTGGCTCCTTTGAGGCTTAAAACATGGGGCCACATGGGGCTGCATGGAGTCCCCTTCGATTGGAGGCCTCTCACACATACTGTTGTCAAATGCACTGGAGGACTGGCTACTCTGTGTTTAAACAGTAGGGGATTAGATATAGATTATGAGACAAGCAATTATTTTTTTAAGCAATTAAGTCCATCATCTAAAAAGAAAACATGGTCAAGTGTTCATGTACATCTTTCGAGCTTGGTATAGTCTGTAAAGATTGTGAACACCTTTCATATGTTTGCATATATGTAACCGTGCCACATTCTGCATCTGCCCACAATAAGAACCCTTCACCAGGTTTCTTTTTAATGATGGACTGTTCTGGGTGGCTGTTATTGGGGAGAGTGGGGCTTATCACCCTGCTGCAGAGTGAAATACCATGTGTGCGCCCAGCGGGAGAACATTCCTGCTGGCCCCATGATTTCCTCAGGTCATTCATGCAGTCCTCATCCCCACTGTAATGGCATTGTCCTGGGGCTCAGCCGCCCCGCCAGGCCCCCCACGCTTCAGCCATTGGCCTCCCTGACAGCATTGCCCTTCAGCTGCCTGTCAACCATGCCGAGCCTGGGGGTGGTGAATGGGAGAGTGGGAGGGGGTCAAGAGGATGGGGGGCTAATGCTACATTCAGGTCATTTGGAAATGATTGTTAAAATGATATATTAAAAAAATGCTTAATGTAAACAGTAAATATTACCTTCATCAACATCTGAGGAAAAGCTAATTTTCTTTATATCTGGTACTGTATTGAAATTCATAAATCGTGGGCTTTATTTTCCGTAGATGCTAAAGATGTTTACATACAACCTGGTGGCAGAGAAAAGACGTACTCAGTTGAATTCAACCATGAAATGAAAAACTGTTGTGTTCAACAGGACTTCTCTTTTGAGTGTCTGCATGCTTTTCACACCTGAAGAGTTGTGATCACATTTTAGCATTCACGGCACCTGGCACTGAAAGTTGCAGAGCATTTCTCTCTCAGCTTCCCGTAGAATTTCTATAGTGGCAGCCACATAACAAAACAACACCTCCTCTTAGCTGTTGCTGAGCTAAATGAGGACATCGTCTTTTGTCACTTTATTTTCTTATATGGTAAAGATTCGTGGATGAGGCAGTGCGCGCCGAGCAAAGGAACACAGTAGCCAGTGGTCTTGTAAAACGTGAATCTGCTGCATTGACTAAGTGGATGTATGGAATGAAAGCAGAGGAGGAGGGACGGCATCTGCCACTACTTATGAATTCAACAAAGAGTATGCAACTCAAAGCTTCTCTCTGTCTTTTTTCCTCTTTCTCTCTGCATTCTGTGTGTGTAAAAGGGGCTGTTCATCATTATTCAAGGACAGAGCTGATTAAAGGTGATTAAGCCCTGCCCATCCATCACTCTCGCCTTTCAGCCTGTCACTGGCCCCAGTATTAAGGGGGCTACCAATGTGTGTGTATGTATATGTGTGTGTGTTGTTTGCTGTGTTGTGTGTGTCGCTGGGAAAACAAACCAATCACCACAACTCAACACAACACCACACCACCAAACAGCACCCACACACAAAACACTAAACCAAACAACTAAAAAACACAACACACACCAACAACAAATCACAAAAATCAAACAACATCCCAAAACACAAGACACCAAAAACACAACCCACAAAACAACCAAACCAACAACAAACACAACAAACACAAACCAACAAAACAGTGTGTGAGAGAGAAGAGAGAAGAGACCAGGGACAGGAGGAGACGAGAGGAGACGAGAAGAAGAGCGACAGAAGAGAACACGACAGAGGGAAGACAAAAGAAGAGGAGAGACTGTCTTTCCAGCTTTGTGTTTTTCCAAAAATTCGCCAGTACACTAATTGCAAATAATTTGTCAAATAGAAAGAAACAATATACTTGGTTCCTTAATAATGCTCCTTAATACTGAAATAATACACAAAGGCATTCAAATTGTGGTTAGAACTTAAATGGGCCGTGGCAGTCCATTCCTTGCAGGACTCTTTGGCAATGCTATGATGAATGTCCACTTTCTCCCTTGATGAATGGCTGCAGTAAGAGCCTTTCTTGCTCTTGCCATTCCTCATAACATTAACCTACAGTAACGCTAACCAATGATGCTAAAACGAAAGGATAATTTTGCTGAACAAGAGTTAATTGATTGGTTTTGCTGGTGTCCGATTCTTGTTGACAGTTAGGCAGCTAGCCACATGGGCAGTTAGCCTTACAGGGAACTGCATAGACTGTGGGAAAAGAAGAGTTTGACTAAAATGTTTGGCACAATGCAGTCATAATAAGATTTTAATAAAGACTAAAAAACAGAAATCCAGTGTTTCTACACAAGGTGACTCTTCCTGGGGTGGGTAAAGCTTCTGAAACAGCATTTGGACCATCACAAGACACTATAACTGTCCAGTTTTTTAGGATAGGGTGAGGCAGGTTTCATTGCACGTTTTACAGAGTGTTGAGTTAAGTTTCACTAGCTGTGGTCTGGGAGGAAGCTGCGGATAACACAGACTGGCCAGTATCTGATCTCTGTTACGAGGCCAATATCATGTGGACAATGTGAGTCAGCTTTGACTTCTGCTCCCCACAGAGGTGCTTCATGTGTGCACATGCGTGTGTGCATATACTGTATGTGCACTGATACTGACGTGACACAGAGAGACACTCTGAAAGCTAATTCATTTTGTATTGCTGCCTCAGTCCTCAAGAAATAATAGCTCTATCAGTACGACTAACTCTGTACACACACATTCACACGTCAAGCTTTACAAGATCCAAAAATGATGATAATAGAACGTGTGAGGCGAACTGTTCTCAATATGTGTGCTTGTGCTTGAGCATATCTTTTTGGGCACAGTACGGGTGTGTGTGTATTTGCACATAACAACAACTCCTGTGAAACCTGTAAGCATTGCTTTGAGAGGAAGACGACTAGAATATGGTTATTTAACTTTTGTTACCCACCGCGATGAGCCGGGGCTCCACAAACTCCCACTAACGTTAGCACTGCAGGGTGCCACACTGGAAATACACGTCTGCTGAACCTGCACTTCCCCAAATGTCTCAACCCCACCACAAAACACCACCGCACCCCTGGGGCACAAAGTCACAGAAATGAAAGTTTAGAAAGTCATGACTTAGTCATTCCTGAGCAAAGGTAATACATGAGTGTGATACTCCAGGATTCTTTACGTTTGTTGTACTTTGACTTTCAGATGCCAAAACTAAAGCAAAACATTTTATCCTATTTGTCGCATACATTTGTATTGTTAGTTCAACTTTCATTTTGCACACCTCATACATTACATATGTTTTTGGCTGTTATATGATGTTTGTTCCTACTTGCTATAAGGCATTAGAATGATAATAACTGTATTCTTAATCCAACATCCTAAGAAAACCTGTGAAATTGAAATACAACAACACATCTCCAGTTGATGCGCAGATGCTGCCTTGATCTTGCCAGTTGTTGCAACTATATTTACATAGTGGCTCTTCTTGTATCTACTGTAAATTGCTTAATGTTTACTCTCATCTTAAAGTACCAGTGTTTAGGATTTAGTGGCATCTAGTCTAACTACTGTAGAAACATTGCGGTTCTACATGGCAGTCTCTGGAAGTAGATATATATAGCATATATATGTAACAAAACAACCTATGAATAGTATATTCCATTGCTGCCAATAGATCCTCCTAAATTGTATATGCTGGACCTTTAAATAGTCTCCATACAGTATATTAATATAGCTGTTGTCATTTTTCTTATTCTTAATTGGTCTCTAGTGTGTTGTTTCAGACCTCTTACAAATCTCCAAAGCGTCTTTGCTTGTGTGTGTATGTGT
>NW_023340095.1:9600369-9600869 GCF_004916995.1 Morone saxatilis | reverse complement strand
TGAGTGTGTGTCTGTGTGTGTGATCTAAGATTAGTACAGGAAGTTTGTTTTGAATGGACCCATGTGAATACTATCCATGCTTGTGTCATCAGTGGTGACTCATCACTGCACACACACTATGAACACAACATGTTGTTTACACACTCAGCAGGAATCTGTGCCTATGTACATATACAATTATTGTATAGGATTTGTGGCATTGTGTGGATTACATACAAAAAGGCCCATTCACAAATTATTTCTGATATTTAAAAACATACTAGTGAAGAAAAATTAATGATACACTCATTAATTAGTTGTTTGCACCCTTGCATACGTACATGTGTGTATGTGTGTGATTAGTGTGGTATGGCAGCAGCTGAGGATGATGGGAGAGGAGGAGGCAGTGGAGAGTCGGGGTAAGGCGAGAGTCTTGATGTGTACTTGGATCGTGCCAGGATGTCTGGCCCTGTCTGTAGTTCACCTGCGCTGGTCTGTCACACACACACGCGCGCACACAC
>NW_023340095.1:9600145-9600269 GCF_004916995.1 Morone saxatilis | reverse complement strand
CACACACACACACACAAACGGGTCCACATATGCATATAGTAACACACACTTTCAAGGGCATACTGTAGCATGTATATATACATTCTGAATTTCTTTGTCTCACTCTCTCTGTCACACACACACA
>NW_023340095.1:9595824-9600099 GCF_004916995.1 Morone saxatilis | reverse complement strand
CACACACACACACACATAATTTACACCTTCAGATTCACAAGATACTGATTTATAGAGAGGTTTATCTCTCTCTCCCTCTCTCTCTGTGACCCAGTAACCGCTACCCCTGGGTCTCTCTCTCTCTCTCTCCCCTCGCTCTCTCAGCAGTAACACATGGCGGGACACCCTGTGGTGAGGTGTGTCAGTTGAGGAGTGATTTAGCGCTGCTCTGGCCCAACCACTGCTGAGACACCTGCCCCAAGAATCCCGCTGCACACACACAGTCACACATTTTTCTATGGATACACACAGATGCATGCATTTGTATATGTGCACATAGCGGTCACATAGAGGAGTTCAGCACTACCATAACCTCCTAATACAATTGTCCCTGAGGAGACTCCATTGTGCTATTTCCGCAAAGCACTGCATACCAGCTCTCAGTGGATGATGAACTAAAAGGGTTCAGTTATGAATTCCTGAATGTTCTCTACCCACTTAATCCTTTCCAGAAGGACCTGGGACTGGACACTGTCCCAACATGAATTGGGTTCAAGGGAGGGAAACACCCTTGAGACTTCACCACCACCAACACTCAGACTAATGATCACATTCTCACTAGAATCCAACCAAAACACAGAACATGTTTTATTAGCCATTATAGACTCAATAGGAATCATATTGTAGCCAAAGCAAATCCCAGAACTTTGGGGACCAGATAGTTATTCCATAGACCACCAATCACTGTGAATTAAGCTTCTTTCAGCTATGTGTGTAGCAAAGACTTTGTAAGAGGCCAGACTGAGTTGAGTATGTGTAATTTGGTGCTTTTTCATGTGGAAGGTAGTGGTGAAATTGTTAAGATTGAGCCACCAGAACAACATCAGTGAAAGTGAAAATAGAAATATTTTATCACTGTCGGACAACAGCTCAATTCATCTCCCTTAAAGGTAATGTGAAAGGTACTACAAAAATACATAATATGATAGAAAAGGTACTTTCACATTTTGTTTTGCAGCTAAATGAAGTCTCCTCCATGGTAACTCTCTTAAATCCTTTCCATCCAGCAGATGTGCTTTTCCATGACAACAGTATAAATAATTAGTGGCTGCTGTTCCAAATAACAGTCCAAAGAATGTAACAAATAATTATTCACAAACGTTCATTTGGATGACAGCGTCATTCAGGCTTTTGGACAGGTATAGCTTCCAGGTTTAGTGGTTATTTGGTTGGTTGCTTTTTTTAAATTCATTTAATTTAAATGACAATGAAAAACTACAGGATAAAATGTGGACATACCTACGCCACATCTGTGACTTGTGTTTCTTTTAAATTCTTCTCTTTTGTTTGCTCTCACATAAGAATGTCAGGCTGTGAAGCATCAAATAGGATATGGCTAATTTGAATGCACACCACTGCAAGTGCAACATTGGCGTGGAGCTGTGAATGTGATTATTATTTTGTTATACGAGACCTTGATCAAATTGCCTCTCATTTTATCCCCTGTGGCATGCAGGAGAATCCTATTAGCCACTTCAGGCATGGGCTACACAGAGGAATTCTCAGACCTTAACAAATAGATTCTGACCTTCCTGCTCCTGTCAGAGATTCATAAGGTGATGTTCACTTTGAAGGTGAAAACTAATGAGATATATGGGAAATATTTGGTTTGGTGTCATTTAATGATATGAGGTAAACTGTGCTATTTTGCAGTATGGTTTAATATACATGTGAAATGGTGTTCTTAGATGAATATTTTGAGAAAAAGGTATATCAAGAAGCAGTTTTATTTGCTTTGCACTACCTGTGATCTTCTGATCAATGCTGCCAACCACACTGTTTTCTATTGAAATTCAAATCATATATGCCCTGACACACATGGATCCCTTACAATTTTTTTTAAAGGCAACTCCTTTAGAATACATGAACTGAAAATAAAGGCTTTACTAAGTATCTTTAAAGGTGAAGCGTTTTAGTTTTGGACAGTGGAAAATCATTAAAACCGTTATCGATCATGTCCCTGTTTTTAGTTTGTGTCATCTCCCGTGGCAACGAATGCAAAGCAGATGTTGGAAACTTCCTGCAGAACACAAGTGTTACCGTTATTTGTATCTGAATGAAACCTTCGATAGGAGGGTCAGTGAAAACAAAAAAAAACTGATATATTTATGACTGAAATTTCTTTTTCCAATAATTCCCCAATCATGATGCCTGGTAACAACAGCCAAGAGTTATCAGTTTGAAGTACATTTTTCTGTTTTACTTCAGTTTTCAATTCATTCCAGCATCCATTCTCCAGTCTGGGTGGTGGGCAATGTGAAAGTCAGAATGTCATGTTGTCTGAAGTGAGAGGAGCCTGGGGGGCTCTTTAGCATATGGCAGCAGCCACATAACTGAGGCTTGTGTGTAGGTGTCTGTCAGCGTATGCATATATGTGTGTGTGTCCTTCAGCTGTCCTCAGGTGCTTCAGCAGTAAAATTGGTCTTCCCTAGTGGGCTTTACTACACTTCTCCACCCAGACCTCTGCAGGCAGGGTAGCTTCTCCCCGACTGGGGCTCAATGTCAGCAACCATATGGACGTCTCTTCATCTGAATTACATTAAACACCAGAGGGACCTCAAACTGGAGTTAGAGCACAAAGTCATACTTATAAGAGATTAAATCAACAAGTTTATGCTCAAAAGATCAAAATCATCAAAATGTTGCTTCATACTCAATTCCAGTTAAGGGTTTCTTAGTATATACTTAGTATATGAGTTTTATGATAACATCTGTATGCATTAAAGGACCAGTGTGTCTGTATTTGATGACCTGGGAATGAGAACGGGCTGTGAAGTATAGGAGAAACTACAGTGGCTGCCAAAAAACTTCAGGCAACGTTTGGTTATCCCTTCTGGGTCGTTCAACATGGCGACCTGTGGCGTTCCATTTCTGCCAATAGATCCTCCTTAATGTTACACACCGGACCTTTAAAACATATTTGATAACATCAGTCATGTCTGAGGTTTGGTATAGTGTAGTTGTTTGTTTGTTGTCTTGTATCAGTGTGATCAAGTGCCAATTTCTTTGTGTAAGTCTTGGCGACTGAGCACATTGAGTGAAGTGGGTCACCATCATTGTGTGTGCGTGTCCAGAAGCATTTTAGATGGCTTATTTTCTCTCAAAGTAGAGATTGTGTCCTCTCTGGCACTGGTCACTAACACTGTCCTGGTGTTGCTGTTACAAAAAAGGACCTGGCACACACACATATAGACACATATTTACTTGATACAAAGATGCATATGCAATTGGAACACTTTTTCCTTATCCCCCTTTCCTCACGCTCTCCCTTTTACCCTGTACCTATTACTACAGTTTCCCATTCATTAGCTATGTATCTTTCCATCTAAGTCCATTCCTCAGTCATATCAGACTGCTGACAGTGATTGCGACACTGGTAATGACACTGGTAATGACACTGGTCATATCAATGTTTCCCTGTATCAAGCCATAATACTCTATGTCTATTCCATCAAATTATATGTTTTTACATCAAACTCTATTTTCCTCCTCATCCCCAAATTCCTGTAACTGGTCAATAACTGCCACTTTAATTTGAAGGATTTTAAGGATGACAGCAACACTGGATGTTTGGTTTTAGATTTGGTTTTCAAAAGAAAGATCATCAAAAACAGAGCATACAAACTCACACTGGATTTCATGTAAAGAAAGGATATTATGGGACTTGTGAATGCACTGTAATGGATTATTTACAGTATGTAAAAAGCATTACTTTAAAATTTCATTTTAGTACCAATACTTGCCCCACTTGCCAGTGGAAAGCCAAACGAAGAATGCACATCTGTTTGAGTTCCACATCAATCTCCCCATATCAGCATGGAAATGGTGACATGGTTGCCATTGGCTACCATTGTCACACATGGGATTACGGTACAATGGTCCGTCCGACTCTAAATCACCCAGATGACGACAGCTAGTGTGTTTGTCTGAATGTGTGTGTGGTGTACATGGCTGGTTATCGGTTGTATTCAAAGCAGCACAATAGTCCTGTAAAGGATGAGTGGAGGCAAATTGGTTTAAGGCCCGTTAGGTTGTGCAGTGTATGTTTCCAAGGAGTTTAACAGTGGAATGTGCATCTGTGTGTATGTGTGTGTGTGTGTGTGTCTGTATGTCTGTGTGTCTGTGTTTGGGCAAGTGAGAGGGCATTAAGAGGTCAGCGTCATCTTTAAACATAACATAATGGATGCATATACACACAGATACACACACACACACACACACACACACATCAATGTC
>NW_023340095.1:9592203-9595715 GCF_004916995.1 Morone saxatilis | reverse complement strand
ACACACACACACACAGTTTGGCATAACAAAGTGATCAATATGTAACTTGGACAGATATGTGATTTAGAAGTGTTGTGTGCGGTAAAGTCCTCCCCACATCCATAGCAGTGAAATTAACATCACCTTTGTCTGTGTGTGTGTGTGTGTTGGCAAGAATGTGTTTGCGCTGGTTGTCCTGGATTTTCTGACTGACCTGGCTAACCTCTGGAGTGTGGAGAGTGTAGGGAACAGTTATTGCATCCTTGATGGATACAGCAGGGAGTTGATCCATGCCTCTGCGTGTGTGGGCTTTATACAGTACTTGCCCTGTTTTGCCCCAGTTTATTGTCCTTCACATAATAGCAGTTGCACACACACACACACACACACAAAAATGCTATTTTAATAAAAATGGCTATTTCTCTCTCATGCTCCATTTATTTAGTTTTAAAGAAAGGTGCCACATGCTGTATCCTTTCATACTTTAGAGACACAGTTCTAAGTGACTTGTTATAGCTTGTTATAAATAATAATCATGTGAAAATATGTCATTTTACATAATTGTAAACAGGCGGAAATCTTAATGGAATCGTTAGAGGCTCTCATAAAATGTTTTTTGATATAAGATGAGGATTTCTCCACCATTGTTTCTGACATTTAAAAGTATCTTGAGTATCTTCTCCATGCCCCTTAATGTTTTTATTAAATTTAAACAGTTGGTTGATACCACAGTGCAGCAGTTCAGCAGACAAGTATATTCCAATAGATGTCTGATGTGTTGATTCTGCTAATCATCCCCTTGAACTGAGCAGAGCTGTTGGGAATATAAAAGACAGAGGGAGGAAACAAAGAAATGAGCTCAGTGTTTTTTCTTCTGCAAGGTAAGACTGATATATGAAGGGCAATATTTGCTACAATTAAAATCTAATTTCGTGCAGGCAACACACTGCTTGTTTCGTGATTATATAACATCAATCACTCTTCATCTACTGGAAATAACTGCTTTCACAGTTGAACAGTAATTATTTTAAATCATTGTGTTTTTTTCTAAATATAGTCGGGAAGATGTATCACTTCATACACAAGCACAATATCATAGGTAGCTTAAATCGTAAAAGCCCATGTGGCTTGGAGTGGTTTTACTTACAAATGTGTGTTTCCTTTCTTCTTGTCTGCTACAATACATGTAATGTAGACCTTCCTCACCTTGCATTTCTTCCTCCTCCTCCTCCCCCTCCTCTTTTTCGCTTCTTCTCATCCTCCTCCTCTATCTCCCTTCATCTTCCTCTACATCCTTTCGTCCTCCTCTTATCCTCCTCATCAGGCTGCTTTATTATGCAAATCAGTGTTGGATCAGATCACTTAATTAAGCTTTAGTGAGCCAGTTCACACTCACTCACACACACTACATACACCACACACACATACACATGGTAACTTTCTTTCACACAGAGAGAAACTGCTGTTGGTTGTGTGGTATAATGATTAGTATTCTGGACTCTGAATCATACACACACACACACACACACACACACCCACACACACACACATTGCATCTAGGCAGCAGAAGAGTCTCTTTGAGTGTGTATAGATAAACAGACTTGAATAGCGGGGTCTCTCCAGGCCATTGGCCTGCAGTTAGCATCACAAACTCCAATCTGGCCCTCCACTGCTCAGCTGATGAAGCCAACTCATTTCTATGGCTGCTGAAAATGCAGCTGATGAGGTCATGGCAATGATAAAAATGAACGTCAGGGTCAGGAATTGATCTGGTGGCCCATTTTTAGGCGCTCTGTGAAAGCTAGATGAGAACAATTGCTAGTTTTTCAATCAAACAGCTGGTTTATTGCTGATTTTACTGAGAAATGAACT
The DNA here is from genome assembly GCF_004916995.1 of Morone saxatilis. Lineage (NCBI taxonomy): Eukaryota > Metazoa > Chordata > Actinopteri > Moronidae > Morone > Morone saxatilis. The sequence goes on along the minus strand of NW_023340095.1, from coordinate 9,593,864 downwards.
AGGGATAAGATAGCATAGGATCAGTAATACCATATTTCACCTTCACCATATGCATTTATTATATGTGTAACAGCATGCAAGACATTTAATAGGCTATTTCAGTTTTCAAATGTGTCAATGACAAGCTCAGTCTCTGAAACTGCAAGATTTCTCTGAGATCACAGACTTTCCTCTATCATTTACCCTTCATCTACTGAGTGTGCCCATTTTATAATATTCCAGTTAGAAGTGATAAACTTGAACAGTTACAGACATTTAGATCTCTAACAAAGAAACCACTAAATACAGCTGATTTTCCTGCAATATCCCACCTGATCCATTCTAGCTTATGCTGTGGCAGCACAGGACTGAAATGACCGCAGTATAAAATCCTCAGCAATTACGACCTTAAGAGCTGAGAGCCTATTACAAGCCTTTGTTATATTCTGATTAGCTTTGGCATCTCTCATCACTCTGGCAGACATTGAATTACTTTAAAGGGTTAGTTTGGACAGTTAATGTGTCCACCAGTTGATGGATACTGGCTCTGGAAACTTTCAGATGTACAGAATCACTTTTCTGCTCAGACTGGCAAGCAAGGAGCACATTTATCCACCATACTGACATACGAATAAACTCCAATATTGTTCCCAGTGTGATTATCGTGGCAAATGACACAATAATTGAACGTAAGAGAGATGGAATGCATAGCAATTTGCCCTAAGACACAACCTATCCATTTTGATGATTGCTTTCATTTGTATTTCTGACAGAAATTAGTTCAGTTTATCGGGTTATGGACATATTAGCTTTAACAAATTGATTGTAATTCAGCATAATGGATGTCTGTGTCACTTTGTGTGTTATAGGGATATAGTTATGAACTGGAGGCTTAAGTGTACCAATGTGTGCAATATATGCGCTTGTTATTAAGGCTGTTAAGTCTCCAGGTTTTTTAGAGGTAATACAGATTCATGTATTGTAGCTGCTCAAATGTGAAAAATATGAATGGCTCTTTGAAACACTGTTAAACACTGGGATGGATGGTAATAAGGTCATCACAGTTGGATTGGTGAAAATGTAGCAATGCTTGCATTATTAAGAGCATTTTCTCATTAGACAACAATGTGCCTGAGTCATACCATGATGTACTGTTTTAAAACAATGACATAATTATTAGGCAGTGAAAATTCCCTACCAAAATGTACGATGGTTTCATAAAAGACTGACCTTTTCCAGATTTCTGTAACTTGTTACTATTTGGCCCGAAGGGGGATTTCATGGCAGGGGGGCTTGATGTTTACTGTTGCCATGTTTCCAGTAACATTACAAGTGGCTCCGGATAAGACCGCCAGCCAAATGCCTAAGCTGTCAAAGTAAATAACTTTTCCATTTCAAAGAGAGCTATTCCAATTAAGGAAAGAAGCACGGAGCTAAAGAAAGAGAAGGGAAAGCCACAGAAAGGAACTGGAGGAGGGTGGGCAGGATGAAGGGGAGGTGGGGACGGAGGGAAGATGGAAGGGGAGGAGAGAGGGAGTGAAAGTCATTGGGATCTTGTCAGATTGAAAAAGAAAAGAGGCGGAGGTGGTATAGAAACAGGAAATCAATTGTTGGGTCGTTGTTTTTCTCCGGCTGTGTTTGCAGTTAGACTCAACCTTGAAGTGTGTGTGTGAGAGAGAGAG
>NW_023340095.1:9559847-9592129 GCF_004916995.1 Morone saxatilis | reverse complement strand
GAGAGAGAGAGAGAGACCAAAACTGAAGCTTTGGGTTTGGCTGACACAAAGATAGAGGTCAAGGGCAGAGTTACTTTCCCACTTTCCATGCGTGACACAAATCATTTAGTAGTAACGAGTGAGGTTGAGAGGAAACGAGTCATGTGAGAAGTAACATACTGGGTGCAATCTTCGGTCACGGTTTTTCTAATGATTACAGTATGTTCTATTAAAAGCTTATCTATGCTTCTAATGAGATAATAATCCTGTGATGGATTTCTGATTCCAAAGTTATTTCTTGGATGCATTGCTAGACTTTCAGCATTGAAAAGTGTAGCTAAGTTTTAGCTATCAATTACAAACAGATCTCAGGCTCCATTTTTAAACCACTGAGCAATTTGGAAAATGAATTCTCATTGTTGTCTCGAAATTGGTCCCATTTTGAAAGGTGCATGGTAACAAAATCCCATCTCACCAAGGTCAGGTCAGGTTTTCCACTAACGTGTAGTAAAAGAGGGTCTGCATGTGACCACTAGACCATCCAGCAGCCATGTTAATTATTGATGAGGGTGTCCTATGACCTAGACTATTGATTGAGCAAATTGCAGCCCCAGTTATTTTACAACCACCATATCATGTGACTGCTGCATCTGTATGTGAGTGCACGTGTCTGTGTGCATGTTTGTGTGTGTGTATGTGTGTGTGTGTGTGTGTGTAAACGCAAGTGTGTACTGGTCTTCAAAAGTGAATGAAGAGATTGTGTTTCAGCTGTCATTATGTAAGTGAAAGTAATGAGACGTCGTGTTATACCCCTGTGAGTGTGTGAGTATTTGCAAGAATTTCAAGTTGAATGCATGTTTCTGTGTGTATGTGTGTGTGTGTGCGTATCACAAAGGACTACTTACAATGACAGTGATACAGTCCTTACATGCTGTTCCTGCTGCTGTTATTGATTTGAAAATAAATAAAAGATGATTCCGGAGGGAGAACCTTCATATTTTTCTCCTCTGCAGATATTTAATTTTCCCTTTCATTTGTCAAGGCAGCGATGCTCTTGTGAAATGTGCGTGTCTATGTGTTATTTTCACACATGTTTTAATTAATCACACATACTCTGTCATCTGAAGAGGTACTGTGTTTCCTCTCCTGGGGCACACACACGCTACCACACACGGTATCATACTATCCACTCAAGGTCCTGCACACACACTGCTGGTGAATGTCAGTGTAACACATCTCCTCTAGATGAGTAGTTAACCTCCTGTGAGCAAAATCTGATTTTACCATCAGCCTCTGTCAGAGCTGCTTTTTAACCTGGCAGACACACAAGGAAGAAATGGGACCTTTATTATCCTTTTCCAACTGTTATAAAAATATTTTTAGGGTTGCGGTCAAGAAAATACAACATATCACTATACTGTCATATGAAAACCTCATACTGTAAGTGCAGCTTTGGTTATTAATTTTTACATTGAACGTTTATGAGATCCTCTCAGTGCCTAATAAGTTTCACGGCTGTGTTACGCGCTGAAAAGTCCCCGTTTATTTTTAACTTTCAAGTAGAAATTAGGCTGTTTTTCGTTTTCGTTTGTGGAGTTGACTTGCCAGAGTCATTCGCCCAAGTCTAGTAAGATGTTAAGTCCCTATAGCAGTTGCAGAGGGCCATGCTTAAAGGATAACTATGGTGATGTTCTATTTTCTTTTAAATATGAACTTTATCCTATTAACATGTCTTTTCAGTGTAGCCAAAGAACAGAATAATCAGCTCATTCCTCTCTGCTATGGACCTCTACTGTTGTCCAAAAACTATTAACCACACAGAGCCACACCATTGTTCAGGGTGACATGTCATTACAATGACCTTGTGCAATGCAGTTTCAAAATGTGTTTTAATCCACAGCTGAAAATAGTGTCCAACAAATGTGCCATTTACTCCTGTGTGTGTAGTTTGCTAAAACCTGAGAAATTATTCAAAATGCAAATATAGTTTTGTGACCCAAAAGAGTTAGCGGGAACCAATGGCGTTGGACCTGAGAGCCACATATGGTTTTGGAAAATCCTGCTTATAAAGCTTACAACTGTACATTTTAAGATAAATGAACTGTCTTCATCGCCCTTACCTGTCTTAATGTTATTGTAACAGAACAAGAAAAAAAAACATTATCTATAAAGCAAATTCCACATACATCATTAATACAAATATGACTTGGGATGTCTAAATATGAACACTAAAACATTCTTTCTAACAACTTTCCCTTAGAATATGCATGTCTCCATATTGATTTGTTTCCAATCCGCAGTGAGATTGATGCCAAGAGGTAGCCTACATACGGTAGCTAAATGAAAACAGGTCCAGTTGGAAGTGAGCCCAGTGGTTTAACTGTCCCGATGAATATGAAGGCATTTTTGTTTGGTGTTATCCAAGGGTGAACTGTTAAGGGGCATGTGTGCTCTGTCAAAGCTTGTTCATGGATCAGATGAAGGCTCAGTCTGCTACTGTTAAGAGATTAATCCAATCTAACTTTTGTCTGTTTTTCCATGCTTCTGTTTTATGTTCATTGCGCATTTCTGCTGACCCATCAGTTATCTCGCTGCTTCTTCTACCTGATTGGCTGGGCGCGCTGGCTGTCAGGTCTTATTTCCTGCTGTGTCCTCCAATCAGGGTGGTCTGTTTTGTGTGTGTCAGCAAGTGTTGTGGTTGTCATTCCATCAGTAGGATCATATTGGACTGTTTAAACCCACTTCACATTCTATCACTCTCACACACACATGTACACATTGTAAAGGGGGGGTAGAGGAGTATTTAGTGCAGCATGGGGACCTTGGTGTGCCAGTGTCAGTGATGGATATGGCAGTAGTATCAGCAGTGTTGGCTTTTGCAGAAGTGTGTTGTCCACCACTGGGATCTGTCAGACCTGTTCTGCTGAGCCCACACATTCTGCTGGCTCGCTGCTATTGCTGCTAGCCATTTTTTCATCTAGTGTGTGTGTGTGTGTGCGTGTGTGAGTGTGTGTGAGAGACAGAAAGAGAAAGAGAAAGAGAGCGAGAACATGCTTGTTTGTCTTTGCATCCAACAGTATCAGATTACTATACATGTTTGTATGTTAATAAAAATCAGGTCCAATCTGTGTCATCTCTTACTATAATACATAATTACATATTAGGCATATTGATTAATCATTTATTAATTTCTGATCTAAATGCAATGTTTCCATTAAAATGGATTGAATTTAAAAACATCTGATACCTTTTAAACACTGTCACATTAAAAGATTTTGAATTTCTATCATATTTGTGAAATGTTTTGCTGAATGCTGTTTAATCCTGGCAGTAGATCTACCTCCAGTGCTTGGAAGTACAACACTGTTAAACCCTACTGTAAAATTTACTTTGCCATCATGAAGAAAGGCTTTTTGTAAGGCTTAAACGCTTTGTATCCCATCATCAAGTCTAGATAAGACGACATGGGTCTGAACCTGTAGAAGAAGAAGAAAGGAGTAGACGATAAAGGGGTGAAACTAAATAGATAGAGAAAGGAAAGAACCCACCCCAGTCCCCTTGATCTTCCTTCCTACGCAGACACACAAACACACATACACTTACACATACAATACTTTACACAGGTGGAGTGTCACCCTACTTGCACAGATTGCAACAGCTTTGTGGTGAGTAGGAGTTAAAAGAGCTGCTGAGTGCAGATTTAATACCACAGATATTTAAAGAGAACAGCCCTTTTATCTGAGGGGACAATTTGCATTATTCATGTTGTGCCTTCTGAGAGATGAAGAGAGGGAGAAATAGAGACAAAGACATTTCAGAGAATTATTGTTTTTTACCAGCAGTCGATGGACTCTTGTTACATTAACGGCAGATTTACATTCAGTCCTCTTCTCGCATTTTGTGTGTGTGTGTGCGAGTGCATTAAACAATCCCCATCTTTCATTTCTTCCTTCCTCCTGTTATAGGTGCTCTGACGAAGAATGCAGCTATTAGATCGCTATCGATGTGCTGGTTCAGCATGACACTCATGCATCTGTCTGTACTCTTTTGTCTCCAGTGTGCAGGGCAGGCTTCTACAAATCTACGCTCGGGAATATGGAGTGTTCGAAGTGTCCGCCTCATAGTTTCTCTCACCATGAGGGGTCGCTGCACTGTGGCTGTGAGAAAAACTACTTCCGTGCTGAGGGAGACCCTGCCTCCATGGCCTGTACCCGTAAGTGTGCTTTTATACCGCTGTTAGCTCAACATTTGGGGCTATTTCATATATTATACGAGGAGTCAGTGGCATCCTGATGTGATGCGGGTTCCTCCCTGACCACAGCTATGATTATAGATATCTGACCAGAGAAGAATGTGGTGTAGGAGGATTTTTTTCTCATTAGCCCATAAAACATGCAAATAAACCTGTCTTAACTTTGCCTTGAAGAGCCAATGTAACCCATTAGTTTGACTGTCACAGACTTTTAGTGTCCTATGATGGTCTAAAATGCTCTTAGATGCTTTTCACACTGAATAATGATGAGAAAGCTGCCTATACAAACGGTATGTATGCAAATATAATCCATATAATTTATTATCGTTTAAACAGTATGATAGCATTTACACAATATTTTTATTGTTAGCAGAATGTCATTTATAGTTGGCTTCCTACACATATAATTGAAGATTGTTGACAATATAGTGAAATTTTCCATTTCACCCGGAACAATAGCTTACTAATAGACAAAGAGCGTTAAATTCCCTATCTATTGAAAGGTCACAAAAGTCACGGCTGCCCAAGAACTCTCTATCACATGACTCACTCTACATGACTCTCCTTTGTCTGCCTCTGATGCAAATGGATTGCAGATGCAGATGCCTCCTGTGAGCCTTCCAAAATGCATTCCCCATAAAACTATAAATCACTGCATTCCCTCATGTCAGGTTATGGATACATCCGTTACTAAATGGGCTAGAGAAAAAAAAAATCTTTCACCGTGTGGAGAACAGTAGAAAATACAAATTGACGCCCACAGCCATAGACAGAATCCTAATTAGAAAGACAGTCACGGCAGGTCCCTGTTGTGATTATCTCAACACCATCTTGTCAACTAGGCAAATTTCACATCATTGGGACAGATTGAGCGACGCAAGGGCTGCAAATGAATAGATACATTGTTAGAAGATAATGATCATGATTATCTCAGAAGGGGGATTTTGCTGTTAGCGGTGCTGTTAGAGGTTGTTTAGAATTGACTCTGGAAATTTGAAAATGGTTGCAGGGAAATCTCAGAGGGCAGGAAAATAAATGCTAAAAAAACTTTCAACTGTGTGGTATTTCCTGCTGTATTCAACAGGAGACGTTTTTGTAACAGCTGTCTTAACAGTGTATAAAGTATAGTTCGTCTGCTCCCAAGAATTCAGTTCCACCAATTAAAAATGCATCAATGCATTCCCCTACGTCCCACAACACCGCCTCCAAATTAGCACAAAAATGCACGTGCTGGTCCGCCTTACTGATTATTGCCATTGCTGTGACTCAATGAAAGACACTTTGAAATCACTTTTTTTTTTCAAAAATTTAAAGTTTCAGCATCTGCTGGCATCTCCAGTGTATAAGCAGGAGGCTGGAAAGAGCCGAAAGAGAATTGTCAATACATAAATCCCTTTGTGAGGGATTGCAGATTACTCTCACATCCTCAGTTCTTACACGCCATAATTCATGTCACATGTTAATCTCCACATCAATGTATTATTTTGACATTTGGAATTAGTATATGATTGCCTGCATGTGTACATGTGCGTGCCTGTGCAGGTAATATCTTATAGGGATTACAGGTCCAATGGTTTGATGTTGTCATTGGAGTTAGCTGTATAGGTGAACCAGAGGGCTGTCATGGTCAGATTAGTATCAAAGAAAATACTTCTTACGTCTCACTTTTAAGAATACATTTTTAATAAAGGATATCAAATATTCAGTGCAAAAGGAGTAATAATTTTGACAGTGTCTCTTGACAAATCATTTGATGTTTATTGCTAAACTAGAATTGGCTGAGAGCCTCTTGAATTTTAGCTCTGATCTCAATGGTTAAGAAACATTTAATTATGTAATGTTAGATGTACTTTAAATCAAATGTGCCTAATCTAATGTAATTTTAATGATAATAACAGGACACCAAATTCTTTGCATTTGGTGATTTGTGTTGAGGCTGAGTTGATATGAAATCATATATTTTACCATAAGTTTGAATGATAATTGTAACACCTTTCAGTGTGTATTAAAATGTGAATTAAATTGATTTTATTTCATTTCATTATACCTTGTGACAGATTATTTAGTCTATGAGCTGAAAAACTGCTTTTAAACTCCAGAGTCACGTTAGATTTCTTACAACATTAAACGTGTCTTAAGAAGTCTTCAGTTTAGATTTGTAAGAGTTGCAGATACGCTAGTGTCATTTTCAGATTTTCACTGAACATTTCGTGTATTTTTCTTTTGATTTCACTCTTTTGATTCTTTTGATTACCAAGACAGGAGCTACGCATAGTTTTGGAGTGAAGTAAATTCTTATCAAGTCAAACAAACTAAACAAAGCATTTTATCTCAAGACACAATCCAAGCCCATTTCAATCTCTCTCCCTCTTCCTCCTGCTCAAGTTCTCTGTGGAGTTATTTGGCAGTTTTGTTTTGTCCTCCATGTAATTACAGCCATAGCTTTGATATAAAAATCTGGAAATATTCAGAGAGATCTGTTTGTAATAAGATGTTTTTACTTTCATATGTCAGCCTGACTTTGACATAGACTTTTTTTGTAAAGAGCCTGTGTCATGCCCTTCTCCACTTGTACTGATCCAGAAGGAGACATCGAAACAGACACATACTGTATTACATACAGGCTCATATTAATGCAAACATACTTCTGTATACGTTTTACAGCACTCTAACTAGGTACACTACTTTTGCAATTGTAAGACCCCTTGAAATGATCTGGTCTTTCTGGAAAACTGACCAGTATGCACCACCTTACCGCAACTACTGTCACTATGCCCTTGGACGAGGCACTTAACTCCCATTTGGTTATTGTTGGGCAGCATCCAGGTGTGAATACATACAGTATTTGTATGAATATTGTGTTTATGAATAAAATCACACGTTGTGGAGAGATTAGACAATATTTTGAATTGTACTTATTTTTTATTACATTGGCTGTAAAAATGGCGTAAAACAATCTTTTGTATATTTTTTCATGTGAGAAGTGAATTCCTCTTGTTCAATTTGTATTCTGTGGGCACTGAACTGAACTTGGCAGATGACTGTGCTGTTAAATATAATTTTATTTAATGTCAGTCTGCCTTTTGAAGTTGATGCTACTTTTCTCCTGTCACTTCCCTTTCTTCTGTGTCCTTTCTACTACTCACCTTTCTTTCTTCCCAACCAAAACCTCTTTCTTCTCCTATGTATCCAATGACATCCTCCTCTTCTTTTCACCTCCATCTCACCTCTTCTCTGTCTACCAGGTCCTCCTTCAGCTCCTCGAAATGTGATCTCTTCCATCAATGAGACTTCAGTGATCCTGGACTGGAGCTGGCCAGAGGACAGTGGCGGGCGCAGGGACATTACCTTCATTGTCCTTTGCAAACGGTGTCGTGGTGTTGCTGCTAATGGCAGCAGTGGAGGGACCCAGCGTTGTGAGTCTTGCCGGAGCAATGTTCGCTTTCTGCCAAGAGCCACGGGCCTCCAAAACACCACAGTGACGGTGGCCGATCTGCTGGCCCACACTAACTACACCTTTGAGATTGAAGCACAGAACGGTGTGTCATCATTGGCACCCAAGATGAGGCAGTACGCCGCTGTTACCATCACCACCAACCAAGCCGGTGAGATGTCACAATAGATTGCTAGATGGATAAAGGCATGCTGACAGGAAGACATACTTAATAGAAATAACTTCAAACCGCATGTTTTTGAAGTCTTGGTGTTCATTCCATACAACTCATACACCAAGAGTGAAATCTTACATACACCTAGCTGGGAACCAAATCAACAAATAAATTAATTAGCAACAGTTTTGATAATTGATTAATCATTTGAGTCGGTTTTCAAGCTCATTTTAGCTTGAAAACCAACTCAAATGATTGATTTCTTGGTCCAGCTTCTCCATTGTGAGGATTTCTTTTCTGTTTTATATCATAGTAAAGGATTTTGGGCCGTCAGTTGGACAAACTAGACATTTGTAGACATTGGGCTCTGGGAAACTGTGACCGGCATTTGTTTTCATTTAATGACAAAATTGTGGAAATAATCATCAGATTAACAGAAAATAGCTGTTCGTTCTGGAAAGTCTTGAACATCAAGTAAGACTACACCAGTATCAAAACAGAGACCTAAACTCTCACATAATCTTTATGTAGAGAAAACAAATGCTTAATGTGCTACAAAGCACTTTGTCAATGGCCTCCGGACTCGCTGTTCAGTTTTGATTATCATCAGTTCTACTGTGTGGTTCCAGGCATTTTATCCTCTGTGCATCACTCAAACATTATGTCACTCATAAATAATTGTGTAAATAGTAATGAAATTGCCTGGAAAGTAAGTACTGTAAGTATATGATCATCTTAAGATCATTAATTAAGATCAAGACCAGTCAGCAAGCCCAGCTGCCTAACATCTAACTAACTAACTATGGTGGCCAAGATCATTCAGACACTATTGAATAACTGTCTTATTTAAACTATATGCTGAAGCAAGATGGAACTCAATATCTTAAGGCAGGACAAAATTATTAGAACATAAATTGATAGAAAATAGAGCTAGCCCACACATTTTGCTTAGCTTATTATGGTATATCAAAAGTCAACACTAAGGGAAATAAGTCATTTTAAGTAAGGTACATAGCAAATAACAATTCAAGAGTTTTCAAGGCATGATGAGTCACAATATCCCATCTAAATCACTCTCCCAGGTTAACTGACTGAAATGTTTTTCAAGAAGAATTTTCCAAAAAAACTGGAAGGTTTAGGCTGGCTCGGATTTTAGTTGGTCCTAAGACTGTGAAGTACAAGACCACAAGAGCTCATGTGTATGTGTATGGACGTATGGTACTAATGCAGGAAGAAACATGTATTTTAAATCATAATGTGCAGAATACCACAAGTGTGTGACTTCAAAATAGTAGCTACCTAACACATGGATAATATGCAAGTACTTCTCGCTAAACTGCTCCCTCTTTCTCCCTCTCCCTTATCATATAATACACTAGCCTATAGTTTATGTGCTCCAAACATATGCACTCCAACCATCAGCTCTGGACATTTACAAGGCGATCCCTGGCCACTATTCTCTTGTTTAACGACCAGTTTCGAATGTCTTCCTCCTTCACAAAAAAATATCTCAACCTTTTAATGGACACTCTTAACGCGAAGATGGGCTCCTAAAATTTCCATCAATCTTTTATACAAATACCTCTCCACACATCCAGTCTTTAGAAGAATAAGAAGGCAAAGGGAAATGGTACTTTGAATTTTTTGAGTAAAATAAATCTAGCTGCAGTAGAAAGCGCCAAACCTCAGAAATCCCTGACTCTAGCAAGGAATGTGCAAAAGTCTCGCTGTACATCAATTCATTTTTTTTCTTTTCCCGCTCCCTTCACTTTCTCCTACACAGTTTGCCTTTGTATTTGTTCATGTTTTTGTGTCTCAAGTTTTCGTCTGTTTTCCTCTCAATCATGTCTTTGGTCTTCTTTTGCCTTTCTCTCTTTAACCGGACACAAGATCCTTTATTTCTACCTGTCACCTTTAGGCCCCAACCCATAGCTATACTCTTCTTCTTCTTTATGTGTTTCCCCATTTCTCTGTAGGTCTATTTTGTTCCAGACTTGGTTTGTGGTTTTTAGGCAGAGTGAACAGATGGACATTTCTCTCATAAGTTGTCATACAGCAAGGTCAGACTTACACAATCCATCATATAGATGATGATAGGCATATGGCAAGAGCTGTGAATTTAAACAAAGTGGTCAGAGCAGGTATATTGTGAAGCATTTCTTATGCATTTTTGGTTTAAATTCAGGTGTGGCTTCACTTTGTACCTGCTTTGTTTTAAGGACATATGAGTTGATTTTTTTTTACAGGATACTTTAAAGGGTGCATTTGCTATTTTTAGGTAGCATCATTTAGGCAGGATAGTGTAGTCACAGTGTAGATTGACCACTGGAAAAATCATCTAATGAAGAGTATTAACTTACGATATTAAATATTGAAAACAATATTAAAGAGATCGTACAAGGGGAAGTTTCAAGATTCTAGGTTAAACACACATACACACACAGTTTAGAATAAATACACTCAATCATACAACAATCATAAACTCTCTAAACAAGAAACTTGTCAGTGTGATAAATATGCAAATGCTGAAAGATGTGCGTAGACACAATACGTATACAGACGGATGTCTACTGTGTATGCTCTGCTCTGTGTTGTCACAGCTTGGCTATATTATGAGTGACAACGTCCAGACATGACCTCTTTAAAGTGACAAGACAGGGATGAGAAGTAAATATAGATTTTGTGTGTGTGTTTGTTCAAATCTGTCTGTATTTGTCTGGGTCGAAGTCAAGACTCCAGTAATGTGTTGTTATGAGGAGAAAGGGCAGTGGGGATGAAAAGCTACACACTTTAAGTATAGTCCAAATGATAAAGACAAAACGGTTTGGCAAAGCTTTGGAGTCTTCTGATAGTAAGCATTATAATCTGTGTGGTTAGTCAGGAGGAATCTCTCCGCGATTGGAATATATATTAGATTTGAAGAGGACTTATCAACACTAAGAGGGTTGTGTGTGCTCTGAATATTGAAAGCCATCTTTAATGTTTGAGTGATCATCAGAAGAGATGGATTTTGGTCTTTCCATATGATAGATCAAGCACACACCCACATGCGAGCACAAGAACACACACCTTAACACCACACCCACCATCCCAACCATGCATACACAGCTCTCTCTCTCTCTCTCTCTCTCTCTCTCTAACAAATATCTCAGCCTGCAGCTGCACACTCTCCATCAGCCCTGAGAGTTTACAAGGATTAGGTATGTCAGTGCACTAGCCCCACCCGTCTATACACTTTCTCTCACATAAACACACACGTACAGATGCCAAAGCTGTTAAAAGCCGGATTAAGTGTTTCCCTGGGAAGGAGCCGTGGGTCCTGGCTGCGCTGTCAAGGTGCTGTCAGATAGCTCTCCTCCTTCCACCTCTTTTGCCCTCCACTCATTGTCATAACTATGCTAACAGCAGAGTAACTGTGATCCACATTTAGAGTAGTCTAATAACAGTCTGAACTACAGCTGAACTTGGCAGAATGGGTTTGACAGAAGAAAACACACGCACATACAATATACACACATGCCTACACAAATCCCTTTTTCACCTGCTTATTGATGATGTGGTTATTGGTGACCACTTTGAAGCACTCTCATCAATATTTCATTTGAGTATGTGTTAACATATCAATACTGTAAACCTACAAGATCTGAAGGTGGTGATGATCAGTAGCTAATTAATTTTTGACATTTCATTTCTTTTAATTTAATTAAACATAAAATACAATACATTGTCATGGATTAATACAGTGATTTTTAACCTTTTTGGCTTGTGACCACACGTTGTCATAAGACAATTCCCTTCCAGACTCCTTATATGGTTTAATTCAAATAAATGTCCGAGGCTCTAAGAGGTAAAACTCTAAAATACTGGTCCTTATTGTGAAATAAAAGTCCCCCAAAAACAAATTTGTGAAAGGAGAACATTATTTCTTATTTCCTCTCCCATTAATCATCTCACAACCCCCTCCGATTTATCTGGTGACCCTTGGGAACCACTGGATGCAACTACATAATGGTATAAAGTCTTTACCGTTACAACAGTAAAATGCTGCTTATGCACTGATGCATCTGTACTGACAATCTAATAATAAAATATCTAATAATATACTAGTCATAGACACAATTTTCTGCAGAAAGGATACTTTTACTTTTGATACTTTAAGAACATTTAGCTGATAATACTTCTGTACATTTCTTAAGTAAGATTTTAAATTCAGGATATTTACTTGTAGTGAAGTACTTTTACATTGTTGTATGGGAATTTTTACTTACTTATTAATTTCATACTTATTCCACTGCTGCCAATGAACTGCTGTCACTTCCAATAGTACACTTCTGTTACTGTACGAAATAAATAGACGTGTTGCATTATGTCCCTCAAATCACAGGTGAGTGACACTGAAGGCCAGTTTTTAAGGACATTATGGGCCTGGTTTGCTGTATCACTTTTACACTTATATCAGAGACAGAAACAGAGAGTGACAGCAAATTAAGTGCTTGGCAATAGACATACATAGAGAGAGAGAGAGAAGCGAGGAGAAGGAAAAGGCAGAGGAGAGGAACTTGAAGCTGCCTCCAAGCGGCCCAGACACAGTAAATCATTACCACCATAAACCACAGTGCCAATAAAAAGCACAGCCTCACCCCGCTATCAGAACCAGAGGGAGAGGAGGAGAGGAGGAGCAGGGGGTATAGAAACAGATTCTCCCCATCTGGATTCATTACAGGAGAAAAAATAACTTCCCGCGGAAATACACACGAGTATATGCACGGAATACACACACAGGCGCACTCTGCAGCTATATAATCACAATCAAGAAAGGCTCGAACATTTCAAAGACAAACATGTTTTTTCCTGTGGTCTAATAAAATTAAAAGTCGATGCCTCAGATGCCGGGCTGGCCCCGGAGCTGCCTGGCAATTAGAGAGCAGTAAAAAAGGGAAATGAGAAAGGGAGTGAAGAGAGAGACAGAACGAGGGAGGGGGTGCAGGGCTTGATAGAGGGAGGGATGTGCTGAATTACTAGATTGGGACCATGTGAACTCCCTGAGGCAAGGCGATGCATGGGTGAAGGATTGGTGAGGAAGATTGGCGAGGGAGAAATCACCACACCGAAAGGGATGGGGACAGCAGTGAGAGAAAGGGAAAGGTTTATAGGGTTTCAAATTTAAAACACAGCACTTTTCTGGGAAATGCCGAAAACAACAAGCAACAATAGACACTACAATAAAAGTCTTAAGTATTCTTACCAGCTCCAGAGATAGTTAACATGGTAAGCAAGCATAACCTTGTTTTTCTTTATTTGGATGAAATTAGCCAGTGATTCCACCCAGAGATTACTTCTCGATTTTCGAGCTGGCAGTCTTTTATGTGTCTGCTGTTTCTAGTTACTACTCTATTTTCCTGTATTTATTCTGGCATCATTATCTTTCCTTTCAAGAGGCTTTCTTAGGAAAAGCTAAGCAAACACCCTTTTTAGAATCGTACATTTCAAAGATTTTGATCAAAGATCTGTTTTTCACAAGGTTAGGTTTAGTCTGTATACTGTAGGCTTGTCACGAGACAGGGATGTGGGTATATACTGAAGAAAGAGAGTGTCAAGATGATAATACAACTACCATTGACATGCAGTTATGCTGCCACTACTGGTATGAAAACACTATAAAACTGTAATATATTGATTCATGCAATTTCATGGTAAAATGGATAAGGTTTTGTTTGGATGAATTCGCACAGAGGTGAAATGACGTTAGGTACTACATGTGTTAGAACCTGTTTGTGTGATTATTCAAGTCTGCATAAGTGTACATCGTCTCGTTCCTGCCTACCAATGCACAGCCTTTACTGCAGCCCCACTGGGCAGCAAACTGAATTAGGCTAACAGGAACCATAGACAATTGCCAGGATGCAACACCGGGGACTGAACTTCCACTGAACCTCACCATAAAGGAACTCACTCAATCTCTTTCACTCTGTGTCTGTCTCCCATCCAGCTCCCTCGCCGGTTACAGTAATCAGAAAGGAGAAGACGTCTCGAAACAGTGTCTCCCTGTCCTGGCAGCAGCCAGAAAGACCCAACGGCATTATTCTCGACTATGAGATCAAATACTACGAAAAGGTTGGTGCAGGATCTGTCACTGTTGATGCTTCACCTTGTGTGCCTTTGACCAAGGCAGTATCATAAACTGCACTTCTTAAAGACATAGTTCATTTTAGTAAATACGTTTTTTTGCTTTCTTGTTGAGTGTTTGATGAGGAAATTGATACCATAATCCTATCTGTCAGGTTAATATAAGACTGCAGCCAGCATATAATGGCATATAGTGAGCTTTAGAGTTGCTTGTTGCCTTTGGACAGAGCCAGGCTAGCTGTTCTATCCCTGGATGTACTAAGGAGAACCAGGTTTAAACCATTCATGAAAGTTGCTCACTGGGCGCATATTCTGACACCAACACCAATAGAGCCTGTGTACTAGAGGCCTTCTCCAGGCGTGACGGTTGAGGGCAGACACATTCGAGTCGGCCAACTTCCTGCTGGCTTCCCGCACACATGAATGGGATAAAATAATTTTTGCTAGACACCTGTTGACCATAAAATTGTTACTTTGTGGTGATGTGAAAAGAATGGGAAAAATACTTTCGGACCAGTGTGCGTGACACAATGGTGCAAAAGTTGTGGTCACTATGCCAAAATGGCTTCGCAGCCCAGCGCTGTTTGTGGGATCTTTATCCTTTTTACAGTCTTTGCACTATTATACAGTATTTACTAGATAAATATGAGAATCGTATAAATATTTTCATCTTACACCTGGCAAGAAAAGCTAATTAGCAAATTTCCAAAATGACAAGTTGTCGTCTTAAGGCCCCTGTTTGCTGGATTGTTTTTGTTTTCTATGTGCTATATGTTTGGAGCCAAAAGTCATAATACAAAACATAACAGATGGGTCATGTAAACTGGTTTTGATTTTTGGGGGGTTAAAATATTTGAGGTTTTTCCGTTTTTTTTTCTTGCTTTTATGTGCTATGTTGTGGCTTGCTCTCACTATGGCTTAACAGTATGGTGAAGTTTGCCATAAATACATCTTAGTTTCATCTTCAATTTGAAATATTCTAGTCATGGTTGCTACACACATTATAGTGAGATATAGGGAAAATTAATTGATTACAATGAATGATAACAATATGACTGCCAATATATAAATAGACTTTTTCTATGTGAATTGTGCACCAATATTGCACCAATATGACTACTTTCTTAAACAAATAACTTTATTTTTATTTTTTTTAATACTGAAATGAAATATTTTTTAACATATGCATTGTCCATTCTGCCAATTCTAGACACTGTTGAGAGTTGCGCTTCTCTGTTACTCTAATTCTTCATTAGATACAGGAAATGACCAATAATAAAAACAGCCAATAACATCGGTAATTGATATATTAGTTGGGCTTTAATAAGTAGGTATAACTAATGAATGATTATTATTATTATTTCAAAGAGCTTTAGTGACACAAAAGTGATAAACAGGCTGCAAAAACAGCATGAAACCGATGTCTAGTATCTCTTACTATAACAAGCAAAAAATTTGTGTTTTCTTAGCTTGCATTCTCCTTGTCTCATTTCCTTTTTCCACTATCCTACCTTCCTCCTCTACTTCCTCAATCCTCTCTTCTCCCCTTTTTCTTGTTTGTCTCTTTGTCTTCGTTCTTCTGTTCCTCACTCCTCTCATCCCTCACTTACTCCTCTCATCTCCACTTTTTATCTTTCCCTCTATTTCACATCCTGTCCTCCTCTCCCCTCCTCTCCCCTCCTCTCCTTAATGGAGACAAGTTTTATGGCAGACAGTAAATGCGTCTGTGGGGTCGCTCATTCCTCTGTGAGGGAAATTAGTGCAGAACGAATTACACTGGCTTTCAGCACCAATGCTGTTTCTATGGCTGACATTTGATGGTGAAATTAGCCGTGGATGCAAGTTTAATCACTCTGGCAGATTCAGTGTGTATGTGTGTGTATGTGTGTGTCCCAGATCACAGTTTGCTTGAATGCCAACAGTGGCCCCTAATCTCTTGATTAGTAGGCCGACAGAAGCTGTTTCCCCGCTAAACTCTGTTCCTTGCTCAGCCATCCTTACCTAAGATGTTAGAACAAGGCTGGAAAACAGCGAGAGGGTAAGTTAAAGACTGATACTGGGTCAGAGCTCACTGCAGGTCTAATTCCTAGTTGTGGTTTTTCAGTCGCACACAGCACAAATGCATATTCATTAAAAGAGGATAGGGACAAGAGTGAGAAGGTGGAGCTTAAGGAAGAGTCTGTGTGACAGACTTTTATATTGAAAAATCTCTGGGGCTTTGCACTGATCCTTGTTAATCACATTGTCTCTCAGGAATTACTGGAGACACTCAGGGACAGACACATAAACACACACACCTACGCACAAACCAAGTTCCCAGAGGATTCTCCACAGCAGCCATACATACCCAGGGATTTCAAACCCCAGACAAAAGGCCCTTCCATGCAGAAGAGCGAACAGGGACAACCGTAGGAGACCCCTATAACAACCCAGGATAGAGGCCTCTTCATGTGGCAGGCAGAGGGACGCTGATGGCCTCTAGCATGCCAAGGATCAAGGCCATAGGAGGACAAGAGCTGGAGCACGAATTCCCCACACCAAGACCACACCATGACTCACTTATGAGACAGAAAGAGGCTTTTAGAGACAAAGACACACGCAGACATAATTGCATATACACATAAACAGGATGGTGAAACACAGAACAGAAACAGACGGACAGAGATTAAGAGAGAACTTTTAGCAAGATGTTCAGATTTGCAGAATCAGCCAGAGTTTCTGCTTTTATGTGTTTGTTTGCTTTTTCTCTGTCTGTATTTACACAAGTTTAAAACAGAAATACACTGTGTACATTATCGTGTAATCTGATAGCAATTTACAGATGACTCTAGCTTCTCTTAATGTAGAAAAGTGAACATTTCGCCAACAACCGCAAAACATCACTCAAAGCAAAATACTCCTGTATAGTAGATTAATTACCCAACCGACCAATAGATCCGTTTTAGGGTCAAACCAACAGCCGACAAGGAAAGTCATACAATAACAGCTATGTTTTCATTTGGGGGTTGAAAAATCAAACAAGACTGTTTTGTGTAAGAAGCGGGACAAGTAGGGCCATTTTAAAAGTTGATATATTTAATTTGTATAGCTTTGGGCTCTATAATACGAGGCAGAACACAAATATTAATCGTCACAAGTCATTTAGTCTCATACCTCTTTATATCCAAAGTGCTGATTGGACTTCTCTTGCTTGAAGTTATGCATTTCCTGCCAACTGATGAAAACATGAACTTTATAATCTTCCATGTGCACACAGTATTTCACTTTAGCATGCTAACTCATAAATTATGCTGAGTCTTTGGAGGCTCCATGATAACTCTAAGTGAGGCATTAGCAGGTCAGTAGCATAAATAACCTTCAGTGTGTGTGGCATCTTTCCAAAATTGTAAAAATTACATTGTATGAGTGACACAATCTACAGAGAGTTTTACACTTTGTGAAACATTTTAAAGTTTCCATTAAAAGTAGGGAGTTGGTTAATTTACCACAGGAGTTTAACCAAAGTTACATGAAATAAATACTACTTTGGGAGCAACATGAACAATCACATTTCCATTCCTAGTTTAAAGGGAACTGAAAAGGGAAAAAAACATGTGGTTGGAACTGATGCACTGACAGTCCCTATATTATACTGATACTAGGTGAGGACAGTATCATAAACTTAGTAATAAGTTACGATGTTAGACATAGTAAAAGAATTAGAAGTGTGTTAAGTTCACTGCAAATTAATTCCAGATATGTTCTAAGTGTCTCTTGGTATGTTTTCCAGGGCTTGAAATAATACGATCTAGTACTTAGAATCTTTAGTCAAATGTTTTAATGATTAAGCACTACCTCCCCCCATGCTACATTTTTCATGCAGTTTTCATGATTTGTTTGTCAGAAGGCTGATGGATCTCTAATAAAGTTATGTTGCTGAGTGAAGAGGTTCATGGTATTAATAGCTGACATGGCTCATACCGAGCAAATCCTTGCAGCTCATAATTTCGAATTAACCCCATCTAGCCAGTCCTTTGCCGCTGTTTTTGCCTATGCTGCTCTTTACCCCAACACATACCACTGTGTCACACGGTCATGAAACCAGAGGCCCAAGTTTAGAAGGGCAAGGGCTGTTCCCGTACTATGTATCCTATATATGGGAATTCTTAGGGAATGTTTGGTGATTTTCTTGGGAATTCCCAACCAGAATGCTTCCCAGAAGAAAAGAGGTGTTTCATCTTTGGAAATCCCAGGCTAACTATATGATCTTCCTGTCGCTGTAACCGGTTAAAGGGCGCTCTACAGCCGATAAGGCATTTCCAAATGCACTTTGTGAAAATAGAATTTGTGGGAATACACTTTGCTGATTATTTTTGCATGTTTTATCACTGTAATCTAAAGAGCAGAGAAAGAGCTTAAAATCCACTTTAATTTGGGCTGTTTATTTAGTCTTAGATGGAAGGAATGCTGGCTGAAACACTGTATTTACAAGACTTGTACTGAACATCTCCTGTTTTTGAGTCTGTATGAGTTTGCATCTGTGTGTGTGTGTGTGTGTGTGTGTTGTACAAGCTATAATTTTCTACAGCTTTGTTTAGATTGTCAAAGCAGAACGCAGCACAGAGGCCATATTAAATTCTAGCAGTGTTCTGGTGAGGCACACACACATACACGGACACACGCAAGTGGTCAACTCACACAGCTTATCGGGCTGCAGTGTGCATAAAAGAGAGGTGTCTGACCTGAGTTTCTTTCTCTGTCCCTCTGTATCTCTCTCTCACACACACACACAAAGGTGCTTGTGCCACACCTGTGTGTGATTTTCAGGGGATCACATGCTGTCTTGAACGCGGAACAGTGACAGGCTGCGAGTAGATTTATAGTTGTGATGAAGAGTTGTCCCAGTGCAGGTCTGGTGTATCAGTTACTTCCTCACACATATAGCAGTTTAAAAAGCTTTGTGCACTATAAAAGTCTGATCCACTCCATTAATGGGCGTGAAGTTTCTTTTAGACGCTGCTTGTGTGTGTGTTTGAATGTCTATGAGTGTTTATGCCGTTGCCTGTACCAATGAGTGCCTCTTTATAAATGGGTCTATAAAATGAGGATTTGAATATGCCTGAACATGGTTCGGCCTTGAATGATTTTTATGAGATTGGCTACGTTGCAAAACATGTAGCTCATTTTCGGGATTGTTGAAGTCATCCCTAATAGGTTGTCATTAAGATTTAATATCGTCCTCGTCCTATTTTCCCCCTATTTAACAGTTTGTGGCATAAAATCGAACTGGGTCAATATTAATGTGATTGCAAGCCTGTCCTGAGCATGGATAGACTCAGCATTTTTGACTTTGGACAACTGCAGACATGCAATGAGGCACAGACAGTGAAACACAACATTTGGTGTAAACTGTATTTTTGGTTTAAGCAATCATTTGGCTTCTTTAACTGAAGTTTTTTCACACTGGTGCCGAATTATGTTGCACTGTGCTGTGCCTTCTGTCCCCTGATACTGACGGGCTGCTTGTAAAGCTGCCGATCACTCTCATATCATTCTTTATTAGTAATCTCACACACACATAAAACAAAACAAACACAAAGCTATGTGATAAATAGAATTACATATAGCATAGTTTATGCATGTTTTGCATTATTTATGCGTTATAAAATGTTTGACGCACTGTAGTAAATGGGGTGTAACTAAATGGGACACACATTCTGCTTCATTCCAACAACACTAATTGTACTGGGTCCTCCTCTTATCCAAACTGTGGAAATGTCACTGCACAGAGCCAAAATCAAGGGATTACTTTCTATCTTTTCTCCTCTACCTCTTCTCCCTCCTGCCCTCCAATCTTTTCTCCACAGTTTTTTTTTTCATCGTCCACATCTGGAAACAATGTGCTGAATGTAGACTTGGTGTGTAAATCCTCCTGTTGTTGTATCAGTGGAGATCAGTAGGAGAGAAGTCATAAAATTTAAAAGGCATAATTCATCAGATTGGGAAGAAAACTGCCAAACTGTCTGGGATGTTTGTGTGTCTGTCGGTGGGTGTGTGCAAGTGTGTGAAAATGTACGTTCACATAATGCATCCTGTGTTATATTGTACATACTGTATACTGTATTCATCCCTAACCCTAACCCACTCCACTCCAATCCAGACTAAATAGTCTAGTATAACTAAAGATAAAAAGAAAGAAAAACTACTTGTCTTACAATTATTGAATTCCTATCTCTCTTCCTTTGACCGCCTTGTCTTACAGGAGGAGCAGGAGACCAGCTACACCATCCTTCGTGCCCGGGGTTGTAACGTGACTCTGAATGGTCTGAAGCCCAACACTGCCTACCTGTTGCAGATCAGAGCTCGCACTGCTGCTGGATATGGAGCCAGCAGCCCCAGTTTCCAGTTTGAGACAAGCCCCGACTGTAAGTTCAGCACAGAATAGAAGTTTTAAAGTAATTCTTTTATTACTGTACTTGAAATATGGTTAGTCTATGTTGGGATTGCTGATTAATATGGGGCCAGGACCAATACTGGCCTGTCACAAAAAATAACTCATAATAAATAGTGAAATTCTGGAGCCATTCTTTATGGAAACCACACAAGTATGCATGTTATGTTTTTGTCCTGGGTCTTTGCTTCAGAAGCTTTTCTATACAATAGACTTGCATTCTGGGGAAACATTCTTCCATGAAACTTAAACCAAATTTAAATATATGGGGATTTACTGGCACAGGTCAGCTGTAGTAGCTTCAACCAGCTGAATTTTTGTTGCAACATTGTTGGTCTTAAAAATCAATATCATGTGAACTTTGTTGCAAAGGACAAACATTTAACAAACTGCTGATGTTCATGTTTTACTTGAATGCTATTAAGGACATCTTCAAATTAGAGTAGTTGTCTTAATACTGTTTAGCTGTGTCCGTTTTTGTTTTATTTTTTTGTTGTCATAGTACAGAGTGAGATAAGGGCTGTGGAAACTTTAATGCCAAGTGTCCTGAAAGACACTTTAACAACTTTTATATCCTCTTATAAATAAATATATTGTATTAAATCAAAGGAATACTTTAAATTGATAATATACTGTAGATGGTGAAGTAGCACTTGTGTGTCTATGTGTGTATTTGAATTTGTGTGTTACGAAAAAGGATTCACGCTGCTCTTTACCTGTTGCTGTCTTCCTTTCAGCAGCCTTCTCTATCTCCAGTGAGAGCAGCCAGGTTGTTCTGATCGCCATTTCCTCCGCCGTGGCCATCATCCTACTCACTGTGCTGCTCTACGTCCTGATTGGCAGGTCTGTCCAGTCACTTGACTTGATTATCGCTGAATATTTTCTCCTCCAATCACAGCAAGCCTTTTACTCTCTCCCTTCAGGGGTAACTGAAGGTTTTTTTTTCAAAATGACCATTTACCTGCCAACACTACATACTATGAATTTTCACCAAATATGTTTCCCTCTATTCCTCCCCTGTAATTCCTGTAAAAGATACTGTAACAGCTGTATTTAGGTGTACATGGGTGTATAGGAGAAAGCTAAGAATTATGTGTGTGTGTGTGTGTGTTGTGTGTGTGTGTGTGTGCCTGCGTGTGTGTGGCTCAAGTTGGCAGCCAGTACTGTTCAGAGACAGTATAAATCCATGGCTCATTATAAGACTTACTGATCCTCTCTTGGCTTATAAGAACTGGGATTACACATACACACACACGCGCACACACACACACAGCACTCGCTAGCCTCCAGGCTGGGCCAATGGGTGAAGTCTTATTGGGAGATGTGGCACTACTTATGACCTTTCTCTGTTTGGATTGGCAGGTTTTGTTGCCACAGCAAATCCAAACATCCTGATGAGAAAAGACTGCATTTTGGCAACGGCCACTGTAAGTACTGGATTCGATCTATCCTATCTGCACTTTACTGTTCACTGAGTAGAAATATGACTAGGTAGCTGCATTATAGGTAGTCTGATAGTTACAGAGATGTTTTTCTCAGCATTTTCACGCATCTTTACGGACAGTGGTTGTTTGAGAGTAGCTATTTCCAAGATTGAAGTGGTTTCCCCTTTACCTCGGTTCGTTTGGTCATATGAGAAGACAGTAATCGGACCGAGACCATGTTGAGAAGGAGGTTTCTCGGTCCATTTGCAAACCAATCCTGGAGGCTTCATTTGGAAAGGGAACAAGATTGGACTGTACTCCCAGCCAGTTCCAGCCAACGCTGAGAATTAAGGTTTAAATAATGTCTAATTATAGTCCTTTCCATTGATACATTTATGACCAGTGACAAAAAAGTCTCACTCACAGGGCTTTTTTTTCTTTATATTCCCTGAGCTTCCTCTTTGTTGCTTGTTCTCCTTTACTCATACACGACATCTTATTTATTAGGAATACTCCTACCTTTAACCCTGACCCAGTTTTTGGCCTCCAAACTCCCCAGGCACTGAACTGAAGCTGTCCACTGCTTCATGAATAGTGAGGATGGGTCAGATGCAGAGCATAAATTTACCCACAGGGACTAATAAAATAAAGCTTTATTACTTAAAGGATAGGTTCCCTTTTTTCTCCAACTCTTTCTTGAAACAATACTCAAATGCCTATATAGTATATTGAGACAGTTTTTAGCTGCTGTGATTATTCCTCCTGCACATACTGGCCATGAAGTCTACAATCTTCTTTCTGAGCAAATGGGCATTCTTGAGTTTAGCCAAAGCTAATGTGAGACTTTTGCTCTCTGACTTAGACAAAGTTGGTATATTACAAAGTTAGTCTTTTTAGTACAAATTCCCTCTTTGTGTTACTATCCCTCCACTAATGCCAAGCAAGGAAACACTGTCCGGGGAAAAACACATTTTAAGAACCTACGCTTAAGTCAACTGTCTTCATGCTTATTTGTTTAGATTTAGTTTATCGGAGTATCTCACAAAAGTGTTGAGTCATTCTTTGTTAATTCTTTTGTGTGTTGTTTATATCACAAATCAGCCACACATTGATGCCTTTATGAATTTCCTGATTGAGATTTACTGAAGCACATAAAAACAAAATAAAGATTTTACTTGAAAATATGCCAAATTGTTCAACTTATCAGCATCTGCAGGCCGCTGTTATTCTGACACATGATTGATGTATTAACTGGCCTTAACCTGTTTCTTGAAGGAAATTCTTTATGAAAACTCAGTGAATGAGACAATAAAGATTACATTATCTCTAATGTTTTGGTTTTGTTGTGCAGTGTTCAGCGTAGACGCATTATCACTTATCACCAGTATGTTTCGATTCCTGTTTTTCATTGTAAAGCTGAGCACTTGCGAGGTGACATGTCGTTACAAAGTTTAAAGTTATTAAAAATGTTCAGAGGACACACAGTTTTTAAATGGTCATTAACTGATGCAACCTGCTCTCTGCTGCTGCAGTGCGTCTGCCGGGTATCAGGACCTACGTAGACCCACACACCTACGAGGACCCGAGCCAGGCTGTGCACGAGTTTGCCAAGGAGCTGGACGCCTCCTGCATTGCCATCGATAAAGTGGTGGGAGCAGGTGAGAATGAAGGAATACACTTGACCAGACATTTCTGCATACACAGACACTAGACAAGTTATTTTAGACAAGTAAAATGTTATTATGGCTAAAGCTATATTGCAAAATGACAAGTTATGGTTAAATGTTGAAAACTTTGGTAGATAGCTTCACTAGTACATTTAGTGAACCCAATTGTCTTGAACTGAATTTTCTGAAGCAATTAATTATTGCCTCACTGAATAAAGTAGGAACATAAATTATAATAAATCAAGATCGGATCACCAGTTTGCCTAGGTTATCAAAGGAAAAGTTTATCAGTGCAGAAAACAGGCACTGAAGAGTTATTCCAGATTTTAAATAAGTGTAAAAATAGAAACTAGATTAAGATAAATAAATGGTTTCTTCCTCTCCCTGACCTTTTCTTTCCCTCTCTCACCTCATAGTACCTTACTTTCTTACTCTTTCGCGCTCTGTTTAAATGACAAAGACGCACCAAGTGCATGCCACACACTGAAAAAATGCTTGTAGAGCTCCTATATATCTGCATTCTTCATGCAGCAGGCTAGTTTAACTTTGTGCCATATACTGCACAGCTGGGAATGAGAAGAATTTAATGCCCGAGCTTAAAGTCCCCTCTTTCCAGCCCTCCTCTATAATGGAGTTTCATTTCTACCTTTGCTCTTTCCTTCTTTCATCCTTTTCTCTTAATACCCTTCTTTCTTTACATTCCCCATAGGCAATTGCTCTAATTCTGAATTACGTCTAATGATCACAACAGTAAAACAAGCTTCCTCTGCTCTCCTCATGTTCTCCCTGATAACTTGAGCAGGAGTGCAGACGGGAGGGTAATGCATTGTGATTCATGTCGAGTGCAGGCAGGATAGATGGAGACTAAAGCACACAGCACATAACGGCAGGCCGGTCTCCAGAGTCCCACCAGCCCTCCACACTGTAAAGCTGTCAGGACGGCCTGAGAGTCTAATACCTGACTCCACACTGGACGACGCTACACTCCATTTTTCATAGTACATAGCAGAGACAAATCATATTAATCTCTATAGGACTACAACGATACATCGGTAGATATTGGTCTTTTTTATTAGAAATCAGATACAGACAAGTCAGTGTTATCCACTATCATATAAGTATTTGTGTTCACTTTTTACTCAGTGTAGAATCTATCAATATTGCATAGGTTCTCTATGGGAATCCCTTCTTACGAGTTTAATGCAATATTGCAACTATATAAAATATTGTATTACAAATATATAATTAATACCACCATCATGTATCACCCTTCTAAAACCTATGAGTTGAACCCCAGTACCCTTACACACACATAGTTGAGTTCACACTGGAGTAGGCTATACTACAGTATAATATACATTTTTAATGCGCACATTGCATAGCTGAGACAAAGGATATTTATTTTAGTCCATACTTACATGAAGTTCAACATCACATTGTGTAATATGTCTATTTTTATCTATGCTGGAAAGTAATTGTGAACTCATGTTCAGGAGGTAAAAATTATATCTTCCTTATTAACAAATAATTGCCTTGCATTCACGCCACAACAAACTTGGCCACTTGGGGCAAACTCTCTTTAGTTTATCCACGGCTGCACTTAGTTTAAGATTCACACATTTGTTCATTTATACCTTTTCATTTCAAAAAGATGATTTTTTTGTTACCTTTCAGCAACCTTAGTTCCCGTGAGGCTTTGACATTAATTGCACACTTTTGGGATATACTGTGTTGTTGTTACATGTGAGTGCTACGAAAATAGTAGTTATACCTTGATTAAAATACCAACATTTTAGTAACCAGCACGTGGAAACACCAATTTATCTTAGAATATGTACAGTATATTGGAACATTCTGATGCTTTTAGAAACCCATTGAGTTATAAATGCTAGTGGTAAAAGGGTTAGCTTGGAAAGGGAGTGGGACTTCAGCTCTCTACTCTAAATCTATTGCAAAACAAGTAAATGCAAAGTGAACACAAAAGGTCAACATTAAAGCTTAAGCTACGATGTAAACATTTCTGTCCATCAGCTTGAATGCAACGTACCACCCATCTGTGTGATTTTTATGAAACTATGTAAGCACTCACAACAATACACAACATACCTCTTCTTTCTCCATCCCTGCCTCAATCCCCATCTGTCTTCATTAAACATGTTAACAAGACTTTGATCTTCTTGCCAATCGGTGATTGTGTGTTAAAAGACAGAACACATACTCCACTCTGCTTACATGGGTCAGACTTTCACATCAAAGTGGGTTACCTAGCTCCACTCGGAGCAGGAAAGAAGTGAGTGTCCCTAATCAAGCCTTATTAGACCGAGATTTTCTTTCTTGGAGTGACCACATAAAAAGGTGCCTCGGCCTGGCTCGTCTGTCCACTGCTGACGGCCAGAAGAACAGAGCATAGCAGGAAAGGCTGCAGGCATGCATTTGATATTTAAACAGGTTGTAATTATTAAGTTCTCCCAGACCCTGTTTTTCAAGTCCAAGGTTTGACCCATGCTGTCTGATCCAGAGCTGCTATGGGGAATGATTGTACCGGACTGAGAGGGATCTGTACATATCTTAGCTATGACATCACCGCCCATGGACAAACACAATATATGCACATGCAGTAAAACACTCACACAGAGATACATACACAAGGACATGCACTTACCCTCTACAGTCCAGCCGAATGCCTGTGACCAGCTGCAACATGGAAACTTACAGTCACTATTGAACCACACGCATTCACACACACAGTCATGGGTACATATGGGCTGATCTAAACACGCATATCCCCTCACCAGCGAGGAATGCTAATTGATCTCTCCCAGAGTGGATGTTGAGTCACGCTGCGCTTTGATACGGCGTTGAGAGTTGTAAGGTTACTTTGCTGTCTGTTCAGTGTGAAGTATCTGGAACGAGGATTCGAGTGGATCAATTTCAAAGTATATTACCACACGTGTTGTCGTCACTGTAGTTAGTGGTCATGGACATAATTATGCAGTGATTTCTCTCCAAAATCAATAAATACATTTCCTGATTAATGGGAGTTAAGTCATGACAGATCTTTATCAAGATCCTCTTTGATCTGCAGCTTCATCCTTATATTCTGACACCTCAAACAACAGTTGAACCACTATTTTATTTCAGTGCACAAGAACTGCACATACAGTACTTGCCTCATGCTCAGCTTGTTATCAAAGCTCTCAATGGTAAAATTGACCTAGCCATCCATGAGTGACTTCATGCTTCCTTTAAAAAACAGATGAACACAGCTGTTCTTTGTACGTTTTAAGTGGGCTCAGTATGAAAATATACTCATAGGTTTCCGGACTACGCAGCTAGTTTAGTTATACCTAATAAGTTGCCCTGAAGTGAGATCCTTGTACAGTTAGTTGCAATAGTTAATCAGGGGGGCTACTTTCCTTTCTTAACTTTCTTCAGACTCAAATATGCATTTGACATGATTTATGTGAAACAAAAGTTTCGTGAGTGTAAAGTTAGCATGAGAGCATAAGACCCAGGTTACAAAAACACTAGAATTTTCCTTGCAGTTAAAAGCATTAGCTTTTCTACAAATTGAGTTATTTCCTAGTTAAACTATAAATAATTAATTAAAGACTATAAGATAAGATGAGTTCTATAAGGAATTAAAATATTAATCTGCATATGTATTAGCTTCACACAACAGCTACCCATTAATTACTCATGAATTTTCAAATGGACAAACATTTCATAGAAATATATGCAGATACATTTATTTCTATGATCATAAGACAATCCAAACGCATAGCATTAAATATAAATCACTGCGTTAGTAGTTAGAGAACTGAAATCTGGACATGTGCAGCATATATTTGAGATTTAAAAAAACATTCATTTTGTTTTGTTGCATCCTCTATGATTTAATCTGTAGGTGAGTTTGGCGAGGTGTGCAGTGGTCGCCTGAAGCTGCCCAGCAAGAAGGAGATCTGTGTGGCCATCAAGACTCTTAAAGGAGGATACACGGACAAACAGAGGCGGGACTTCCTCGCTGAGGCGTCAATCATGGGACAGTTTGACCACCCTAACATCATCAGGCTGGAGGGGGTGGTAACACGCAGTAAGTGCATCCATGACTCACTTTCAATATATTTCATATTATTCTATTAAAACTAGAATATTCTTTTTTATAAATGATGATTTCTACTTCAAAGGAAATAAATTTGAACACATTTTGAGAAACAGCTGGCAATAATTCTTAAAGTTTAAGCACAAAAATCAAGAAGAACAGAACACAATAAAATACAGTTAAATAAAATAGAGAAAGGAAATATCATTTGCATTCACATTCCATCACAGATCCGGCCTCACCAGAGAGTCTTTTTACCGATTCCGGATTTGCAATTGTCTTTGACAAATGGCTCTTAAGTGGCCAACACTTCTGTGAAAGAGCGCAGGAGTTTTATTGAGTTGCCATGGTGTAAATCTCTGCAGATCAATGTGCTCTGATCAAAGCCTGTGTCCAAAGCGGGCATAAATCCATAAATCCATATCTCTGACTTGCTCCCCTCTGGGCCTCTTTATAAGACTATCATTAGCACACAGAAGGCCTCTTTAAAAAGGAATGACTGCAGAAAAAGGGAAATAATGAGTCTGAACTTTGTCGCTGAGAAACGGGCCTGGCCTCTATCTCTCCCTGCGGCACCAGGCTTGTTAAGTAGTTCTGCCAGTATGGTTTATTCTAAAGAGTAGAATAAAATACACGGAGACCTTCCCTTACTATTTTGTCCTCAATTTTTGGTTCCTCTTTTATTTTGTGTTTTTCTTCTTTTCTTCATCTCTGCTTTTTTGTGTGATCTCAATGCCTTAATTGCTTCCTGCCTCTTACATTTCAGTCATTTGAATTTGGTGACTTAGTAGCATGACTTCTTCTAATCAAAAACAGTAACGCCAAATAAGGAAACAAAATGTAATGTGCAGACAGCAGGAACAGACAGGACATTCAAACAATATGGTGTTAATTAATCCTCCACACCCTATTGGTCCTTCTTTTTCTGTTTTCTCTCTCTGCAATTACAGTTTTTGCAGAACTTGTCACGTCAAACAACTGCCAAAAAATCCCCTCATTAACTGAAAATGATATATTTCAAACAAAACGAATGATTCATAATTTGAGTCACCACTGACTTCCCAGGGAATAATGTTTCAAAATTGTCATTTATACATTTCATGGTGAGATTTCTTGCAACCATTCTTGTTACCATATACTTTTTCTGTAAGAATTCTTCTGAGTCTAATATAATGATATATAATTCAGTGAAAAGGTTGCTAATAGCAAAAAAACAGCTAATTGTTTGAATTTTGACATTTGGACATAAGGAAATTCTGTCAAAACTTTTATAAAGAAAACACATTCACTCACAAATTCAGCTTTGTTCTTGCCACCTTGTTATTCAGCCTTGAACACAGCACATCCTGAAAGTGAAGAGCGTTTTTTTTGTGTTATCCGTCATCATTGAGACTGTTTGTCTAATACATCTTACACCACTCTTCCTATTAATGTCCATCCAGTGAGAAATGTTGCAATAACACAAGACTGTGGTTTAATTTGTTGCTTTTAGACTAATAGGGAAAGCCCAATATTCAGTGCTATGAATTTGTGTGTGTGTGTTTGTACATGACTTTTGGAGGGATACCCTGAACACATGTGCGTGAGCTGAAGCAGCATAAGTGCAGGGCATAGTTTTAGGAGGTCCATTTGATATGCTCTAAGACACACCTACACACACACACACACTGCTGTAGGGTGATTTATTAAGCTGCTCCTGTTAATTCTTAATAATCCTGAGACTTTCACACCCCATTTACCTTGCTGCTGCTTTTGGCTGATCCACAGGCTTTATATTTGCAGGCACACACACACATGCATGTACTGTTCTCTCACCGTCCATACACAAACACATCCAACACATTGCACGACAAACACACACACATACACACACTCTTGTGTTCACAGAACAAATGGGGCTTGGGGGCCTTTATCTTTGCTGCCAATGTTGAGAATAGGGAGAAAGAGGGAAGGGAAGAGGGCGGAGGACAGGAGGGAGCACCGGGTGTGTGTGTTCCCGTCTATGACTATAAAAACTGTCCGCTGGTAAACGGAGCGATCCATCACAGCCTTTTAGGGATGGGGCTTGTGGGTGGAGGGTGTTTAACTGTATCTGTTATTTTTACTGTAATTGCAGAAAGTGTTGCAACAGTTAAATCTCTTTGCCTACAGTGGCAGAAAAGCCTGTTTCATAGTGAAAAACTTATATTAGAAAGTCTTTTCAGGGTAAATTCAGAAGCAAAAAATGTTAAACTTACATATGTATGCTTCATAATGATCACAAACTGGAATTTTTTTTTTTTTTTTATCTTTACAACCATAATGTAATTCAAGCATACCTTCTGTCTTGGCTCATTTACTTTAAGCTGGTTGTTGTGCCAAATAGAACTTTTTTTTCCGTCTGATTGACTCATGGGGACGTTTTGATTTGTTATTCACTCGCATGGTTCAGAACTGCTTTGATTTAATTAGATATACTGATTCAGCCAAATTCCATCATTATTAACGGAGAGTTTATTTTTTTTCCAATGAGAGTAATGGATTTGTTTCTTTTAATGACCGATTCCATCACCCTCTCTACTCAGCCCATGTCATTCCTGAAAAAAACATGTGTGTCTCGGCAGATGTGGGGAGGGTTCACATTAATACAGGCAAGAGGCATGGGAAAAAGAAGGGAAGGATGGGGTGATGGGGAAAGAGAGAGGCAGGGATGATAGAGAAAAGGTAGGCCGGCAATGAAAGAGGGCAGGGGAAGGAGGGAGGAGGGCACATTAATCAGAATAAAATGGAGAAGAAGCATACGGCTAGGGGGAAGTCAAGAGTGAAGCAGGGAGAACAAAGCCATCTGGGACACAAACAAGTCCTGACACCCATGCTGTTCATTTAATAATGGCTGATTTAAAGGTTTCTTAAAGGGATTTTTTTTTCTTTTTTTTCCTCCCCTGTAATAAACCTTGTGCAGGCCGTATAGTCTGATCAGGTACAGATGATAGCAGGCAGCGTGGATTTACAGCCAGATTTTCCACAGAAATAAAGATGTCACACTTTGACGGCTGACCTGTTGGGACCCTTAAACTATGACTAGGATCGTTTCATTCTGCTGAGTGTGTGTATGTGTGTGTGTGACAGACAGAAAAGAGAGTTCAACCTGGTCCCTATCAGGGCCCATGTATGTCTGCTTTAAGTCAAGTTACAGCCCTCCCTGCTGACTCCTTCTAACTTTGCCAGTTTCAGAGAATAAATCTGAAATCAATATAATGTTGGGCTATGAGTGTCTGTTGTTTGACTGGTAGTTATGTTGCACAGCAAACAGAAGTTGTTGTTCTCACTTTGTAAGTGATGCAATTGATATAATGTGACTATAGATTGAAAACTCCCCTTCTGTTACAGGTAAACCCGTCATGATTGTCACAGAATACATGGAGAATGGATCCCTGGACAGTTTCTTGAGAGTAAGTAAAAACATGGAGAAACACAGACACACACACATTTGTTTGCAAGTCTAGAATGGATCATGAGGCATGATATAACGCACCCTGGCGCAGTCGGGGGAACACAGGCTGGATGGCTATCTGAGGATTAGGGGAAACACACCGGGGAACACCTTAATCTGGTGACAAAAAATGTTTGCACCTGTACAACACACAGTCTGATCAATCATCAGGTCATTCTGTCAAGCAGTACAGTAAATCTGTGCTTTTTTGCCTAGAAAGTGAACAGTGACATTTGGTTCCAACATGTGTTAAAAAGTTCAGTTGGGAGAGTATTGTCAGATATGGAATAAAATAGCTGTATTGATGAATCTACGTTTAACAAGCTAAAAAATCCTGTTTTTGAGCAGCTATTAGATCTTTCTTTCTGGATGCTATCAAATAACAGATATTGCATGACACATTTCTAAATTAGATTTTCACACAGCAAAAAATCAATTATTCAGTCAGTTGTGTAAAATGCAATTTGCTAGAAATGTGTGTCTTTACTGCCACAGATTACAGAGATCAGTCCAGTTATAAAACCTGAACACAGCTGAGGAAATATCCAAATGTTCCATCTTGTTGACTACTCCATGGATTTCAGTGAATACTGCACCTGAGAACGGTTGATTTGAGCAGTTCTGTTTTCAGCTAAACTTGCCACACAGGACTTATCAAATGACAAGGTTTTATGAGCTGTATCCCCACTGCTTGTCTGGCCAGGAGTGAATTTGATTCTTGCCATGCCTCTGTCTCTTAAAGAGGAATTGACCTGCCTCACTGAAATTAGCCAAAGCACAACAGCCAAGCCACAACACTGGCATGAAAGCATGTGTTCTGATGCCTGTTTTAACCATTTTCCACATGTGTCTGCACACTATCCAGACACATGCATGAGGAGTAGCTGTTGTTTCCTGCCATTTTCCCAGAGGCCTGCACTTCATCATTGAAAATGTGTCATATATGAAAAAACACACACACACACACACACACACAAATTCATATTTATGAATTTTAGTTTATGTCCATGCTCTGAATCTGAATCTGCAGCGCTTTGAGGTGACTAAGCCAGGTGGTTCTGGCCACAAATTGCTCCAGACGGCAGGAAAATACACTCATCTTACACTCATCTCGTAAATGACGTGGTCTTTGACAAACACAGGGCAAACGAGTTCATGTGTGGAGCAATGGATGCAAACCCTGAGTGACAGACGGAAAGAACGACAGACAGACAGACAGACA
>NW_023340095.1:9559017-9559765 GCF_004916995.1 Morone saxatilis | reverse complement strand
ATAGATAGATAGATAGATACCTTAGGGCTTGCATTATAAACAGATTTCTGTGCCGGCTTTCTGAAGATCAGCACACATATGGTTTTAAATACCATTGTGCTCATATTTCTTTTTACCTTTGAACTTAACTGTTTTGATGTAAGCATTGTGTGTTTTATGTATTAATTTAATTTTAAGCATTTAAGATTTACACTGAAAAAAATGCTGGTCAGAGTGGAGTAGCCTTAAAAACTCTAAAATTGAAAATTATAATATGAGGCAAATAAATGGGTACAAGTGAAGAATCCAACCAAAAGGTCAGTCAACTCAAGATACAGAGCTCTCATTGGTCATCACATTGGCCATTATACAATAAACATGTAATAAAACAGCATTATGTGAGTGGTGGATAACAGCAACTTGATAGATTTAAAAAGAAAAACCATTTCAGTAATATATTGTTCTAATCCTAATTTCCATACATTACTGTGTCTGTGGCTTTGGTATTTCACAGTTGAGCAAAAGATGAGGTACAGAATGTCAAAGGTGGTTTTTAAAGGTTAATGAAAATGCTGTGGATACTAATGTAGAAAGGTTTCATTTTATGCAAATAGTCAGAAAGGTCAGACTCCCTTTGTGTTCCATGTAATATATATTTAAAGTGTTGTATTAACAGTGTATGCCTGTTCTTTTCTCCATCCTTCTTTCTTTCTTTCTTTTAGAAACATGATGCCCAGTTTACAGGCATCCAGTTGGTTGGCATGCTACG
>NW_023340095.1:9549830-9558917 GCF_004916995.1 Morone saxatilis | reverse complement strand
AGCTCGAAACATCCTGGTCAACAGCAATCTGGTGTGTAAAGTGTCAGACTTTGGCCTGTCCCGAGTCCTGGAGGACGACCCGGAGGCTGCTTACACCACCAGGGTGAGCTGGAACAAAAACACAATTAGGGACATAAATGACAGCATGAATGAATATGTTGGGCACTGTCCTGGGGCACACCACATATTTCAGGAATGTTGCATAAAAGTCCATGAACACATGAACACAGTAATGGAATATGGTACACAGTATGCCCTGGAATTGTCTACAGCATCCCCTGTTCCCTTTTTAAATCAGAATAATTCAATTTTCCATTCAGAAAATATCAAACAGCAACATTCTTGTCTTTATGCATACTGATTTCATAATAATGTACATTATCCATCAACTTCTCATGCTCTCCCTCTCACACACATTCTGTAGCCTAAGGTAATCTCAGCACACACACACTACGTCCCTCTTTCATTCTTCTAGCATGGCAGGGGAGAAGAACACATAAATAAAAGCAGAGTTGTGATAAAACCAACATAAATCCACAGCGCTTCGCCTCCCTAGATCTCAGTACAGAAATGGCAAACATTCACCAACTGGGGAGGTCACGGAGAATACCACTTAAAGAACCCTGTGTCCAGAAGGGATTTATTATATCAACAAGAAATTTGTGAGTGTAGTCAATGCTTTGTTGACCCATCCACCGCCCCAACATTCACATTAATGCCTAGGTTTTATTCCTAAAGAATTCCATCATCAGTGCTACAAATGTCTAAGCATAAGCACATACGGGAAAACGTGAAAACTTTCAATGGCAAAACTTACTTACTTTTAGAGGTCTGTTGTAATTGAAAAATGGTATGTGGCAGGGAGACAGTTTGAAAATCTTTACTTTGCAAACTCTCTCGAAGTTTTTGGATGATGACACTATAAAACCTAAACAACAATGACAGTTGACACGACAGGAATGGAGTTTCCATTAACTGAATTGTGGGAAATTTCTGAGTGTTCATAATGCTTTTAGTACAATGGATAGGCAACACAAAAAGTAACATCTTAAGAGAAACTTTAAAAAGAAAAACACCTTGAAGGTAAGCAGATGACAGTTCAAGGAGATTTGTACTGAAAATATCAAAAATAATTTTTATTTGTTTCACTTCTTGAAGCGCATGTCACAAAATTGAACATTGTCAGCAGGCATGCCACACCTCATACATTCATCTGTACTTGTAGAGTGTGTGTGTGTGGTCATTTTCATCATGGGATCCTGTGGTCTAGACTGATGCGTGCAGCCCCTTTAAACATAGTATAATTTGCTGGCTGAGAATTGCTTGTCAAATAAACAGTCAGTGTGCCGTTTGCCTTTCTCCCAGAAATACATAATCTAAAATAATAAGACAGAATAATAAACTCTGCCATGTTACAGTAACTGACAACGCTCCACACATATGCTAGCAGATTTCCATTTAAGCAACTTTTTTTTAGCCTATACTTTTTATGCAGAATCTATAGTTCTGCTTTGTTTATGTGTGTGTCTGTGCATGTGAGTGCAGTGTGTGTGTGTGTGGTGTGCACTTTGACCTCTTAGGATAGCGGGTAGGTACAATATGAGCATAAGAGCAGTGTGTGTACATGTGTTTGTGTTTGCATTGTGGGTTTTCGTGGGCACACTTGTTCATTTGTGCAACCATTTGTGATTGTGTGTCTTATGTTTTATACATTCCCCAGTGTTTCTTTAGAGATTGGGCGGTATAAGTACAAGTAATCAAATAAGTATTGCTTTTGAGGGCTATGTGTGTGACTGCACAGCACCAGGCAAGATCTGAGTGACTTGGCTGATGTCTCTGTTAGCTTTGGCTGCCATCAGCCTCCTTTCCTCAGCTCCATTTTCTTCATTTGTCTTGCTTCTCAGCTAGAATGACAAATGCAGCAGACACTACAGTGAGAGGTTATGTAGGAAACTTTGGATTATGGTTTGATTAATGTGTTTTTCAGTTTTTCTTTCTTTCTTTAATGTCAATGCCGAAACTTTTTTATTAAAACTGAATATGAACATTATTTTTTGTTACAAAAAGGGGTAAATGTCACTTTATATGACTACTTTGAATTCCAACATTTTAAGAAAGATAGTTCAGTATCAGTATGTGTGGAAGAGCAAATGTGACATTAAAAATCTTCTTTTAAGGTTTCACTTCAGGTCCCCCACACCACATAATAATATTTCAGATAACTGTTACAGTTCTGGATCGGATGTTGAGATCACCATGCCCAGTCCAAACCACAGAGCCTATTAGGGTTAACAGGTCTCAGAACATTTCATAAGAATGTTTGAATTGTTCAGTACATGTAGACCTTTGTATGTAAAATAAACCTGTGTAATACCTCCAATGTTACATATATGCATCATGCAGTATAGAAAATTAGTTTGATTTATTGAGTGATTGAATGACTGACTGATAGACTAACTGAATGACATAAATGTTATTTTCTCTCAGGGAGGAAAGATCCCTATCCGGTGGACAGCTCCAGAGGCTATTGCCTACAGGAAGTTTACATCGGCCAGTGATGCTTGGAGTTACGGCATTGTGCTCTGGGAAGTGATGTCATATGGGGAACGGCCATACTGGGAGATGTCCAATCAGGATGTGAGTACTGCCATGTTGCCAAGTTAACTTCCTTTAGTAGGGGCGTCAGTGTGGCGCACCCACCACTGCAGCAGTGCTGCCAGCTTTGCACATTTGGCAAGCTTTACTGATGGGAAGTAAGTTAAGGCACCAGCAACACAGGTGAAATGTTTAATTCATGTTCAGTGTCGTGTGAAGGGAATTATGGCACATAAGAGGAAAACAATGGAATGTAATCTCACAGATGCAGTAAGGCACAGTAAGGGTTAAATCTTCAAAATATCAAGATCGAAGCAGTGAAAAACGTTGTTGTTTCAGCCCAGTGACCATATCCTGAGGGTGAATTACAGTGTGTTTAGAATGGGTATAAAAGGGCTTGGTGCATTTTTCCCCATTCATTAAAGCAGAAAAGCTTTTTTTCCAAGGGTCAGTTCAATGCAACAACTAGCTCAAAAAATCTGGTATATTAACGTATTATATTAAAAAGGTAAATATGTGTAATCCACCAATCAGAGCATAATGATATACTGAACATTAAAGAAGGATACTTGTAACACCCTGGTTGTAATGAAGAGTAACTACTCCAGTAGAGCATATTAGATGTTGTTTTGATGCTGAACGTGTTTTCCTCCTAATATCCAGGTAATAAAGGCTGTAGATGAAGGTTACCGCCTCCCCCCACCCATGGACTGCCCTGCTACCCTCTACCAGCTGATGCTGGACTGCTGGCAGAAAGAGAGAAACAACCGGCCTAAGTTTGAACAGATCGTCAGCATCCTGGATAAACTCATCCGCAACCCTGGTAGCCTCAAAATCACTGCCAACACCACCTCTAGGTATCGGAAAGATTCTGCACCTTTTATTTATTCTCATTTTTGGTGTTTGTTGTGTGCGTGCAGAAAACAGCACACAAAGAGAAAACGCACATAGCCTGCAGGTGGTGCAATGATGCAAACGTGACATGCCTTCATCTGCTGGTTACACGTGTAGAACTTGACAATGGGAGACTAGAACGTGGCTATTGTTTTCCTAGCTGTATTTTCCTATGTATCTGACTAACACACACCTGGCTTCATGCAGTCCAAAACTGGAAGTAGTTCCCATTGTATCTTTCACGCACAGCATTATGTGTTATTGTAGGTCAGTGTTCTTCCTGCTCTGTGATCACAAGTCATTGGGACAGTATAATGGCAATTGCAGTTCTGTTTTCCATGAATGAAGCGCAGTTCACCATTACTAATGTAATGGACAATAAAAAGATGAAGAGATATAGTTGGGGGGGTGGGGGTTAGGGGTTCTCCCTTGGTGTACTCCTGTTTGTTTTTGGAACCAGGCCCTACAGGAGCTCGACATAAATATTGCCTTCCTGCTTGCTGTGTTTGCAGGGTGTTCGTTACTTATCCTCCCCCTAAAACAATTTCAATTAAAATATTTCATCTTTCCCTTTTCCATGCAGCCTAATGTCATATTCCTTAATATTTTTCCCCTGTTCTTATGTTGCATTTTCCCCTCCATTTACCCCACCCTTATGCTTTGTTCCTTTGTTGGGACCACGATTCTCTCCCAGGGGGCCGTTAGGGAACGAGGGCAGCCCATGTACAGTTGTCAATTCTGTGCAGGGAGGGGGACAGGCGCTGGGTCTGCGGCAGACGGTCGTGGTATTATGGAGACGTCAAAGCTCATAACACTGACTAATGATTTCTTAAGAAAGTGAAAATAGGTCCCTTGGAGTTTGCATGTAATTTCCCTGATTGGCTTTTAACACCGGGC
Organism: Morone saxatilis; assembly: GCF_004916995.1. NCBI lineage: Eukaryota > Metazoa > Chordata > Actinopteri > Moronidae > Morone > Morone saxatilis. The sequence goes on along the minus strand of NW_023340095.1, from coordinate 9,554,531 downwards.
GAGCAGAGGCTGGCCGACGGAGGCGGCTGTAGTGATTTATGAGAACTGTGCGTGTATGTGTGTATCTGCGAGTGTGTGTGTGCTGGTGGCAGTTGCACAGCGTGAGCAGCTGCACTCTGCCTCACACACCTCGTTTGTCTCAGGGCTGTCCTGGCCTGCTAATGGAGCACCCCCTCCTCCACAAAGCCCAGACCAAAGCCTGGGACAGGAGTAGAGCATCTGGAGGCTTCAGGGGTGGGACCTGGTCAAAGTTTATTGTCCCTGCATGTGGATGGAGAGGGACTAGGGTCAGTGGGCCAAGGTTGGCTGTCAGAGACTAATTATGGGCCAACAGGAGCCCAGTCAGGGTTAGAAGCCACCGACAATCTGATTGGATTTACAGGGTGTCTAAAACATATGAGTTCACAGGTTATCCTGTTATCAAACTGAAAAATGTGTTTCTTTGTGTTCATCAAAACATGGCAATGGCTGCAACCAGAATACAGCTAGTACTCCTTCTAAATATGTCAGTGTTAATCAACATCAAGCAGTGGTCAGTAATGCACTGCTACAATGCTGTTGGTTTTTTATACAATAAACCTTTTCCCCAAGCCATACAAGGAAAAATGAATAATGACAAGCCTCTGTGAACCTGTAACAACAAATCAAATCTATTAAATTAGTCCTCTCTGTAATTAATTTTCAAACAACCTCTGTCTGGAGAATAAGGGTCTTTGGTTAATTTTCAGTAGTTAGGGTTGGGCTGGAAATGGGGCTGGACAAGAGCTAACCCGTTCCCTGGTGAAGGGCTTGGGAGAAAGTAACTGGGACTGGGCCATGGCCGCAGATGGAACTGAGCTGAGGTGTATGTTGGTGTGGATCTTGGCCAGTAGGGTAAGACTGGGAATGGAAATGGGGGGAAAAATGTATGGGAGTGAAAGGAAACCAGTTTACGTTACTAAAGAACACAGGGAACACATAGGGTATCCATCAGTTGAGTAAATCAAAAATGTGAAAATGTGAAAGCTGAGTAAATGGTGAAGTATGGAAAACTGGACTAATACTTTTAAATGAGGTTATCCAAATACCAATATTATATAAGGTAGTTTGAATTTTGATGGCGACTAAAACTCTACACTGATAATGTCAATGAAGAGTTCAGAGTGACAGCCATGCATGCTTGACTGGAATCAAATCAAAATGTCACACTTGAATTAATTTAGGTTAATAATTTCCCTCAGACCACCTGAGTAGTATTGATTACAACTACATCATATCCATAACACCCCAGCAGAAGATACCAAATGGTCACACATTAAAATGTGGCCTTATATTGGTCCTATGCAGTATATCAGTCAAACCTCTCCCAGTGACACCCTGGGAATTGTCCCAGTAACACTGTGAGAGTTGAATTCCTCCCACTCTGTTCTGCCCACATGTATCTGTTCACGCTCTTCTCCTCATCCTCCTCACACCTCCCTTGAGTGCTTTAAAAACAAGAGACTACACAGCCCTGGTTATTTGGAGGTCAAAAGAATGAAAGATAGAGCTGAAAAGGGGAAGGGAAATGAAAACGAGAAGGAGGGTAGACTTTACTCTCTCTCCGGTGTATTTATACTTCCTTCTGTTTGAGCGGGTGTTTTCTGCATTCTTATGTGGTGTTAAGTCCATGAGGGGTTTTGAAACCCCCCTATGCCGTCAGACAGATGCTTTCTTTTCTCTTTATTTTCCTCTTCATGGCATCCCTCAGTTCCTCTGTTTCCTTTCCAATCATCTTGTCTCTTGAGTTGCCATGAGATGTTGCTGAAAATGTAACAACAAAGGAAACAAAGAAAATGATAAGGGAGGGGAAACAAGGTCATTTGCAGTTTATCTCTCAGAGGAGACAAGAGAGGGGGAACGTAAGTAGAAGATAAAGGGGGAGATGAGATCAGAGAAGAAAAAGAATGAGGAAAAAAAGGGGTACAGGAGAGGAGAGGAGAGGATCAATAATCCTGCAAAAAAGTTGAACATTCTCATCCTGACAGCCCAGACGTTATAATCCAAGACATTTCTCATCATTCCTTTACGCTGCATTTACAAAAAATAATAACTCGCCTTTTTGCACCTCTTTTTCTCATAAATAGATTTCTACAGTCCTCTCAGGGAGATTTACACACTTCCTTCTTTTCCCCTCATGCAAACCACCCCCACCTCCCCGCCCCTGATTCCCTCTTTCTCCTACAAACCAGTCTCTCCAGGGGGTCCTGGGGGGCCCTCAGAATTTTGACAGGCCTCTGATCTGGCAGGAAAAGACTCAATCATTGTAACAACACCCACTCCACCGCCTCAAATGCATCTTTTTTTCTCCTCTTTTTCCTGTCTCTGTTTGAGATGTCATCTCGCGTTTCTTCTCTCTATTTACGTCTTTGTTGTCTTAGTATTGTTGTTTTTTTCAATGTTGCATGATGGCAGCTTGATGATTTTCTATTGTAACATTCAATTGATTGTATTTTGCTTCTTTAAACCAAAATATATTGCATCAGCATGAAGGGTACAGAGAATATTTCCAGTTTACCAGTTCAGTAAGGTACTACTTGTCTCTAACAAGAGGGTCCTTTTAACTTCATTCTTGGGAAGAAGCAACACCATGCTTATGCATAAACACATATTTTGAGGTTATTGTAATGATCAGATCACTTGCTGACCAGGAGAATTGCACTGCTGTTATGAACAGCCAGGCACGTTCGCACCTGTTCATTCTGAAAGAGCAGTAGCCATTGGAGGAACACCAACACTCTACCAAACCAATGGTGTGACTTAATTTCTCACTCAGCAACTTACTCAATAGAGTCACAGACTTTCATGTTTGTAGGGCTTGACTCGCTCTCTGCACTCCATCCAAAAACAACAGAAGCAATACTCACTTTATTTGTGATAAGACATAGCAAATAAATAACTATTATTTAAACCACAGAGTTGGCAGCGCAAAGTTTGATTCAATTTCTCCCCCTCGCGCCCAAAGCTGCCCACTGCTCATAGTTAATAGGATCAAATGCTTCTTTTTAAAAAGGCTACTTTGCAAAATTTTCCAAAATCTTTTAAGCAAAAGAAAATGTTTTAGTTGAAGTTGGAATAGTTAGCCCAACCTTTGGGTAATATTTCACAGATTCTCACACGCATATACACACACAGTCTCCAAACCTCCCTGCCAATCCAAATCAGTCAGGCAGAGGTGGACTTCCTAGTATTCTAATGAGTTTATTTACAAGTCTATGAATAGTATTCCCTGAGGGGAAACTACCCTTTTTCCTGTTCTGTCCTGTCTTGTTGGCAAGGCTCTAATCCCTTGTGTGCATGTCTGTCTTGACGTAGGTGCCTTTGTCTACACTGCAAGACAGGTGCAGAAAAAAATAGAGCCTTTGCAACCCAGTTTTAAATGCCACTAACAAATTTAGAAATAAACCTAGAATGGTCTAACCAATCCCTCATTTGTTTGATTGGTCATTATGTTTTGAGTCCCATTTTGACCTAATGTGTTCTGACCTGGTTTCCCATTTCATGCTTTGATGTGATCAGGTTTCACAACAGCAAAGTGAACCACATTAGACACAGCACCAGGAGTGACATCAAAGATTAGACACTGATTAAAAAAATAGTTTTCTTTGTCATCTTCAGCTTCTCCTCAGCTCTCCTCTCTTGCTCTCTGTATGTCTGTCTACCTCTCTCATCCTTCCTCCTCCCCCATCTTCGGCAACCATCAATCAGAGCCAGTCAGCGCAGTGCCTGCAGCCTTTCCTTCACCCTCTACTGTTGACTGAGCACTCTAAAGCCCAACGCAGTGCATTTAATTTGATTTGATCCAATTGAAACCATCAAGTCTAATCAAATCTAATGTTGCATTTTGCCTGTTTCGCACATGTAGTGCAGGAAACGGTAATGACCTTAGACAGAAACTGATGCTGCTTTTGTTAGTAATCTTGTTCTTGAATAAAATATATTATGGAAATATTTTCTGTGATGGTTTGATTTCCCACCTGTATTCAAAACCCAGAGGCATTTTGTAAGTTTACTGTATGCAACAGGCACATACGGACAGTCTCTGTGTGTGTGTGTGTGTGTGTGTGTGTGTGTGCTGTGTGTGCTGTGTGTGTGTGTGTGCGTTGCTCCCTGTTGAGTGCCACTCTATCAGATCAAGAAGTCTGGTTTATGTTAAATTCTGGATTGGTCTACAAGCACAGGAGGGGGAGGATATATAAATATAATTTTATTAAAATAAACACTCACATAAATACATATACATAATGCTGTGTAATCCATTTTTTTAAAAACAATTTAATCTACTTCCATTCCAAACACTGTTGATTCATTTCATTACCAAAATTTGATTTTTTTTTTTCTATTTCAGTTTCAACATTCAATAGAAGATAGAAATTAATCACATCAGTGGTTAAAAAACAGAAAAAAATGGGTAAAAAACTGGGGGATTAGTGCAATGTAGAGTTTTCCATTGGCCAGAGCAGCCTGCTAGCTGCTTTGCACCGCTACACTCTGAGTCATGACATACTCTTCTAACTGAGTTTTGGGCTGATTAACCTCAGATTCTCTTGACAATTGGAAGAGGAATTTGTTTCGGGACCATGGTCTGTACCGATGTTTGGCCCAGATTATCTGTTTTTTCTGGGGTTTGTAGATCCAATCATAAATCAGACAGCTTCATAATTTTCAAACAACCTCTGTCTG
>NW_023340095.1:9523495-9549809 GCF_004916995.1 Morone saxatilis | reverse complement strand
TACTACTGTTGACAGATATTAAAAAACTCCAGTTCTCGCTGGGGAATAGACAACCAGCGTAGACCGCGTCTCTGCAGAGCAGTAACATTGCTATAGAAAGTTGTTCCTCATCATTCTCCATTTTGTTTACGTCTGCTTCACCATGAGATCACGGAAAGTGGTCCATTGCTCCCTTTGGCACAATAATCTTAATATCCTGTAGTGTGTGATGAACCTTTATATTCAAATCTTGTAGTGTGTGCATGTTGTGAGATTAGAGAGAAAGAGAATATGTGAAGTTTCTCCTTAATGTGATGTAACTCGATTTCAATATCGGTCAGGATTTTAAAACCCATGTAGTCTGAGCCTTTCTTAAGGCAGTCTTTTTGCTGACAGTGCTTTCTTCTTTTTTTTTTTTGCTTCACTGCAAATAGTCCTGCAACACTACTGCTGCTAAATGCTGCTGCGCATTTAGCATTTCAGGAGCTCTTCCCCCCATCGTGTCCACCTGTAGGCTTTGAGTTCCCTGGGTAGGACGTTTCTTTTCCTCACTCCCCATTCCAGTTTTGCTGACTTCTTCTGGGGAGTGGCACGATCAGAGCCTATATGCCTAATACCAACTCTGTACATAGTGTAATAAATTGCTGCACAAGAGGTGGCTAACAGAAAGCAGTTTTGAGTGCAGTAGTAAATGGAGTTAATGGAAATAGATATTTCAAAAACCAAGTTGTTGTGTAAATGTCAGCTGATGATCTGGGTGACGCTAATGCCTTTGTGTTCCTGAAACTATGCCATAAACCCTTATGTTACAGATCGTTCCCCACGGTTTATTCATTCTTTATTTATATATTTTTTTTCACTGTTTCTCATCCTGTGTCCTCTCAGGCCAGCCAACTTGTTGTTGGACAGGAGCAGTTCTGAGGTTCCCTCGATGGGGACGATGGGTGACTGGATGGATGGAATGAGGACCTTGCCCTGTAAGGAGGCCTTCTCTGGGGTCAGCTACAGCTCCTGTGACACCCTGGCCAAGACCTCCACAGAGTAAGACAACCAAACACACAGACACACACACTAAGCTACTCTGCCTATTCATGTCAGCAGTGTTTACAGGGCCCCAGTACCCGTGGCAGGGCCCAGGAATTTGAAGAGGCTCTTGGTGAAGAACACACACACACACACATACTCTTGTTCTCAGTAAGTAAAGGAAGCTATAGAGCCCTTACTAAAGGTGTCCAGATGAGGGTCATGGTAATCCATAATGACAGGCCTTTAGCCATGCTCTCAATGTTGCAAGTATGACCACAGCAGGAGAAGGTGAGAGCATTAAAAGAGAGAAAGAAAGAGAGGAGAGGAGTGAGTTCCATAAGGGAGAGGGGAAAAGAGAGAAACTATTGAGGGAGAGAATGAAAGGGGAGATTTGACAAGATAAAAGAGGAGAGAGAGGGGAGCCTTGGAAACAGCAAAAAAGGCATAGCTGTCAAATAGGTATGCATGGCACTCTCTTTACTGTGAAGCATTGAAAAACAAAGCAAAGATCAAGCAAAGACTGTCAGAAAATAGTTTGGAACAAAATCCAGAGCACACATTGCAGGACTACAGTATGTTGACCTGTGTAACACTGAACATATGACAAAGTCTGGTTAGTCACTGTTCCACCAATCCCCACCTATTTGTCACTTCTAAAATACATGTTTGTAAAACCTACAACTTCTAAGCGATCCTCCTTTAGACTAACAGTTGAGAGTGCAGCTACTCTGGGAAATTAAAGACAGCTTACTGGTTTTATATAAATGTATATTTGGCAATTTTTTTTTCTCTGTCTTATTTCCCTGCCTTTCTCTCCTTTCTCCCTCCCTCTGTTGGCCTGCTGCTCGTTTAATTGATGTGGAATGTGCCTGGGTAAATAATTGGACATTTCTAATCATTGTGATCAAAGCAGCCATTCACTGTGGTGATGGCAGCAGCGGGGGCTGCTGGGGAGTGGTGGTCAGTGCTGCAGCAGGCAGTAACTCCTGTCAATACCAAAATGGCTGTCATTACCGGTGTTCGGCTTGTTGTTTAATTTTGCAACCTTGTGTTGTATAATGACAGAAAAATTACCTTGATCCTTGATCTTTAATATGTTAGAAAGAAGCAATGTTTGTCCTTCTTAAATTATGATGAATTGTGGCGTGGACAGACTCTGGGAAAAGAGGTCAAATCTTCACCAGATGCAACTTCCCACTTTGGCAGCTATAAGTTTCACTGACTGACTAAAATATAGAAGTTATTATTCTAGAAATACAGCTACAGTTTTAAGAGTGCAACATTTATGGGATAATATTAATAATGAGACTTTTTAATGAGGATTTCTTACTCATTCTTGTTTGTCTCAGAGATACTACACAAAATATGTATTTTTTCTCCTGACATTTCTCATGCCCTTTATTCCATGAATATGTTTAATCAATGAAAAGTTCCCTTCAGTCAACATGTTATTAAACAAAAAAGCTTACACTGCAGACTGCCTAGAAATCCACATTAGGTATTGACAAATACGTCGCAGACAAACTGCAAGGGAGTAACTTCGCTAAAGAAATCCTATTGGTCTATGTTACTTTTTTCGTAGCTAGATGCTAAATTGGATCACTGTAGTATTAATCCACTGAAGGCTGAAGTTAAGGCACCTAAGGCTAGCTCAGCTACAAGGCTAGCAAACTTGGCTGAGACGATGCATTGCTCAATATGGATTGCTCTATTGATCTGTACAGTCTTAATCTAGTCCTTGATATTCAGCACAAGGCTTGGCAATGCTCTGACCTCTGAGGAACAGTAATCATACTTGGCTGCAGTTTGCTGACTCATCTGCCGGAGTAATTGAAGTCCTTTTTTTCAAGACTAGAATGGATTGACTAGGAAATACTGCATCATTTGGACTATTTTCTTCATCTGGATAGAGTGCATGCAAAGTTCATTTCAGGTATTTGACTGAGGAAGTGATGAACTTGACCTAAACTGCTATACAAGCAATCTGAAGTGAGAAAACACTGACATTTTCTTGTACAACCACATATGGTCTAGTACAGTCTACAGGATTCCAGGCCTCAATCAGGACCGGTATATCAAATCCTTCCTGGTACAGGAAAACCTTGTCATACTCTGAACTACCCAGCATCCTCTTTCTTGTGTTCAAGTGTAACTACACTGAAGACAGAATACTCTGCAGAAGTTTTGCTCTGAATGATGGGAATATTTTTAACTGTCTGTGTTTCTTTAAGTGTTTATATTAGTGTGATTAATAATCATACCTCACATATTGTATTATTATTATTATCACTGTGTTCTTGAGATGATTCATGTGGCTTTACTTGCATAAAAAAGGCCCATCTGATTAAAATGAGGAAGATGTTTACACTCATTGCTACTGACCAATACATTTTCTGTATATTTTGAGGTCATACAATGTTTACACTCCCGTGTGTAAACATACATCCATTATGTCCATGGTTCAGAGTATTTTCCTTTCCTGTATCTGTTTTACACTGTATAAGTATGTGATTTAGTTTGATTTTTTTCACAGGTAAAATGTGGTTTAAATACAATTTTAGCGAAAGCACGTATTGATGATGATCAATCAAGTTTAAAGTATTAATGTTGCCGGGCCTGGCTGTGTCTCAGTAGAGTGGTTCTGACGGAGGTCCACGTCACACCGGCCACTTGCCCAGAATGGGAGCCATCCATGGGAATCACCACTCTTTAACGCCCAGCTCCTCTCCGCCTCCTTTGGATGGTGGGTGGAGGACCAAGACCTAAGCCCCGCCTGGGAGCAGTAACCTACTTCTAGAACCACTGATGGGGCTCTCACTTGTCTGGCTTTTAAAGGGATAGTTAGTTATTAGTTAGTTATTACTAAATAGCTGTAAGTTAACTACAAGCTATAACTAATTTAAACATATACAAACACTGTTATAGAGTCTGACACCATAATTATGGAAACCTAGCCACATTGTGGCATACTGATGCTGTTTGTTAGTGCAAAAAAAGGCAAAAACTCCTTTGGTCTTGTTCATTGTAAACAATAAATTGTAAAGTTTACATTTAAATAATTACTTAATTTGAGTTAACTATCCCTTTATATTGTAGCACAGAGTGAAGCAACCTTGTGATTTTTGTCACTCTCAGTTTCTGGCTTGTCAGGACATGTCTAAATGTCTGCTAATTTGACTGCTTTGGAGAAATAAATACTCTTGCTTGCATCTCAATAATACAAACCTTACTGCGTCCATTTTCAAATAACACTAAAATGTCTCAATGGCTGAGAAGTGTATGTTGTAGTAATGCCACCACTTTGGCTTCAACCCCACCGCTTTTACTAATACAATACCATTGTTATTATACTACTAGATGAGCAGAAGCGATGAGTCCTAACATGCACTGTGACTTCTTTTGAACTGTAATATCAATGATGTGTGTAGTGCTCTGTATATAATATGTATTTTAAGGTTATTGGCACTGTATGTCTCAAAAAGGGCTTGATTGTCTAATGGAGCTGACTAACTACTGTGTGTATCTGATGTGAAACTGATGCTGTAGCTCTAAATAGTCTTCCTATACAAATGGTCTTTTCTTACACTTGAATGCATGTAACTAATCTTTTAAGAGCTTCTAATTAACAAGTAAACAGATTTATCTGAATCAGAGTGTAATATCCTACACATGTACCAGTGCTCCTCCTCTCCACAAACCTACCCTGTCAAAGAAATCCAGTTCAGTGCAATGCAGGAAACTAGGTCTTTTATGCCACTGTGGCCTTAGTATGCCACTGTTTCCTCCACTGACAGGGTCATATTAGCAGCTGTCAGTGTAACCCCTTAGGTCCACCTCCCTGTTTGGTAGTGATGGAGAGTGGAGGCAACACCCGAGCCCAGTGGCCTTCTGGGAAATGCAGTCCTTTGTGAATGACAGATGAATTGGAAAGTGAAGGGAACAGCACTGGGAGCATGTCATTAAATGTCACATGGGTGTCACATCCTCCAACTCTAACGCACACTTTCCATCTTTTTTTCTCCCATCTCTCCCTCTGTAACATCTTTCCCCCTGATTGTGTCTTCCCCCACTTCTTTCTCCCGCTCTCTCTCTCTCCCCCCCTCTCCTTCCCAAACCAGGGATCTGAAAAAGGTTGGAGTGACTATCGTAGGACCGCAGAAGAAGATCGTGAGCAGCCTCAAAGCCCTAGATTCCCACACCAAGAATGGCCCAGTACCTGTTTAAAAAAATGAACCCAACAAATAAAAACACCAGAGACCTGTCTGTCGGTGTGGTTGCTAATCACAGTCTAACACGGTGGCTTCATATTTGAACTCGAAACGGATGGAAATGGAGGAAAAATATGATATGATTCAAATGAGGGCTTTCATTGTTTCGTTGAAAGACGATATCAAGTCCTGACAGGGAAAACGGGAAGAGTTCAGTGCAGACCTGCCAGCTAGTTAACTAGCTGACTCTTCAGCCCTCCGTCCCTCCATGCCCAAGTTGAGATGCCTTACAGACAAATAGGGGGGGTAGAGAGCGCAGAATGAAGCCAAGGAGGTCAGTGAGACCTGGGATCCAAACTTGGACTTGGATATAGGGCAAGGACTGGACTAACATAATGCCGGAGCTCTCCAATATTGGCTAAGCTAGATTGCGTTGCCTTCCCTTTACAGTTTAAAGGGGACGGGCATGCTCACAGCCTCCTCCCACCACGCCTGACTTGCAGCCTGTGGAACGAGGCGGTGAAATGGCTGAGATATGCCTTGTGTAGAAGAGCATGGCAGACAGCAGCAGCTCACCCGGATGTGGACCCTTCTTGGACTAATGAGGTGTGAGATTTTGTTGTAACTACCTACATTTACTGTTTCTATCCATGAGAGCTGGTATGGACACACCTAGACGATAACCGAGCCATTTTACTCTGTAGCTCTAACCTATAGCATTTGCATTCAGTAGACATGTCACATAAAAGCAATAATTATGATAATCAGTTAAATAGTCTCATTGTATGGAAACCATGAGTCTGTCACATGTACAATGTATTGAACGCTGTGCTTCGAAGGTACAGGGGCCATAACACACTTCACACACAGAATTTTCTTTATGGTGAGATCTATGTTCTATGTGCTTATGAACATATATTGTACAGTTATAGTGCCGTTCCCTCAACCCAATGCCCTTTGTGTGAAATCTCAGGATGTATATGTCAGTTGTTCTACTTTCTCTAACAAGGGGAAACAGATCGAGAGAATGGAAAAGGAATTGAGAGTGCAGGTTGAGACAGGAGCAAAAGAAAAGGGGAAATTGTAAGACAGAAATATATGAGGAAAAAGAGACATTAAATAAGATGAAGTGGTGTCTTTCAGGCCTGCTTCAGACATTCTTGCTGTGCGGAAAGTGTTTTAAACTAGAATTGAGTTTGTACTTGAGTTTCTTCTTCAGCATCAGGTCAGGTCAGCATCATCAACCCCCGCACACCATCAGGTATCACTTTCTTTTTAAGGAGTGGGATTTGTTCTCTGCGTACGATCAGTTCAACACTGCTGATCTGAGGGGTGTTTTGGTCCACTTGTTTTGGTCTGAATTCATAACTTATTAACAAAAGCATACATTTGCTGTAAAAAAGAACTTTGTTCTAGTATGAAATTAGTTCTTAAATCCTGGTGTGTTTAATGCAAAAAGTAGAGTGCCTCCTGTAGTTGGGTTGGATTATGGTGGGATCACCAAGCAAAAAGCTCCGGTTTTGATTTATTTTTCAAAAAAAAAAAAGGTCTTGGTCTTTTTTCTGTGTTTTCATAAGGGCATGGGGTTTTTAATCACTGCCCTTAACTAACAAGGTGTGAAAATGCCCTGAAAGAGATGCAACACTTCCAATAAATGATTGCTTTCTGAGATAGTATCCTAGTGCATCATATGTCCAGGATGGGATTTCCTAAAGGCACCTTAGAACTTAGATGATCTTTGTACTATGAAGTATAGACTTAAAGATGTCAGTATCCTGCTTTGATGTCACCCAGTTAATCCCTCAGTGCAACATATACCCAGTATTTCTAAACTGGCACTTTGGTACTTTGTGCTGTTGGATGGGTGATATTTAACGACGAGGATGCTATCTTTAAGCTTCTTCCAAGCACTTACTGTAGTACAAAATATTTGAGCACTTTGAATGGAAATGTTATTGCCTTGGCTATAGATTAAGCTTATCTAATGGACAGGGGTGATCTTGGTGCTTTTGGGAAACCCAGCCCTGTTCAGTGTGTCAGTCGGTCCTCTGTTACTTGGTCTACCTGTGGATGCTGCTGTTGCTGCTATGTGTTCTAATTAGCATGTACATAATGTAAACCATCTTAATGATAGCAACTAGCGCTACAGATCCAACTATATGTACATGGCCATCCTTCTTTGTACAAATGTTTGTATGTATAAAAGAATAAATAAAAAATTGTGCAACATTTTTAATTAAAAAAGAGACAAAAACCATCTGTATTATATTTTATCTTATTTTGAATTATATTTGTCTGCTCTGTTTTTTTCTTTTCTACAATAAAAAGGCAATTATGATTACATTATTATTTATTGGTTAACATTATACAGCGCAATGTTGATGTTTTTTTGTAGCATACAGTAAATTATGTGTCAGTGCTGTCTGTGTTTTGGTTTTTGACTTACTTTATAAACCTGGGACATCTGAGAGAGCAATACTGTTATGCACCCTATATCCAGATCCCTCATCTTCTGTCTCAAGACTGACCCGTATGTCTGCGTGAGAGTTTACGTGTGCAAATGTAGATGGCCTTGTCTACTAATGTAAAATGATTTGTAGTGGAAACATTTATATTTTTATAATAAATATTCGCAAAATATTTTCCAAAAAATGGATGATGATAGACCTGCTCCTGTGTTTTTATTTTATCTTGTGATGATGTTGCACACCAAAAAATAAAGTTTAACTGTAAGCGTATGTCCATATGTTTAAAAGATCGCAAGTAAAAGTCAAGCACTCATAACTCAGATGTCATCTTTTTTTTTATTTTACGTTCCTTTGATCAATCTTTTGGCACATCCTGCTTTCTTCAGGATAAAAGCCAGCAATCATCCGACTGACATATATAGTGTACAGGACAGGTGTTTCAAATCACTGAGTTCACAGGGCAATCAACATGACCGGAGAAGGAGTCCATAGAGAGGTCATTCATAACCAAAAAAGGTCTTCACCATGAATGTCCAGACACTAAGAATTGACTATTAATATAGTCCTTACTTCTTATATTCAAATTGAACAATAAGTCTACAAAATAAAATAAATATACATCTGAGTTAAGCATACAGTATTTAAAGTCGAGGAAAGAAAGATCAAAATCCACTCCCAGTAAAAAAAAATGTAATAAGATCAGTAAAGAATAAGGCAAAAATTACAAAATGAAAGAAACTTTCAAGTGCACATATACAGTATAAACAAAATCTATTACATTTATCTTAGTTTAGCTTTTTAGCTTAAGTAAGAGTGTGGTTGAATGCTTACAGACATCTATCCTACTGAACCTTGCCATAGGTGTCTTTGACAGATTTCATCAAAAGACAGAATCCTGCCTTTATGAAAATAACCATGAAATGCCATTTATCTTTCTTCTTTTTTTTACATATGGGATAAAATCTGGACACAATTTAAATTATATTTTTAATTAAACATTAAACATGTGAATTGACCTCATCCTTTCTATGGTGTCCACCCAGACCTAGAATAAAGGTGTGCGTATTACTTCAGTTCTTAAACCTAACCGTACTCTACATTCTACACCATGCTTCACTCTACCTGTCTAGATTGGACTATCAACATTTTGTCCACAAACCCTCCCACATATGTTAACCAGCTTCCACCTAAACCACCTCCGCCTCTGTTTCTAATCCATCTTTGTTCCTCCTGGCCACATTTAATAAAGCATTTTATTTCCGAACACCCATTGTTAAAGTCAATTTGTTGTGTGATTTTAATGTGGAAGACTTGCGTTTTCTCTTCTTTTTTTTTTAAGCTGACTGGGAGGAGATGAGATGTGTCAGACAGGGGAAAGAGTGATGGTCGCTCTGCTCAATGTTGAAAGGCTGACACTATCCAGATGTTCCCAGACAGATGTGCACAGAGAGAAAACAGGACGTTGCCCTCCCTAATTCAGGAAACAATGAACACAGTATGCTTGACAATGCCACCAATTCGGTCTTGTTTTTATCTAAAAAAAACCCCCATGGTACTGAAACGACAGGGGTGATGGGAAAGACAAAAGAAGGGTGGAAGTGAGGGAGGTAGAGAGAGTGAAAGTTAAGGGGAGATGGAGCCATAGACATGAAGATAGAGGGCAGGTGTGCTAGAACTATGATGCATGTGGCAGTTCTGTCCGAGTAGATAAGAACTTTTCCAACAGTGGCACACGATAATGCAGTAACGCAGGAGAAGATTAACCAGCACCATTCATCATCTTGCCTGGCAATGTGCTGTTGAAATTCACTCCCCTAGCTGCTACTGATACAGAAAGTGTGGTTCCACTCGGAGAGTAATGATAATGAGAAAACAAAGTCATGATGTGTAAAATTCATTTCCCATTTTGAACCGGGGTAATATGCAATCATCCAAAATACAGCTCTGCTTTTTCCATATTTTTTGACACTGAGACTGTTTCTACATGGGCTCGGATTTCACCATCACTGACAGTTTTACTAGGACCAGTGTGTCACATTTAGCAGGATCTATTGGTAGAAATGGAATATAATATACAGGTTTTCATTAGTGTGTAATCAAACAGTTTTGTTTTTGTTACCTTATAATGAGACGTTTTTATCTACAGAGTGAGAAGGGTCCTCTTTCATAGAATTCCTGTGTTTCTACAGTAGCCCAGAATGGACAAACCTTATAGATAGGGATTTTAGAGTTTTTTGTGAGTTTCATGGACACCATACAAACACTTGGAAGGATGGCTGAGCTGTATTCAAATGGTTGCAGTTTGCAACTTCACCACTAGATGCCACTGAATTGTACACATTGGTCCTTTAACTTGAATTTTATTTAAGTAAATAACATACCATCAGCATACCAAAGCAAGAAAAAAGAGCGTAAAAAAGATGTTACTCAAGTTTATGCTGATGACAATTTTGTTTGTTTTTTCTGTTTTGAATTGTTGTGTGTGTTTCCTCCATCATGAGTGTGGCTCCATATTTTGAATTAGAATTTTGGCATTTATTTGTTGTTATTTTTAGACAAAGCAGGAAATATAGTTATCATAAGATTCCACAAAATAACTGTAATTCTAGTCAGTTCTTGAAAGTCACTTTTTATTTTCTACTTTCCGTATTTTTTAAAGCATTTCAGTTCACATAGCTGATGAAATGCACTTGATTCTTTTTTTGAGAAAGAGCAGGACAGTGGCCCATATCCCATCCTCCCCATGTAGTGATGTCTCCTAACTTTGAAGCCTGCTCCTTGGCCTCATCCCTCTATCTCCTCCCTCTCTTCCCTCTCGGTTCCTGGTAAAAACTGGCCTCCAGCTGTGTGCAGCTGCTTCGCAGGGCCTGACGCCATGTTGCAAACTCATACTGCTCCGTTCAGCGGCCTGCTGTGAGAATGCCATCCTCGTAAGCTCACTTCCTGGGTTCAAAGTTCACTGATAAAGGACCAGAATGTCATGTGGTAATTATCTTTGTTGCAAACCATGTTTATCTTTCTGCAGCAGGATATTGTGGAGGAATTAGGGCTTTCCCCCTCCAGTGTTGTGCAGAATGTGCAAGAACACACACAAAGAGAGGCATTGCTGACACAAAGAGGATCTTGTAAGTACACATGTACACTGCAGGGAGCACTAAGCTGTCACAATACTCTCCAGTACACACATGTACACGTGCACACATACAAAGATAGATGGATGTTGGTTGTTGGCTTTGTAATGTCTGTGCTCTCTAAGGAACCTAAGCACACACTGACACTTCAATCATTGTATTACCAAAGTAACATACAGTGTTATCATCACAGCACACACACAGGTCCCAGGACTGCAGTGCTCCGACCGATTCTGTCACTTTAACAAATGGTGTCTTCACAAAGGGAAAGTGACGCAGTCATCACAGCCTCCTCACCAGTGGTGGTACGGTGGAGAGACACCTACAACATATTTTGTCTTTTTAAGTGGAAAGTACAGGTAGGTATGTATTTTGATCAAGCTAGACCCCAGGTAAAAACCACTGTCACCAAGGTGTCACAAGTGGGACAAACTAGCAAAGACAATCGTGTTTGTGTTTGCCACAAGTTCATCAGAAGTTTAAAATCACCCTCAGGATTTGTCAACACTAGATTAATAGAATGTTTCTGCATTTCTTGTTGTTTTCTGTTTTTTAGGACTAGCTATTTTCACGTTGGATTGGGTTTTCCCACAGCACAATCCATGTGGGCACATGACAGCACAGTAATCTCATATGCATGAGGTTCTGCAAAGCTAAACAAGGCAGGCAAGACTTTTTACCTTCTATTGTAGCCTGCTGGAACTTCAATAGAGGATGATCAAAAATAAGCACTATATTTATAGTATTAACCCAAATTTGTGGTTTCAGTTATTGTCATGGGTGGGAAATCTAAAAAAGTCTACTGAGCTGTCCAATTAAAGCTCATCAAGGACTTGACCTCGTCACTTCTTCAGTCCACACTTCACATTAAGAAGAGGATATTTAGGTCTCTGAAAAGGCAGGTTAATTGCTTCTGGCTATGCTTAGTCTTTTTTCTATCTGAGGGACAAAGTAATATGGCCACGAAAAGATACAACTTTAGAAAGTACTATAAATAGAACAGAATTGCATAACCAAACAACTTTTCTTTTCATATTGATCCACAATATTCCATGTTAATCAAAGTTGACTTATTACCTTGTTTTATGTACTGAACAGATTTGATTTGAAGCCAGGCTAACAACTGAACTTGCGTTGCAACCAGCATTGTTGGTCAACTACTTCTTTCCAGACTGAAATAGCTCCAAAACTAAAGAAAGAGTTGTTAATGAGTCTAGATTTTTTTTCAATGTCATCCATTGATTGTACAGATGATTTGAACTGTGGGGAAAAATGTTGGAAATGTTGGCATAGCCACTAGCCTACGTGTGTACAAACAAAGGATTTTTAATCACAGAACCACAATGGCCACCAAATGACCTTGTGCAATCCTCCAAGCTACTGTGGATAAAACACAATATGAAAACATGGTTACCAATGTGCTATAGAAAAGAAGATTCACACACATTATTCCAGGTCCATCCATACAGAAAATATAAATAGTCCATAGGTTCTATGCTCAAATTTAAAGAGCCAATAGCATTTGGTGGTTATATTCAGTATTGATTAATCTGATTGCATTTTATGTTTCCCACCAAATTTCCTCAAAATGACCTCTATAAAGTTGTCTTTACATTATAAGTAATGAAAAACCTACTCTGGAGCACAGCCCAGAACCCCATATGAAGATCAGAGTGACTTAAATATTACCTGAAGATAGCTATTACCACTCTGTCTGTTAATGTTAATGGTTGAAGCGAGACTGGTCCTGCCTGCTGTTGACACCATTGTCCATACCAGGGAGAATTGATTTTCCATGAAGGCTGAGTGATGTGGAGGGACTGCTGGCCCTCTGATGTCAGCACTCTGTCATCTCTCTGTCTTTCTCTCTCTCTCTACATCATCTCTGGCACTTTCTTTTCTCCTTTTTTTCCCCCTGTCCCTCCACTTTTCTTTCTCAGTTTTATTTAAGCTCAGTGTCTTTCTCTTGCTCTGCACCTCTCTGCCCTTCACGTGTCCTCACTTTTCACTTTTCTCTCATTTTCGCTTTTTTTCTAGTATTATATGTAGCACTCATTAAGATCAATTCATAGACATTAACAGCTTGTTAGTATTAGTTAAACAGAAGTAATTAGGCAACTCTTGCTCTCCTTCTCCCTCATTTTCTTTTGTAGTTGCAGGGAGGAGATGATGAGATCATGATGCTAAATAAGAGCCTGATTTCCACTGCTGTCACACACTTTGCATCATTCACATGAATGAATTCCACACGGTTGAGCGTGATAGAGTTTTTTTTTTGGGACAACACTGGCTGTTTTTTTTATTTGTATCCAGCTCTTACACAATTTTGCAAAAAAAGAGGGGATTTGGAGGTAAATTTGAGAGTGGGAGCAAGTAAACCTGTAGGCCATCTCCTGTTTTTGTCTCTTGCTTTCCTCAGCAAATACACATGAGACAGACAAACAGGTGAGTGAGTACTGACCATACACTGGTGTCAATGAAATGCGTCTTGCATTTGTTGTTGGACTAAAATGTGAAGCTTTGGGATTTTGAATTCATTTAACTTAACTATATGACCCTACGGTCAACACTGCTGTAACTGCTATTTTCTTCATTTTGATTTAATGTACACCGATCAACCATAACATTATGACCACCTGGGGACCCTGGTGGTCATAACATTATGCTGCCCCATACACAACAGTGATGCACTGTGTGTTCTGACACCTTTCTATCAGAACAAGCATTAATTTTTTTCAGCAGTTTGAGCTACAGTAGTTCGTCTTTTGGATTGGGCCACACAGGCCAGCATTTGCTCCCCACGTACACCAATGATCCTTTACCCTGTCTCTGGTTCACTGCTTTTCCTTCCTTGAGCCACTTTTGATAGGTACTGACCACTACAGACCGGGAACACCCCACAAGAGCTGCAGTTTTGGAGCTGCTCTGACCCAGTCATGTAGCCATCACAATTTGGCCCTTGTCAAAGTCGCTTAAATCCTTACGCTTTTTTTCTTGCTTTTAACACATCAACTTTGAGGACAACATTTTCACTTGCTGCATAATATAGCCCACCCACTGACAGTTGCCATGATAACGAGATATATAATATTATGATAATAACTTTATTTATATAGCACTTTTCTACTGCAAGCTTGGCTAGTATAGTGGTCCAGATGTGAACAATAAATGCATGGATAACCTTGTGTAAATCAATAGGACTCAGGAATGATCTGATTTTGGAGTGGAGTGGAAAATGCTTCTAACATGAACCTCAAATCAGAGAAGGCATCACAAATGACACCAAGATTTCTAGCAGCCTGCTTAATGTTTTTAGTCAAAAAAGCAAGCTTACTGTAAATCAGACTGGTAGAATGTGTGGACCAAAGACTACGATCTCAGATTTATCATCATACAGTTTTAAAAAGTTTTGGGACTTCCAACATTTAATATTGCTAAGGCAGGCAAGGAGATTATCTAAATTGCAGGATGGAGAGACATATAGTTGTGTGTTTTCTGTGTAACTGTGATGGAAATAACACCATGGGTCTGGATGATCTGAAGAGGAAGCGTGTATATTATATTATACAACAGCAGTGGACCAAGAAGGGACCCTTGAGGAATACCACAGTTAAAATGAGCACCAGCGGGATTGGTGGTTACACAGGTATGAATGTAGCAGATGTAGAGCAGTCCCCTCCTTTAAGACAAACCCAGGTTTCTAGACAGTGCAGGAGAACAGAAAGATCAATCGTGTCAGAAACAGCACTCAGGTCAAAAAGCACCAGGACTGAGCCGTCTGTCTGTGGATCATCGAGACCTTCAAGAGCTGTCTCAGTGCTATATTGAGCTCTAAATCCTGACTGAAGACTATTAAATATATTATTATTGTTCATATATATCATTCATTGAGTTTAAACTACTTTCTCCAGGCATAGATAATATGTCAGCATCAGAAACACTGAAACACATTTCCTGACAGGAATCTTTTAAATTTTATCTTATTTTTTGTCACACTTCATTTCCTTCCAGTCTACATTATTTAGAGTTGCAGAGTTGTGCTGTAATTGCATTTTGTTTTTGCTATATTCACGTTGAACAAGACTGAATCACTGCATGACTAGTTTGATGATTTGATTTATAATCAAACATATTGTCACATATACTTTTACGGGCAAACTTTTATATGCAATGTCTATCCCTCTTTCTCTTTATCACTCTTTGTCTGTGGTGCATTCTCTTCATTGCCCCATCTTTCCATCCACATATTAAAGCTATATATCACCAGGATCAAACCCAGTGTGTCAGCCAGCGACAGGCTGATTTACTGGTGGGTTTCCTCTGTGTCTGTGAGTTTTATGATTGGGGTCGAGGGCCAGGGACACAGGGATACATTTCTGACAAGGTCTTTCTTTGACTACTGGTGTTTCTAGCACTTTTCATGCCTTCTTGCTCAGCTTGACCTCCATGAATTGCAAGGCCACATGTTAATGCCACTTTTGACTTAAACAGCTGAGTCCCAGAAGATATGTCACAGCCAGAACTTGCCAGCTGCTTCAGTGGTTAAGGAATGGTCATATTTATTCTAGGGTGGGTTACGATATTGTTGAAAAAAGTTTGTTTAGAGTGCTCAGATTCCACTAAAAGTCAAGTTTCTTTGACAAATTATAAGTGAATGAGTGATATATCGAGTAACTGAAAATAAAGTGTACTTTACAGCAACCACACATAGAAATAGTACAAAGGTAGTTGCGTCCGAATATAATGCATATGGCTATCGAGCATTGGAAAAAAAAAAATGTGATTTTCTTTTAGAATGTGTAGGGGTTGAAGACTAAAAGTTTGCAAATGAAAGAAATCTGGCAGTATGGAGTTAGAAAGAAGTGATGGTACCAGGCCTCTGTAGCCCACTCCTCATCTCAGCTTGAGGCTAGCAGCTACATTAGCCACTACAAGCATAACAGACTAAAGTGTCCAGCCAGGCAGCCGTTGAGTTGCATTAGGGGTAATGTAGGTAGAAGTGGACTAAAAGTGGAAAGTTTGTCTGCACCTGCATCTGATTTTAAGGGGCAGAAAGTCTTTGTGTTTTTTGGTCTTATATTTCAGTACGTCCTGCTGTAATTATCTCATTACCCCACAGGCATTAATCTAATGTTAATACAATGCAATATAATGTGATCTTCCCCTGATTTTGGTTATTTATAAATTATGCTTTTCCAGGACCAAATGACGGTTAGCACAGTGCAGTATACAGAAATACTAGTCTCCTAAATGTTGCAGATGGAGCTGCTATGTGGGTAGCTCTTCCCAGAACAATCATAAGCTAATCCATACCCAGTCTAGAAGGACTCAGGCCAGGAACCATGACCTAACCAGTGAACACAACACCAGATCTTCGCTTCCACACATAAATACAGAGCACTGGGCAACTGGGACATAACACAGTGAAAACAACAAATGACACAAGCAGACGTACTGCTGAGACCATAAGGCATACATGCATGAATGCTTCCACATAGTGCATAAAGCAAGATTTCTATCACTCTCACAGTCTCTCCTCTCTCTCCTTTATTCCTCTTTCCTCTTGTGTGTTTCCATGTCAGCAGAGGAGACATGACAAGTTCTTTCCGGCCTTTCCCCAAAGTAAGCCAGTTCAGATTTTACCACAGTCCGTCTGTCAGCCAGCCAACCAGTCAGTCAGTCATACCACACTAGTCCTTTAGGAATGTAGAAGAAGAGTCCAGCCCTGGGTTATTCCTTTCATCATCAGTCATTTAATTTGCAATGTGATCATACTGAGGAAGAGAATGTGGAAAAATACATACTAGTGTAATGGCATGGTAAATGTATTCTGTTGAAAAGCCATAAATGTTACATGGTTCACATATGCGTAATCTGTTTATATAGTCAAAATCTATAATTTGATGCTCTTGAGCATGGATCATGTTTCCTTTAAGATCAAAATTATACAGCAGACATGCTATGAAGCTAGTGGATGACTGACTTGTGTAAGGCAGAGTCTTAGGGCTGTGCTGTAATGTTTCTCCCTTTCCTCCTCCCATATATACACATAAGGGAAGTAAAGCTATTTATTTTTGTGTTAATTCTGCCTGACATTTACAATTACCGCTGTGTTTGGTTGCAGCGGGGCCTGCTTTAATAGGGCTGTTGACTGTCAAACTTGGTTAGGCTGTCTTAGATCTCAGTCCTCCTTTCATGGGGAACTTATTGTTTGTATGCATATGCGTATGCATGTGTATGTGTGGAGGATGGTGGTATGTGTGTAGAAACCCTTGCTAGCACATGTGCTTTTATTGAACCATTTTCAGATCAATGTAAGCATGTGCGACAATAAGAAAACTTGGTTGGCAAACATGGGGACATTTCTGTGGGACTGTTTTTGTTCATGTGAACATGCGCACCTGTATATACTGTATCTAGAAAGACTTTTGTAAGCCCAGTGAGGGCCTTCAGGAACCGGATGGAGCTGATTGCTACAACGAGAAATGATAAAACCGTTCCACTTCCGATGATTGTCATAAGAGGGAAAACGACATTAACAAGCCAAGCCATGCCGGCTGGGTTTTCATGCTCTGATTCTGACTTCCTCTCCAGTTACAGCCGTCCAAACAGTTCAGGGAAGTGCCTGCCGTAATGCACTAATGACATGAACAGTTAGCAGGGGACAGATAGACAGACAGACAGACTCGTGGGGACTGTCAGATATGTCGGTATTGATTTGGTAAGATGACACTTTGTCCTAATGGAAGCATTATGTTGTTAATACAGCATTATAGCAGGCTACTGGAGGAACAACCCAAACATTTAGGGGTAATAAAAGCCTTTTTGCTTTATTGATTACATGTCTGACTACATGTATGCTTATGTATGCATGTATGGAGAGTAATATGCCTTAAAGTTATAATATATATTGTGTTTTGCATTGTTTCAAAATGTAGTGGTATTATTGAGTATTACTGAAGGCTGGTTTTGGCATCGACAAATACAAAAAAATCAGTCAGGTTCAAAAGTAAATGTGGGCAACACTGTGGTTTAATACAGAATCCCATCTGGAATTCAGCACGGTGTTTCCACTGGCTTCATAGTGAGATACATCCAACACTACTATGCTTCACATTTATACATAATCACACTTCTACTATTGCTTGCTGAGCAGCTCCACTGGGTATGTTTGAGAATTCATTTCTTGATTAAAGGCTTTTAAACAGCTCCGCTTGAGGATTAAACCATGCAAAGGATTCAAATTAGCAACCCTCTGTGAGCCCACTATAACTATGCGACTATTACTATCCCTGCTTTAAAGACACCGTAAGATCGCAATGGAAAGACATTGACTATAACATCAAATGATCGCATTAAAAATGATTGATCCTCGAGGTTAAAATAGCAAAGAATAGTGTGGTACTGTAGAGGTAAGATCACACAGGCATAATGAGTTAAAACACAACCTTATCTTCTATGAAAGAAATGTTGCATTACCAAAACATTTTTAGGGTTATGTAATTCAAATTAATTGGAAGCTAGTTTCTATCTCAGTTCACTGGACTAAAAAATAGCTTTCATTCAAATGGGATAGTTTACTTTATCTGATTTAACCTTGATATGTTATCTAATACATTTGTTTCTCTAATACAAGTGTCTAAAGATATCTTAATTTTGCTCTAATTTTTGCTCATCAAGATGTTAAAGGAACAGTACGTGGGATTTAGTGACATCTAATGGTGAAGTTTCAGACTGCAACTAACTGAACACAGCTGGCGTCTGTATTTGACAACCTGGGAAAGAGAAATTCAGATGATTATACACTGATGAAAACATACTTATGAGTATTATATTCTTGTATTATATTATATTATATATTTCTGCCAAAATATCCTCCTAAATGTTACACACTGGATCTTTAATATAACAATACACCATGCCAAGTTGTGAAATGTGAAACATGACATTTATATGTGACACATATAAAATTCTACAACAGTATCAGGGTGTGATATGTGACAAAACATATTAAAGAGTAAAAACAAACACATTTACAGTATTACAACACTTGCACAACACACATGATACAAACAATATGTTTTGGATTATTTCAAAGAGAAAATGAAAAGCAAAAAAAAAACATTTTAAGAGAAAAAGAGAGGAGGGAGAAACCATAACTTTTAGACAAACGTTAGATGTTCACAAAATCTTATATTTCAGCTTGGAGTGCACCTTGGCAAACTGAAATGGGCCATACTGGCAGATGAGATGCAGACAGACACACACACACACACACACACACACGGGGCACCTTGCCTACTTTCCCTTATAACAGAGGTATGGCTATCAAAGCCCTTGTAATGATGTGATGGTCTGCTAGCGCCTCAGCCTCTTTGGATGGAAAATGTGAGGAGAAATCCTAGTAAAGGTCCAGTCTGATCAAATACAATCCACACAAACCCTCCAAATCCCCCCTCCTCTCACTGTCTCCCTTCTGTAAAGCAAGGTAGAGAGATCGGGAGGGATGTTTTCATTGTATTAAGCAGCTTTGTTCGGATTCCCTGGTCCTCGTCAAGCTTGTAAGTGAGGAGGGATGATCACTTCATCCCACGTGGAAAGTCCTTCTTCCTCCCTCATTTCAAGTCCGGAGAATATGCACTGTTCTTAAACTGACATCATAAGATGGAAGAATACCGTCAGTATATGAGGAATGTGAACTTAGGTGGACAGTGTGATAAAGGTCAAGGACGTATGGTTCTCATTAAGGCCGGGCCCTTAGCTCTGTGTCAGTAGTTGCAAGAAATATGCATGGTTCATGCAAACACTTTAAAAAAAGAGTAAGATTGGGATGTGTATTTGTTTTGTACAGTGATGGATTCTTGAAACTGGGACAATTCAGGAAGCTGCTCAATGGGTCATCATTGCATTGATAATATATATATATATATATATATATATATACACATATATATATATAATAAAAATAAGGATTTCCATTCAAAAAATAATTTTATTAATGCAGCCTAAAACATTTGAAATTATCCCGTACGTTTTAATAAACACATGAATCTCCCATGATCCCCTATGTGAGTGGAAAGGTCAAGTGAGGGCGGAAACAGGAAATTGAGCGGGTATGAAATGTAATGTTAGGCCAGCATCACTGGGTTTAAAGATAATAAATCAGGGCACAAATCGTGGGCGGTGGGGAGAGAGAAAAACAAATAGAGCTCTGTTGGCGGAGGGTGTAAAATGTACAAAAATTACACACGAAACATGCCACCGCGGAGGCTTCCGTAGCTAGCATCACCTGTAACAGTGCTGCTTTAACTACGGACACGGCAGAGCTAATGAGGTAAACAAGATGATGGGGGACACAAACAAGAGGCCAAAGAATCATACTTGGACATATAAAAAAAAAACCCACAAAAGGCCTTTGAAAGTGGGTTACGGAAGCTGGAGCCAACTTAAACAGGAGGTGAAGCAAGTATAGCTTCAGAGGATGCTCAGTAGGATTGCTCTATTCCAGTTTCTCCACATTAAAGTTTATCAAGCCTCCTCTCAGGAGCCCTTCATGCTGATGGCGACGAAGAAATAGATTTGAATGAAGCTGACGATGTGAATGCCAAGATTGTGGAGAAAAGCAAACTATTTTGTAGCTTGTTAACTACATACAGGTAAGACACATTTATTTATTAGCATATACTGTGGCTGTACGGTGCTCTTTACAAAGTCTGATAAAGCTCCTGTAATATACACTGTGGCTGTACACTGGTTTACTGTAATATACACTGTGGCTGTGCAGTGTTCATATCCTGAAGAACCTATTGTAATATGCACTGGAGCTGTGCAATGGTTTACTGTAATATACACTGTAGCTGTGCAGTGCTCTACTGATATATGGCTTTGCAGTAATCTACTGTAATATACACTATGGCTGTACAGTTTTCATATCCTGAAGAACCTATTGTGATATGCACTGGGGCTGTGCAATGATTTACTGTAATATACACTGCCTGTGCAGTGCTCTAGTGTAATATACACTGTGGCTGTGCAGTGCTCTTTTCATGTTTTGGTGGAGCTGTTGTATTATTATATACTGTGCCTCAGTGTGGAGCCGATGTATCTTTGCTGAATGTGCCTGTAGTGGAGCTATCATGTCATAGCACATAACGCTGTGCCGCTCTCAGATTGTGTTAAATCGTTGTCGGCACATGCCAGTGACTGTAGCGATTATAGTGTGTGTGACAAGAATGCAGAAACGTACAACACAGACCAGTCTGTGTTTTATCTCATGCTTTTCATGTTAACATTTGGGTGGGGTTGGTGTTGGGTTTGAAAATAGGGCTGGCCTGGAACTTTATTACTCTCACAACAACAGTAGTTGTAGAAGGGCAGCATTCCTCTGGTAATCTGAGAAACAAGGACACAGAGACACTATTATAAAGAAAAGGTATTAAAAAAAGTTACAGTTTTGTCAACCTCTGGGGAATAGCTGTGTAGCCATGTCTTCGTTTACATTAATTGGTTATCATTTCAGAAATTGCATGTTTTTAAGCTGCGTTTGCTTGAAATGCTGCTCATTCTTATAACTTTGGTACACATGTAATGTTATTAAAATGCATACATGGCATCCAGCTTCGCTAGCTTACAGGAATGGCTAGTGTTAGCTAGCCTGACATTATAGCCAAGCCACTTTCTTGACATAAAATGTATTTAATACATACTGAGAGAAGGACCTGTGAAGCTGCTTCCACATGATGCATATGCTGCTTAGGGAACTTGAAACATTTCAGTTACTTTAAAGTGCAGGAGAAATGTCTAAATAAAAAAAAGAGCGCTACCAACTTGGCATGCCTGAAACTGTGTTACTACAAATTGCCCCAGCACAGCGTTGTACCCTGCAAGTCAAAGAACCTCTTTAAGATTCTATTTTCTGTAAGAATATTGCAGCGTTAGGTGGCACAAGGTCCTTCGATTTGAGAGATAGAACCCTGGGGCTCCTTATTGAACCTTTCTAACAGATCATTTTTAAGACTGTACTGTATAGTAGTACAGTAGTTTTGCTGAGATTTATCTGTTTAGCTTTAGCAAATTGGACATTTGTTTGAGCAATTGTAGCTTTGTAAAAGAGTACCGACTAACCAAAGAAGCTTTGTAGACTCCTTTTGTTTTAAGTCCCCATTTTTCCCTCATTTGTTAAAGGTGAATATATATTCTATGCACTACACATGCACAAACCCGTGGGCTCCTACATAAGAGCATGTCACTCTTCACACAGTTCGATTGTGATGATCTAAATACAAGTTCTCCCAGGAAACCGGACCTGGGCCTTTGTTTACACTCTACATATTTCAAACCGTTTCAGTCGTCTCACCTCTGTAAGGCTTGGAAATCTCTTCTGACAGCCTGAATCCCTATCTGGGTGAGATCAGAAACTAGTCATCAGAGCCGAGACCATCTGTTTACACCAAGACAAGCCACAGAGCTCTGACTCAGGGTTACCCAACACCGCCAGACGAGGCAGCTGACTCCCAGTGAAAAAGCAGACATTGTGGGGTAGCAGCCGCAGCTCTTTATAAGCATTCTGATCGGAGATAGTCCAAACAATAGGCGGAGAGCTGAGGAAGTGATAGTTATATTATGAGTAAGGTTGAGGTGATATATTGAGCTGCCAAAATATTTTAGGCAGTCAGCATTTTCCATGTCTCATACGGTGAATAAAATGCAGTTTGGGTTAAATATCTATTGCAGATTTTGTAAATTTTACGCAAGCAGTTAATATAATAAATGTTTTTTCTTCTTCTAGTTCTAGTTATAGTTATAGTATAGCAGCAATAGAACACAAAAATAAAATACACAATTAACTGCTAAATTAAAAAATTATTTATTTGTTTGAAACAAATACAGTTTTTCCTCAAATGTTACTTAATGTCACTTCTCCGGTTATTTGTGCATTTTGCTTGTGTGTGTGTGTGTGTTAATTTAGTTTTTTGTCCTTAAGACAGAAGTACAAGTACAGAAAGATAATACAACTAGTTTGGTGAGGGCTTGGATTATAATTAGGCGTAGTTTTAGTATTTCTTTTGTGTGTGTGTTTCTATGTATTGTTGTTGGAGGGCGTGTAGAACACCCACCAGGAAAGCTTTTACAGCTAAGATATTGTACGCCGTGTTCAACTCAGCTGGAAATGTCGTCACAGTCAAACATTTATGTCTGGTAGAAAGAGTTATTGTTCTCCTTGTTGTTGGGTCTCACCCAAAGGTGCTTCGGGAAATTCTGGAAATCAAGTTAAGTCAAAAAGAAAGATTTTCTTGGAGGGTATTGTTCAAAATAGCAGCTTTCTTTTCCCTTTTGTTTAATATCCCCTCCTTTCCAGTCCAGACACAACCCAATAACAGAGTTAGGCTTCTTTTTTCTTTTTTTTTTAGCAACTTTCTCAGTTGACTTGTTTATCTACTTTGATAAAATTCTAATTTACAGCAGGTCACCAGAACTGCCACTCTTAAATGGATCTGGTCTTTATTAGTGCTTATCTTTGATTAGATTTTATTGTCATATATATATGATTTTTCCTATCGAGTGTTTGCAGCAAAACTATTTCTAATTACCAAGTGACAGAAAACACAGCTGTAGAAGATGGTATCTGTAGTTTTTTGTCTTTAAGAAATATACCAATATATATTAATTTTTATCTCATGTCCTCTGTATAGTTGAGACATATTTCTTGGCTTGCACATGTCCTTGGGCACATGGGCAAAAATACTTGTTCAAAGAGTTTGAAGTTTTATATTATTTGTGTTCCTAATTTAGAAAATGTACCAGTGGATTTTTTCCACCCATAAACTTGCCTAAAAACAAAACAGAGCAACTGAATGCGATGAGTTTGACACCATGTTTTTTTTATTTTCATGCAGTGAAATCAACAGCAGAAGCCCAGTAGTATCCCGTTTCACTCCTTGGTGCATCTTCCAAGTTTTGTTGTAGCTGATTCAAATAAACAACAGTCTTCCACACAACCCTTCATAACAATTCTACCATCTGTGTGAGTTCTCACCTAATTTCCACCATCCATTACCCTTGGAGAAGGCAACAGTATGTGAAAACATGTAGATCTCAGTGTTGATTTACTTCAGTGAATCTACATACACAATTGAATATACATTTTAAACTATGAATGTTATGATTCAGTCACATGTCTGTCGTCCCTCCTGTGTTCTCCAAAAATGCTTTAAACCTTCTAAATTGTTAATTAAATAAAAAAATTACATTTTTCATGAATATCCATCACATGATTTACTGCAGACAAAGCCTGTCTGAATATAAAACCTTTATATTAAATAGATTTCCAGTGGGTCAGCCAACAACAACAGACATTAGCAAGCAATTGTCTCATTCCCCAGTTACATTATTCCCATACACTGGGTAATTCCCCCTTTGGTGTAATTGCATGTAAAAGCCATTATCATCTGGGTCCATACTAATCATATTTTGAGGCTGGGCTCTGGGGTAATTGTTGAACTTTCTGTCAATGTGTGGAGATAGAAATGCAATCCTGGCACTGGCATAGCTGCAGCTGCTTCCCTTCTTTGGTCTGAACCCCTAAACCACTACAGATTGGTTTTCACTCTGCCCTTTAGTGGACTATGGAGTAGAGTTGAGTTCTTTTAGATGACTCTGAGTTTTATTCTTGTTACCGTACCTTGAGAGTTGGCACTTCACTCCTCTGGATGAAAGATTGACTCCGGCATGGCTCAGCCACAGTGGAAAGAGAGGGAGAGGAGTGCCAGTGAAACTGGGATGGAGGAAGGAGGGAAAGAACAAAGGGTAGGGAGCGCGGGATTGAGAGTTTCATGTTAACAGTGTATGTAGAGACAGCTGTCACAGAGCCGCTCGCTCTTTGGAAACACTTACAGGCTCATCAGTCAAAAGAGCTGCACCTGCACCAGTGTTTCTGTGAGAGGGAGACGTACAGTACATATGCAGGCGCATGTCACTGTTAAAGTGTGTGTGGGCACATTTTGTGTGTGAGATGAATTACTTTTTCGGAAACACTGAGTGGTCTGTATTTACATTTCTTTATGCTCAGTTTACATCTGTTGCATGAGGATTATTGTACTTTAAATTTCCTCCCACTTGGCTTAAACTCTCTGTTTCCACAATGCTTTCACTGATCCAGAGACTGATATAGACTGATATATTGAAGGCCCATACAAACAGTGGAATGTTTGGAGCGATGCTGCCAATAGCTGACAACGTGTGCCAATATTATTAGGACCAGAAAATGACATAGGAATTTGGTGTTTTATCCAGAACTTCACTCTTAACAGATTGAAAGAGGCCAGCAAAAACAATAATAGTAATGATAAATAATTTAATAGAAAACTATTAACTATTAAAAAAAAGTACAATAACTGAACTATTTATTAATTTGTTTGTTTGTTTTGGCAGGATCCAAACCATAGCTGTTACCAGTGACTGGGTAGCAACTCGATTTGAAATGTTCTCAAACAACCTCTCAGTGGAAGTTTCCATAATTTTAATATGTACATACAAAATGTGAACAAATATATTCATAACCACTAAGTCTCATGAAACATTCATCACTGCGATAGGCTGTAATGATTCTGGCGTCACATTGCTCGGGAAAATATATGGCTCCTAATTACTATGCCATCAAGCATATTTGGCCTCCCGATATATCATACATAATGTGGGCTTGAATCACAGTCACAGGCAGGTTTGTGCTATGTCACTCTCTCTCCTGCTGCCAGATAGGGGGCTGTTTTAAACCAGACATTTTAAAGGAAGAACATCCATCCTAGGATATTATTAGATGTCCAGTATAATTTCAGTCTCCGGTCACTTGGGTGTTACAGTTCAACAGTTTCCTGGCGCACTCGCTCTCACCAGATGTTTGGTTTTATTGTCAGGTAATGTTGATTTTTTGCAAGATAAATTTGATCATTTGGCCGAAATTCAGTCATTCCTACTGTCACTATCAAGTCATGTTAGGTTTTCAAATGAGAAGATGAGTTGTATTTATTTGTTTGCATCATTAGGGGTGAGTTGTGGAGGATTAATTGAGGTTGAATCATAAACAGATAACAATTTTTTTTCTCTCTCAAAGTTTGAACAAACTCTTAATGTCCATGTTAATAATGCTGTATACATAAAACTTGGCTGCATAGA
The DNA here is from genome assembly GCF_004916995.1 of Morone saxatilis. NCBI lineage: Eukaryota > Metazoa > Chordata > Actinopteri > Moronidae > Morone > Morone saxatilis. The sequence continues at coordinate 9,523,826 of NW_023340095.1, read as the reverse complement.
GACAACCCTATTAAATCAGAATCGAAAATACTTTATAGATCCCCGCGGGGAAATTTGTTTCGTTACAGTTGCTCAAAGTGCTCACAGACATTAAACTAATAATAATAATAATAATAGTTAAGATAGTTAAAATATGTATTATATTACTATATCTAACAATGATATAAATGGAAAATATAAGTATATAAGTGTAATGAATAATGAATGAATAGTAATAATAACTGAATCCTTATCTTACCTAAATTGCAGTATTGGTGAGAATAAACCAAACAGAGTATTGCACCATAGCCACAGCAACATTTCAAGGGCCAGGTTAATGACAATGACTGAG